>NC_090220.1:10197500-10552500 GCF_033026475.1 Channa argus | reverse complement strand
AGCAAACCATTCTGTGCATGGAGGATTCATCATTAACATGTATAAATTGAAATGTATCAGTTGGATAAGATTTAAACCAACCTAGTGCGGTTCTAATAATCCCAATTTCATGTTCCAGTCTCCGACAAAGATGTTGTGATCAATGGTATCGTATGCAGCACTAAGAACTAACAGAACAAGTATAAAGAGTAGTCCATTATCTGAGGCCATGAGGAGATCGTTGGTGACTACCAGTGCTGTTTCTGTACTATGATGAACTCTAAATCCTGACTGAAAGTCTTCATACAAATTATTCCTGTAAAGGTGGTCAAATAATTGTTTTTCAAGGATTTTTGAAATAGAGGGGAGATTAGATATTGGTCTGTAATTGGCTAAAACACCTGGGTCAAGACAGGGTTTTTTAAGTAGTGGTTTAATGACAGCTACCTTATAGGCCTGTGGTACATATCCTGTTCCTAAAGATAGATTTTTGATATCTAATACGAATGTATCTATTAAGTGTAAAGCTTCTTTGAACAGTCTATTTGGAATGGGTCTAGCAGACAGGTTGTTGGTTTAGATGAGATAATTTAAGTTAGCTCAGCGAGATCTATGGGTAAAAGGCAATATAAGAGGGATAAGGGCCTTATTGAAGATTCTAGCAATGTTGTACGTAAAGATCTATCTGTAAGATTTGGGGGGAGGATCTGGTGAATTCTTTCTCTACTAGCTACGATTTTATTTATAAAGAAAGTAATGAAGTCATTGCTGCTAAGAGTTAAGGGGATACTAGGCTGAACAGAACTATGACTTAGTCAGCCTGGCTACAGTGCTGAACACAAACCGGCGGTTGTTTTCTTCTATTAATGATAAATAATATGTTGTTCTGGCATCACAGAGCTGTTTTTCCAGGCTAAATGACATTCTTATAAATTTCTGGAACGCCATTTCCTTTCTAACTTTTGTGTTGCCTCTTTCAAGTTGCGTGTGTTTGAACTATACCATGGAGATCTCTTCTGGTTTAATGCCTTCTTTTTCAGAGGGGCAACACTATCGAGTATTGAACATAGTGAGGCTGCAGAATTGTCAACAAGATAATCAACTTGTGCAGAAGTAACATTAAGGTTACTTTCCATTGTATTAACATATGGTGAAGCAAATGAAGAATAATTTCTTTAATTTTGTTGACAGATTTTTCACTTAAGCATCTGCTATAGTGGAATTTTTCCCTAACTGCTGTATAGTCTGTTATTGTAAATTCAAATGTTATGAGACAGAAGAGAGTTCACTTTAATTCCATACATAATGACAAGGTTTAAGGTGTGACTAAAACAGTGAGTGGGTTTCTTTTCATTTTGGGAAAAACTAATTCTAATAAGTTAAATTAAGTGCTGAGGCAGTTACTGTGATCTACATGAACGTTAGAGTCACCCACTATAATGACTTTATCTGTACTAAGCACTCAGATTTAAAAAATATAAATAAATCAGAAAATTCAATCAAAATCTCTGAATAATGGACTGGAGTACATGATAAATAATAGCGTCACGGTTTTGGTTAAGGGAGGACCCAAGTGAAGAGACTGAGAGGGATTGCAAACAACAAGGGGCTTTATTGACAGATGTAAATAGTGAACAGAAGTCGCTCCTAACTGGAGGATACTAGGAACCGGATTCAGAACAGACAAGACTCAGACAAACTAACCAAAGATACTAAATTAACAAGACACAGAAAAACAAAACTGCAAACAGGAACATCACCAAACCTCAAACCAAAGAGGAAAGGGGTGGGGGACTGGAGGAGGGTTTGGGTCGAAGCCCTCTGGAGCCAGACAGGAGGCCCAGCAAGAATGCCGGTGACGTTGGCTGATACCCGTAGTGGAGGGCCGGGAGATTGACCAGAAGGAATGTTGGCTGGCCCGGAACCAGGAACAGAAGCAGGGTCAGCAGTGGGCTGGACAACGGCCGACCCAGAGCCAGGAGCGGACCGGACCTTGGCTGACCCGACTCTAGGAGCAGGAACAGAGCCAGGCCGGACCACGGCCGACCCAGAGCCAGGAACAGAGACAGAGCCGAGACCAGAATTGAGGGTAAGGGTGAGGCGGCGAGCGACCTGGAGGCAGGTGCCGTAGCAGGCCTTGAGTCGAGCGAGGCATCGAGTGACCTGGAGGCAGGTGCTGTAGCAGGATCGGCATCGGGGCCCGGCGGAGCACTGACCGGTCGAAAGGCAGGTGCCCGAGTAGGATCAGGGTCAGGAGGTGGACCTGGGCACAGAGATGGGACAAAGATACGGGAGAAACGGTCGGCGACCTCGGCGCCGGGACAGAAGCAGGAACTGTACAAGCGGTCGCTGCCCTCGGTGCCACGACAGGAACACGATGAGCCACAGCGGACTTGCCAGAGGTTGCGTCGACTCTCCCCGGGGGTTGGACTGCGGTGGCGGCGTCGATGCGCCCCGGAACAGGAGCTGAGGTGGCGACGTCGACGCGCCCCCCGAACAGGAGCTGAGGTGGCGACGTCGACTGGGAGACCGTGGCTGGACGAGCAGGAGTTGGAGCAGAGGCAGGTGGAGTGATGGCTGACCCTGACCTCTGGACTGGGCCTGGCCAAACAGGGACAGGCGAGGTGCTGTTGGGGCCAGGAGCAGGAACTGCAGAAGCGGGTTCAGAGGCAGATGCAGGGCAAGTGAGAGCAGGTGCAGGAACTGGACCGGGGACCAAACTGGAGGTGGAGGCGCACCGCGCAGAGATAGGAACGGGGGAAGAGGGAGTTTTACCAGACCCAGGAATGAGGGCCGGCCCCGAGGGACCCACAACATGGACAGGTGAGGGGATCTGGGAGCCCAGCATGGCCTGAAAGTCCCTTAGACTGGCCAGATGCCTGACAGCAGCCCCCATTTCCCGTAGCCAAGGCCAGGGAAAGAATAGGGTACTCCATACGCTAAACGAGAGCACAGCTGGTAGCAGGGTCATGGAGGGAGGCCTTCAGCTTGGCCTGGAGTACAGTCAGTAGCTCGTCAGTTACTTTGAACTCCACCCTCACCCTAGCTTCCTGGGCTGACATAGCCGGAGTGCTAGATTCTGATGTGATGCTAGAGAGGTTCCTGGCTGGGGGGTTCGGAGGGACCAGCGTGCCGGGCCCTTCGACGTCCCATTGAGCTTCTTTTGTGCACAGAGGGTCTGACTATCAGTGGCTCTGTGGCAAACTGGTCAGACTTGCTTGGGACAGAGTGGGGGAGAACGTCGACTGGACATGAAGCCAGTCCTGAATCAAGAGCTGACCCCTCAGGTCTTGGTAGAGTCGGCTCTACCGGAGACAGAACTGGAACAGGTGGGCAGCAGGCTGGCCTAGGGGCAGGCGGTGCTGTGACAGACTCAGGGGTAGGGTCAGAGAGAGGGAGCATCAGCCGGCCCAGAAATACCCTCAGGAATAGGGGCAGACTGAGGGGAGTCAGGGACAGCGATTTGGTCTGAGGTTTGGTGATCCTCCTATGCCTGAGGCCCTTGAAATATTAAGGATCAATGTACCTAACTGAATAACGAGGACTAGGGTCTTCAAAAAAATAATCTTGAGTCCGATTGCTCCCCAATCTGAAGCCATAACTCCATTGCCTCAGACAGATTCATGGTTTGCCCCTTACACGTCTCAGGGTCCAATTTCAGGCCAGATCCTACTATCACTTGTTTTGGTTGAGGGAGGACCCAAGCGAAGAGACAGAGAGGGATTGCAAATAACTGGCTTTATTGACAGATGTAAATAGTGAACAGAAGTCGCTCCTAACTGGAGGATACTAGGAACCGGATTCAGAACAGACAAGACTCAGACAAACTAACCAAAGGGACCAGAACATGAGGGGGGGATTAACTTAATCGAAAATAAGATGGCAACATGATTTACCTAACTTAGGATAACAAATGCTCAGGAAATAATAAGGCTCGAATCAACATAAAAAACTACTAACTACTAGGTAAGTACATGGAGGGGAACTAAGGAAAACTGATAAACAGAGGTAAACCAGATAAATAAGGAACAGACAAACATAAGTCACTACACAGGTAAACACATGGGGAAGTCTAAGGAAACTAACAGATAAACTAAATTAGAGACACGGAAAAACAAAACTGCAAACAGGAACATTACCAAACCTCAGACCAAAGAGGAAAGCTGCACAGGGTCCAGAATACACAAGTCCAAGAGAAACAAGAGTCCCAAATGCAAGAGTTCATGAAACACACATTCAGCTTTTACCTAGAGTCCAGAGTCTGAGTTGGTGAGGGTAATAACGACAACAATGAAGACAGGAACAACAACGCCAGTGACCACGTGAACAACGACGAGGATTTGGCAGGGGAGTGAAGGGAAGACTGAACTTAAATAGAGGAGAGAACAGGTGCAAACAATGAGGGACAATGAGGGTAAAGCTGGGCAAAAAGAACCAGGGACAGGAAGTAAGGAGAAGGGGCCACAAAATAAAAGTCCAAAACCAGGAAGTATGCTGTTACCATGAGAAATAGTGGTTTTTGAGTTTTCCAGTTTGGGTGTGAAAGGCTAAGAGTAAGGCTCTCGAATGAATTATAAAAATGTTTAGGTCTAGGGTTTATTGGTAAGCTTGAGTGAAAAATTGCTGCTACTCCTCCACCTCGGCCTGTGCTTCTAGGAACATGATAATTATATGACTTTGGGCGGGTTGACTCATTGAGACTTACATATTCTTCCTGCTGCAACCAAGTATTAGTAAGAGAAAATAAATCAATTTGATGATCGCTTAGTCATTTACTAACAGGGATTTAGAAGAGAGAGATCTGATATTTAATAATCCACATTTAATAGTTTTGGGGGTTTGTTCTGTAAGAGGAGTAGCCTTAACTTTTATTAGGTTATCATGATTAACTCCTCTTGTGGTCATTTTTGGTTTATGTAATTTAGTTGGTCGGGGAACAGACACAGTCTCTCTAGGTATGTGGGAGTTGTGGGGGGGTGACAGTTGTAAGGATACTGCAGAGAGGCATGTAGGACTGGATGTCTGCATCCTAGGCTCAACTCTGGATTGTCATTCTTTTACTTTATAGTTGTCTAATAAAACCAGCTTTATTTCTTGATTAAAAAAAAAAAAAGCTGCACCATCTAAATTAGGATGGATGCTATCTCTCCTAATCAGCCTAGGTTTTCCCCAAAGTTGTTTCCAATTGTCTATGTAGCCCACATCGCTTGCTGGACACCACCTAGACAGCCAGCGGTTTTATGACGTCATGCACATGTCATCACTGGTCAGATTTGGCAGGGGTCCAGAGAAAACTATGGAGTCCGACATTGTTTTGGCAAAGTTACACACCAATTCAACATTGATTTTAGTGACCACCGATTTGCGTAATAGGGCGTCATTAACTCCCGTGTGAATAATTACCTTGGTGATCCTGTGATCCAAATTGTGGTTCCGGCCAAGTACCGCAAGGAAGTGTTGAAGTGTTCTCATGACCAAACAGGTCATTTGGAAGGAAATAAAACATACACTCGTATTTTGCGTTACTTCTTTTGGCCCTGTCTAAAATGTGATGTTTCAGCCTATATTAAGCCTTGTCATACATGTCAGTTGACAGGAAAGCTGAATCAGACCATTAAACCTGCTCCGCTTTGTCCAATTCCTGCAGTGGACAGCCCGTTTGAACATTTTGATAATTGACTGTGTCTGGCCATTGCCGAAGTCAAAATCGGGATCAAAATATCTATTAACTGTCATATGTCAAGTAACTCGCTATCCTGCTGCTTATCCTTTGCGCTCAATTACAGCAAAATCAGTTGTTTATATTATAATTTATATCCTTATTTGGAATACCTAAAATCATTCAAAGTGATTATGGTTCTAACTTTTCTTTGCATTAAGTCATCAAGCAATTGAATATTAATGATAACAAATGTCTGCATATCAGCCGCAAAGTCAGGTGGCTTTACAGCAATTTCATCAGACCCTTAAATCTTTAATGAGCGTGTATTGTACAGAAATCCAGTGGGACTAGTAGGGATGGTTTGCCCTGGCTTTTGTTAGCTGCCAGAGAGGTGTGTCATGACAGTATTGGCTTTAATCCTATTGATTTGGTTTTTGGTCACAAGATATGTGTTCCCTTGGCTGTCCTTCGGGATGAATGGAAAACCAAACAACCACCACAGAATTTGATAGATTACGTGAATGGCTTTCGACACAGGCTATATATAGCAGGTCAGCTAGCAAAGCCAAAGTTGTAGAGGTCTCAGTCTAAAATTAAACACTGGTATGATCACCATTAGGAGATACGTCAATTTAGTCCAGGTGATCAAGTTCTTGCTGTATTTCCAGTTGAGGCATCGCCATTTCAGGCAAAGTTTATGGGACCATATAATGTAATTAGTCGACTGTCAGACCAAAACTACCTTATTGCTACTCCTGATCACATGAAAAGGAACCAACTCTGCCATGTGAATTTATTGAAACCATACTATGCACCTTCAGCTTCTCAGGATGTGCCTCAACATTTGACTTCAGAAGTGTATCCAGCCCCTTCTACCGTACTGCAGCCATTATATTCTGGGGGGGGAAGAGGTGGTAGTGGCAGATAATTCTTTACTGCGTGGTCATTTGAAAAATTCTGAATCTCTTCAAAATGTATATGTCTTGTTGCCTCATTTACCTGAGGAAAAAAGTTCAGAGTTAGGGAATGTAATAAAGGTTATCGATCGCTTTTTGGTGACACGCCTTCTAAAACAAACTTGTTAGAGCATGATATTGATGTTTGTGATGCAGTACCAATTTGCCAGCATTACTATAGGGTTTCAGAAGAGAAAAGGAAAAGCAAGGATGCTGAAGTGAAATACATCCTTGATAATAATATTGCTATGTTTTCTTCTTCAAGTTAGGCATCACACTGTTTGTTGGTGGAAAAAGCTGATAAAACATAACGCTGTTGCACAGATTTCCGTAGGTTAAATTCTGTGACAAAACCAGATTCTTACCCACCGCCGCGTGTGGAAGGCTGCATTGACCAAGTTGGTGCAGAGAGATATGATAGTAAATTTGACTTCTTAAAAGGGTATTGGCAGTGACCACTGACCCCAAGAGCACAAGAAATATCTGCTTTTATAACACCATCTAGTCTGTTTTCCTATACAGTTATGGGTTTTGGCCTCCGTAATGCACCTGCTACCTTCCAGCGTCTGATGAACATGGTAGTTAATGGCCTTGAGGGTTGTGCAGTGTATCTGGATTCAAGATTCAAAATTCAAGATTCAAAGTCTTTTTTTGTCATATGCACAGACAGAAAGCATGTTTCCCTGTACAATGAAATTCTTACTTTGCCGTCCACAATAAATGTCATACAGTAAAGTAAAATAAAAATAGAAAAAAAAACAGCAAAAAGGTGCAAGAGCAATAAAGGTGAGGTAGTGCAGTTCTGAATAAGGCAATAAAAAGTGAGGTAGTGCAGTTCTCAAATAATGAATGTGCAAAAGCAAAAATGTAAATCAATGTAAACAGTTATGTCCATGTAAACAGTTATGTCCATGATTGGAAACTCCTATCAGCTGTTTAGGAGTCTGATGGCAGAGGAGAAGAAAGAGTTCTTCAGTCTTGAAGTCTTGCATTTCACACTTCTGTACCTCCGTCCTGAGGGTAGAAGTGTGAACAGTCTGTGCTGGGGGTGGGAGGGGTCTTTGAGGATAGAAGCAGCTCTCCTGTGGACTCTGTGGTGGTAGATGTTCTATATTAAGAGAGGGCAGTGGAGTCGTGGTGATCTTCTGCGCAGTCTTCACCACTCTCTGCAGGCGTTTGCGGCCCATGACAGTAGTGCTGCCGTACCACACAGTGATGCTGTTGGTCAGGACACTCTCAATGACGCAGCTGTAGAAGTTGCTGCGGATCTAAGTCGACATGCCAAACTTCCTCAGCCTCCTCAGAAAATACAGTCGCTGTTGGCCTTCTTGACCAGTTGTGGGATATTAGGTGTCTGTTACGCCCCTGTCTAGGGGGTAGAGGTGCAACATACAAAGATAAGTTACGATGTTTCTAACAGAAAGATATTTATTGTAAACAAAAAAAGTGTCAAACAAATCATGACACTACAGCTCAGGGTGAACCAAGGCCAACATAATAAACAAAATAAACTATTTCCCACAGAAAGTGCTACCTAGCCTGATAGAAAGAAACAAACAAAAAGACAGTCGCTAACCCTAAGTCCCTAATGTGAAACAAGAGAAAACAATCAAAAGAAAATGGCAGTTCACCCCTACAGATTAAATACTATTTACAAAATGTACAATTTACAAACAAAGCCAAGCCACAAAACCTAACAGTTCAAAAAAAATGCTAAATAAGGTCTGGATGCCAAGAACAGCGAACAGGTGCTGCTGCCAGAAAAAGCCTCTCCCTGGCTGTTGGGAACTGTACTTTTCAAACTCCAGGAAGTGTAGGATGGACCAATCAGCTTCCGGTACTACCCCAATCCGGCCAATCAGGCAGGGCACCTATAAGAACAACAAAGTACAAACAAACATACGGCCAGGGCCGTAACACCCCCCTCCCTAAAAAAAACAGACAACCCGTCTAAAAAGTCTGACAATTAGGAACAGGTCGACACACGTGATAAGGCATCAGCAACAACATTTTCTGTTCCTTTTTTGTGATGGATTTCGAGATCATAATCTTGCACGAGCAAGGACCACCTCATTAATCTTTGATTAGAGTTTTCCATTCGTCCTAAGAATACAAGAGGGTTGTGATCAGTAAATACAGCAACTGGTAATGAGCTGGAGCCAACATAAACCTCAAAGTGTTGGAGGGCCAAAAGTAATGAGAGGGCTTCCTTTTCAATTGTGCTGTATTTTAACTGGTGTTGGTTGAATTTCTTGGAAAAGTAACAGATGGGATGATCAACCCCCTGCCCATCCTCTTGCAGCAGCACTGCACCGGCACCATTGGCACTGGCATCTACCTCCAGTTTAAAGGGATAGGCAAAATTAGGTTCTGCTAAAACAGGTGTGCTGCACAGGAGAGCCTTGACCGAATGAAAAGCATTTTCACACGAAGAAGACCAGACAAAAGGTCTGGTAACACTAGTGAGACTGGTGAGGGGAGCAACAATATCAGCAAAATTTCTGCAGAATCCTCTATAGTACCCAGCTATGCCCAGGAACCGGTGGAGTTCACGTCTGGTTTTAGGTATAGGGTAATCCAAGATAGTTTGGATTTTTGCAGTAAGCACACGCACCTGACCTTGGCCCACTTCCTTCCCTAAATATGTCACTGTGGCTCTACCAAAGTCAAATTTGGCCAGATTCAAGGTAAGGGAAGCTTCCGTTAGTCGTGCAAATATTGTTTTTAATGTTTCCATGTGCTCAGGCCATGTACTTGAATATGCCACAATATCATCTAGATATACCTCACAGTGGTTAACATCAGCAAGAACAAGGTGCATCAAGCGCTAAAACGTAGCAGGTGCATTTCTAAGACCAAATGGCATGACTGTGTACTGTAAGAAACTGTCGGGGGTGACGAAAGCAGAAATTTCAGAAGCACTTTTTTTGTTTACAATAAATATCTTTCTGTCTGTTACGCCCCTGTCTAGGGGGTAGAGGTGCAACATACAAAGATAAGTTACGATGTTTCTAACAGAAAGATATTTATTGTAAACGAAAAAAGTGTCAAACAAATCATGACACTACAGCTCAGGATGAACCAAGGCCAACATAATAAACAAAATAAACTATTCCCCACAGTAAGTGCTAGCTAGCCTGATAGAAAGAAACAATCAAAAAGACAGTCGCTAACCCTAACTCCCTAATCTGAAACAAGAGAAAACAATCAAAAGAAAATGGCAGTTCACCCCTACAGATTAAATACGATTTACAAAATGTACAATTTACAAACAAAGCCACGCCACAAAACCTAACAGTTCAAAAAAAATGCTAAATAAGGTCTGGACGCCAAGAACAGCGAACAGGTGCTGCTGCCAGAAAAAGCCTCTCCCTGGCTTTTGGGAACCGTACTTTTCAAACTCCAGGAACTGTAGGATGGACCAATCAGCTTCCGGTACTACCCCAATCCGGCCAATCAGGCAGGGCACCTATAAGAACAAAAAAGTACAAACAAACATACGGCCAGGGCCGTAACAGTGTCCAAGTGAGGTCCTTACTGATGTGAAGACCCAAGTATTTAAAGTTATTCACCCTCTCCAATTCAAGCTCCCAGATGAACAGTGGCTGATGCGTTCTCCTCTCCTTTCTCTTGTCCATTATCATTTCCTTTGTCTTGTCCGTGTTGAGGGTGAGGTTGTCCGTGTTGGGATTTGCTGCAGGCCTTCCCACATCCGCCCCGAGTCAGCAGTAGAATAGAAACTGTCCAACTTCTCTCTGTACTGCTTCTTGGCCGCTGTGATGGCTTTTCTCAGTTCATACTTTGCAGCTTTGTACTCGTTCTCATTGCCTGATCTAAATGCAAGAGAGTGAGCACGCAGCATGTAATGTACCTGATTGTGATTATGTGGTGATTATATAGTAATACCTGGGAGGAGCACATGAATCGAATTGGAGCTTCGTTCCAAAGACTAGTTGATGCTAATTTGACAGTGAACTTGGCTAAGTGTGAATTTGCAAAAGCTACTGTAACATATCTTGGTAAGGGCAGGTATGGCCTGTTCGTGCTAAGTTTTTAGCTATAGATGAGTTCCCTGTTTCCACAACTAAAAAGGAACTAATGAGGTTCTTGGGTTTGGTTGGATATTATTGTTGTTTTTGTTGAAATTTCTCCACAGTTGTAGCTTCGCTAACAGACTTGCTTTAAGCAAAATCTAAAGGTATTTGGTCAGAAACATGTCAACAAGAATTTGTTAATATGAAGGCTTTACTACGTTCTGCTCTGGTTTTGGTAGCTCCCCGTTTGGATCAGTCCTTCACACATCGGGTGGATGCAAGCCAGGTTGGTTTGGGTGCAGTTTTACTTCAAGCTGAAGGTAATGATCTTCCTGTTAGTTTCTTTTCCAAAATGTTCACCTCTTATCAACTGAACTATTCAGTTGTAGAAACAGAAGCATTGCATTTAATTTTGGCTTTTTGCAGCATTTTCTCATTTATCTTGATTCAGAGAGGCCAATACCTGTATATACTGACCATAACCCACTAACATTTTTGAACTCTTTTCAGAATCCTAATCAGTGGCTTGTGCATTGGGCTCTGTTTTTGCAGCCTTTTAACCTGGTTATTAAACATATTAAGGGTAAAGATAACATCATGGTAGATGCTCTTTCCCGTGGACCTATCTAATGCTTACTACCATTGTTAGTAACACTTTTTCCCATGTTGTTTGTAGTCTGTTCTTCTCCTCTTAAATTGCTCCCAGGTGCAAGAGTTCCTGAGGTGGGAGATGCTGATCCTTTTAGAATCGGGAGTTGTAAGTTGTGGGTGTGTGTGGGAAGATTGTCTCAGGTAAGCTCTATTAATTCTTGTGTTAAGTTGGCCTGAGTTTATGTACCTAATTAAAGCCACAGTACCATGTTCAACTGTTCAATTTGTTAACTAAAAATACACTGGTAGTAAGGTTTAGGCTAGGAACCCTGTCTTATGGGGGGGAGTGTGATGGCCTTAGCCAGATCTTGGCTCTGTCTTAGTCCACATGTGGTTGGCTGTGTTTTTCCTTGTTTTCCAGAAAGCCGGTGGGTGGAGCTGAGATTTAGGCATGCTGTACACCTGTGTCAATTGGGTTGAGGTTCCTATAAAGGAGGCCCTAAAGATCACCTCACTCTCTTCCCCCTGGGCCTGCTTGTTAAGTTATCTCTTTGTTTTGTCTGCATGTCTTTTATACAACCAACATTGCATACAACACTGATTTACTTACAAGGATAACTCAAATCTTTATGTACTCATTTAAAATATGTTGAGTTACTTGAGAACCTTGTGTGGCCTCCCTTCTTTGTTGCATTCTGTTGAGCCAGGTTGTGACAGCTGCAATTTCTTTTCACGTCAGGATTAGCTGTTTCAAGCTCTTGCAAGTGCTCTGAATTCTTTGGTTATTTCTCAACTGACTGTGTACGGAAGTCGGGTCCAAATATCCACAGTTTATTTAGCAGAAAGGTGTTCATGTTCTGACCCCTTGATGTGCCACTAAGACTGCTGAAATCTGCAGAATCACTGAAACCTTAATATCTATATATATACAAATGTGCAAAACCTTCATGTCTCATTGCTAATGTATTTCAGCACTGCTTTAGTATCAGTCCAATATATGGAGTCCTCCAGTGGTAGCTCCCACTCCTTCTTAGCATTCGTCCCTATGTATTGCCAAGGTTGGGGCTTTAGGGGAAAAACTCTTGCCTTTCCCAACACAAAGGCACTGATCACTGCTGTTTCGCTGGACTAAGTAAGATACTGACCTCAGCATGGATAGGATCCCTATTGTAGTGAGAGAGCTTGCTTTGGATAACAACTCTGAACTTGAATTGATCTAGCTGAATGCACCATTGCATGCAAAATATCCTTTCCATTGGTGCATTTGTGTCCAGGCCTAAGTCCTTTATTTCTATTGCCTTTTTCTGGAATGGATGATAACACCATTCGATTATTCTTGTGGTGGCCAGATGGTGACACTAGTCAGCTGAAGGTAGAATACAGGATGGAGGTGCATCTGTTTGTGGCCACCTCAATTAGTTGTGCAAGCTATGCTCTCTTAATTGTTTGCCATCTTAAGGCCTTATCCGTGTGACTACAGATTTGTTATATTCATTGCCAAAATGCTCCCTTAAAAGTTTCTTGGCCTTTTTGTATCCTTTGTCCAGTTCCATGTGAAAACAACTTTGCAGATTGCCCACTTGTATACTGCTCTAGAAAATAGAGCCGATCACTGTAATTTTTACTCTCCACCTCATGTTCAAATGCTTTAAAGTGTCTATAGTCCAAAGGAGCTGCACTAAAGTGGAGGATATTTTAGGAAAGTAGGCAACATTTGGTGTTTCCCCAGAAATTCGGTAATGTCATTCTGGCGTTGCATTACCGTGAGCAAAGAATGCTGACTTTCTGAACCTGGAAGCTGGCTAACGGCACTTGCCTGGGAACCACAGTGCCCTTTATCTCCCTTTGCATTCCCACTGGGCTTAGCACTCAAATACCTCCATATTAACCTTGTTTCTTCACATTGTTCAGCAACATTGGTAACAGCAGTAATCAATATCCCATGCATTTATTGTCTGTATCTGATTGAATTTGAATTTAATCCAGCTGGTCTTTGAGCCATCTGACACCACAGACGCTTTATATTTCTGCAAGATCTTAAGTTGAGCATTACTAGTAGCAAAAGCAGCATGCGCCTCCAATTGTTCACGCCTTGTTTTGGATTTACTGGATCTCCTAGAGGACACCACAGACACACTGTCTTCAGGAATTACATTGTTACTTGTTTTATTTGACCGTTTCTTGCTAAAGCGGAAGCAGGCTTACTCGTGTCCAGAGGTCCAAAAATGATCCACTCCAGTAATTCTTGTTGTAAGTAATTTTCTGAACAAGTTTCTCAAATAATTATAAATAAAATTGGGGTTCAGTGTCTAAAGAAATCATGTACCACCACAGCTACACACTCAACTTTCCCCACTACCTTGTTGCACTCCCCCTAAACCCCCTTTCAGTCAAGTTACTTTAAACAAACATTGTTTTCTTAACAATTGGTTAGGCAAACTCAAAGACAAACTGGAAAGGCAACCATGCAACGTCATTGATTACATAATCCTGTACACTTATACATACCTTTCTTAATGTATTCAACCTCTCCAGACACTGTTACCACAATAAAACAACACCACACACAGAGAAATCCCCCGTCAGCTCATACAAAAATCTGTGCTGTCTCAGTGTCAAACGTTTTTAATAATAACGGGCTCATTAATAAAGTTCCCACTGTTCTGTGTGTATCATGAGCTCTGGTGTGTCAGTGTTTCTGCACTTTCTCACTCTAATCTAATGTCATGGGGAATTCCCAAAAATGTACTTTTTTACAAAGATGCAGGGCAGTAGGAGGGTGGATAACTATGGAGATGACATCACACTTAAGAGATTTGAATGACGGCTTCATTTATATTCACATAATATATGAATATATGTTCAACTTCTTCAGCGCAATCAAATTCTCTGTACTTGTTTTGTCAAAAACTTGCCACTATCCAACAGAGTGAGAGTTACTAAAAAAGAAAATCCATTTAAAATTGAGTTTGAGACAATAACTGAGTTTGCAAGAGATAATAAGCATCGAGTTAAATGGAATTAGCTGAGAGTAGAAACCTCCCCCACTTCACATGTGTAACAGCAGCTCCTTTTTGCGGGTGAAGAGACAATTAAGTGTGTCTAAACAGGGACACAGACACACAGATTGCTCAACCTTTCCTTTCCTTTTAAAGGGGAGTAAAAGACATATAGAAACTACTGTAACTGATTCCACTCAGTCTCCTAATATCTGTCTTCATGACCAAATACATTTTATTCTTTCTCCTCCTATTTCTGTAACATACACTGTGAAACATACTCATCTGTTGTACTGCTACAGGAAAGTAGATTTAAAGTGAACAGCATTAGACTGATATGATCACATGATACAACACTGCATATAAGCCTAATTTTTCTTTTATGGGGAAAAGAAAAAAAACTTTGAAGTGCACTTAGTCTCAAGTTTCCCGTATAAAATACCGAAAGCAGCCATCATGTTTGAATAGTAATTATCTGTGGGATCGATCTCCTGATAAGGCCAAATTAACTGCATTGAACTGCATGAAAAGTTTGCTGTTCTCATGCCTCTAGAATAATACTGTATACATCTTCTACTTCAGTACCTTGTTGATGTACAAGCATAATACTACTGCTACAGTGCGTTTGTAGGGACTAAGATTTGCGCATGCACCGGGATGCTGTAACTGTGAGTGTAAGCTAAACACCACCTACAGACCATATATTGAAATAGCATCCTATTCCTGGCTCAACAGAGACGTAAAACCTTTCAGTATAACACTTTCAATTTCATCTGTAAATAAATGTTAGTGCAAACCTTATACAAATGTTAAAATAAGTTATTTTCAGGCCAATTCAAATAAAAATATTTTTGCTATTTAATTCACCTAATTGATTGGCCTGTGTTTCTGCAGAACTACTTCAAAAGGTTTTACCATGCTATTGAAATACAAAAAAAGTGTGATAAACTGAGCATGAGTGGGTGATTTTTGGATTAATAGTATGATGAATACTACTAACTTACCTTTTTTCCCTTTATATTTTAAAATGCATCTTACTCTTATATCTCACTTATTTTATAGCTGGTTTGATTTTAGAGTTGGATTTAGATTTTAATGAGTAAATACGACCTGAATGTTTTTCCTGTCTCTTCTTATCACTCATAACATTATGAAACATCTCTCTTTTAAATATAGGAAGGATCATCAATCTGCACTTTAATGTGCAGCGTGGTCACAGGTCAGGAGCTGGGGAATCACTGTTGTTAACTAAAGCAGCGACAATGTGGCACTAAATGGTTTAACTGCAACTGAAATAAAAAATATTTTCAACATACAGGCCTGAGACATAATCTTAGTGCTAATGGCTGCTTCATATGCTGAAAGCTACAAAAATAACACACAAATGGAGTTAATTTGTACTCATCGGTCCATGGAGCGCAGCACAGATAAAGTAAGGTGGAAGAAAGGAGGTTGTAGTGGATTAAACTCCTCCACTAAACACTCACAGACTACATCACACCGAGCTAGTTTTAGCTTTAGATGTTAACTAATGACACCCAATACACCAAAGCTATGCTAATGTTGCTAGTATGTTAACATTCCATAGCATTATAAACTTAAACTGCATGGAATTAATACAATATAACAAATGTACCATGTAGTCACCTTATTGAAATTGCAATAAGACCTAAACCAGGTAGTATTACTTTGAAATGATGCACAGGTATGGAGTTATTTACACACAGCATTAGCATAAATAGTCAGACAGAATGCGGTCTTTGCCCTGTTTCTGACAAACCTGCAGCTTTAATCTATAATGTTGCTAGGTATATACCACAACTTAGTTAAGATAATGGGGAAATTAAAATCACTCTAATAAATAAGACAATTTTGTTCTCACTAACAAAATTACTGTTGCTCCTGATAAAATTCTTGTTTCAAATTCAGCCGCTTAAATCGCCTGTAATTGTACAAGATGTCATTGTGGAAATATGCTGTTAGCTACTGTAATTTTTATCCATGATGCACTGCAATTTACAACATTGGAAAATGACAGAACAAGAAGTTATTGTAAAAATTTACTGTAGAAATAACAGCTATTTGTTACAGTGAAGAGAAAATTGTTAGTGACTCTCACCAGTGCTTCTTTTCTGTATTCTAAACCCCTGACTGCGAATCTTCAAGTGGGTTAGGGTCAGTTATTTTTGCACAGGTAGTCACATAATTGCTTTGCAACAGATTTTTTTTTATTATTGTATTATATTATATATAATATTGTATAATAAAGGGGAGATTGATTATTAGAGAAATTTCTTTCTCTAATAATTACTGTTTTTTGTAAAGAAACTCATAATTCATTGCTGCTGGGAGTTAAGCGAATACTAGGCTCAACACAGTGATGACTCTTTCAGCCTGGCTACAATGCTCAAAAGAAACCTGTGGGGTGTTCCTATTTTTCCCTATTAATGATTCTGGTATTACATCTGGTATTCTATATTGTTTCAAATATTTTTAAACTATCTTTGCAGGGTAAGCAGGATTCTTCTAAATTAGTGGAACACCACATGCTATCCAGCTATGTGACATCTGTTTTAAGCTGTAGGGACAGGGATTAAGCCAGAGATGAATGCAGCCAAATAAAGGCAACTTTATGTTTTCAAGAATGCATGTTCTATAGTGGAGAAGACCTGAGATTGGGGTGATTGTTAACCTACCAGCATGACCATGACAAAAAGCATACAACCAAGAAAACACTGGAAAAATCTTTTTAAGCACAAATCTCTGTACTTTGGATGGGTCACTCAAGTATAGTCAGAATTAAACCCCTTGAAATATCTGTTGACAGATCTGAATATGCCAGTTCACTGACACTTTTCACCCAGTCTAATGGACATTTAAAGGATATGTGAGGAACAATTGGATAAACTGTAAAGATTTAAATGAGATTGTTAGCTTGGTTCAATTTTCGATTAACTTTCTAAAAAGCTGGTGGCATAAGATGCTTTTTTTCGGCCCAGAGTTAAATTTTTTAAAACTGGATACGTTTAGGGCACTGCTGCAAAAATGCGAGGTGCATTGAGCAGAGAAAAGTTGCGCACACCGCAGTGCAAAAGCAGCACTTAAAATGCTTCACCCCCAAAAAATTACAAAAGAGACACCCCAGGCTGCTAAGACACACCATGTGTGATTAGGCCTTAAGAAGGCAAGAGTCAATACCCTCTACTGTGCAAAGTGGGGAAAAAAGCAAAATTGTTCAAGGATGTTACCTTACTACCAAGGTAAAGAAGAAGCAGATTTGGTCTTATGTTGTATAACAATGATAATGCCAATCAAATGAAACTTAAAATAACTCAATTGTCTTAGTCAAACCATGTCAGCAGGGCTTGTTTTGGTTACTAACAAGTCAAGTGGGTAGTAGATGCAGTAATACAAGCAGCTGAGCTTTTAAGTATTCATAACAAAGTATACAATATTGTGATATGCAGAATGCTTGATAAGTACTCTTCATCTTGCTCTTCAAGCATGAGACATAAAATACTGAAAGAAAAACTAAGCAATAGCTAACAAAGGCCAACGCTTGAATTGTGGGCACCATGTGTCCAAAACCCAAAAGAATGCACATCATGTCGTGAACAAGTGTTTGAAATGGATGACTGTGCTGTTCTTACTGAACCATGATATACTAAATTCTTAAAGTGTGTGTGTGTGTGTTTATGTATGTGTGTATGTATATATACATACTCAACATATTCCATCTCATTAATGGTAATTGTCAACTTTTACAAGCATATACATGAGCAAACAGGAGCTTATTAGGGTTAGGGCTCGCCTTTCATTCAACATCAAAGATAAGTTGCAAAAAGTGAAAATAATTACTGTGAGTAAGAAAGTGCCAGGGCATCTTAAACACTTGTATCAGAGAAAAAATATAATCTGAACTTTTACATTTTTACAGTCATCACTTCATATAAATTCATTTAAGAAAACTGCAAACCCTGGTCAGAAGATTGGTAACACTTCTCTTTGCATATTTGATAAAGAGTGATTCTGTTAAGGAATTAAGGAAACTCTAGACAGGCTGAAATTGTTTAACTGAAAACACATGTAAACATAGGAGTATGAGAAGTTCTCTTGATGTGGGCCTGTGAATACAGATAATAGTACTGATGAAAATGTTTGACACTGTATTATTGAAACATTTGTCCTTAGGGAACTATTTGTTGCATGATGTGGTGGCTTTGGAAAGGATTCTTGTTGCTCCTTCGAACATACGAGTAAACAGCTGACTAGGATGGAGCTGTCAACAACTTTATATGATGTTTCTTTTCTACAAAGTTCATAGCATCAGATGAGGATCTCCACCATGTCACTGTCCACTTCCTGCTGGGTGGGCTGGGCTGGTGGAGGGGCCTGTTGCTGAGGATGGGACTGGACAAGAAGCCTCCGGTCCAGGGTGCTGTTGTGAAACACTGCCACATCTGCATTGAGATGACAAATAACTTTAAAAATGTCTTCTACATTTCCATTAAGATGATTCAACATTTTTAATAATGCAGTCTGTTCAGTAGTGTTGTGGGTTTTAATTGGACAAGGCAAACCTAAAATATTTTATCGCTTTCAATCATGTTTATAAATATTTGTAGTTATGTCTTACATGCAGAAAAGTATACGTCTATATTCAACAAGCAAATTAAATTTAATGTCTAAAGCAGGCTTAAGATTTCAAATCTTTATGTGCCAGAGAGAAGCAGTATTTTCAATCTCCTGCATCACACTACAGCACAATGCCTCTGCTCAAACTTGCTTTCCATCCCCTAGAGAACCAAGCACCATAGGGGCAGAACTTTACCTTGGGATCAATTATAACTCTAAATTTAGATGTGTCTAAATTTAAGACTCTGTGACTAATTCCTAAATCTTCCCTTTGGGGAAAACACAGAATAGAGCAGTTAATGTCCTGCTATGGCAAAGTTTCCAGTTTCCAGGCATGCTTTGTTTGTTGTTTGTTAGATTTATCTGAGTGCATAACAATATGCCTGACAGACAGTGTAACTGACCTGCTAGGCGGTCAGGGATGTAAATGGGACTGGGACTGGATAAACGGGCAGGCAGTGTCATGCTCTGAAGGGCTGGAGTGCTGGGCTTGCTGATATCCTGACTCTGGCCCTTTTCTGTTTGTGTGCAGCTGTCCCTGCTTCCTGTTTTTGAATGGCCAGCAGTCATCGGGGTGGAAGAAAACACAGGGGATGGGGATGAGGAGATTGACTCTGTCCTGAGAGACTCTGTACGAAATTCAGGACCTAGCAGAACCCCTAAATAGAAGAGAAAAATCATTAAAGATACACTCTAGCTCTATACACAGTAGCTCAGTTAATATAAGTGTTCTCACCCATAAAGCCATTTCAGAGGGCCATTTCAAATGCTGTTTTTTAGGGTCACACATGGTAAGTTCTCTGCATTTGCTAAAAGGATTGCTGGTTCTTACCAAGGCTACCTTTCCAGCTGTTGTCCTTGCGTTCTTCCGTGATGGGCGAGCTACTGAGTCCCAAGCTGTGAGAAAGCAGGCCTGAACCACCTGTGCCAGTGTTGGAGATTGACATCAGGGACTTGGAGGGCCTCATGGCAGATGGAAGGTCTGACTTGATAGGATCCTTTCTGGAGCGCTGGTGGAGCACCTTGATCATAGCATCTTTCTCTATGATCTGTGCATGTAGATTCTTTATCCTGGATTAAGCACAACAAGAGGGAGAATCAAAAAATTAGTGAAAAAATAGGCTATAAGACTGAAGACAGTGAAGTACAAACATACAAAATAAGCTGGTAAGCGATTACCAGGATTAACAACGACATTCAAGACAACAGTCCTACTCCAAGACTAAACTTGAACCAACGTACAGCAGTAGCATAAAAAGAAAACAAAGTTTACAATAGTGGGCTCTATAACTACACAAGTTTGCAAATGCAGGTTTGCTGTCATACATTAACTGGTAATTAACTGGTTCAGTACTATTCTTTGGTCTGTGTTTAATTGGACTTTATGTAAACATTCTTAGACTAAAGCATCATTACAAAATACCCTAAATATTAAATAATAGAATACTTTGACTCTGAGCCTTCCTCCCTTCACAGCTGCATTAGTGCTAATGCTGCACCTATTCACCTGTCACTCTCATGTTCCATTTCACTTTCAAGACCCCAAGATACTTAAACCTCTTAAAGTACGGAAGTGTCTCATTTCCAACCTGAAAGGAGCAATCGACCATTTTATGGCAGAGAACCATTGCCTTAGACTTGGAGGTGATCACTTGCATCCCAGCCGCTTCACACTTGGATGCAAACTGTCCTAATGCATGCTGAAGGTCACAGTTTGCTAAAACCTATGGAACCACAATATCTGCAAAAAGCAGAGAAGGTTCCCAAACTGGACACTCTCCTAGTTGCACACTGAAATCCTGTCTATGAGAATCACAAACAGGTTTGACAACCCCTCCAGTAGGTTTGTAAGTGTACATGAGTCAATCCACTGTTCCACTGTCAGGGTGGAGTCCGTGTGGCTCACCCTGGATACACACTTCAGCAATTAGTCAAAGTCTCCTTTCCAATAACCTGGCATAGCATTTTCCAGGGAGGCTGAGCAGTGTGTATCAGAATAATATCTGGAGCCACAACTGGGAGGGAAGCTCATTGGTGAAGGTCTGATTGTCAGATCTTCATCCATGGGGCCCAGTTGGGTAGAGCCTAAAGAAATAAAACATAGCCTCTACCTTGTGGCCCCACCACCTGGAGGGATAGGTATCAGAATCAGGTGCCATACAAGCCAGGAAACAGGCAAGGTCAGGGACCTAGACATGCTGATCCCAGACTTTACTAAGCTAGGTAATGGCTAATTTACTGTATTAATGTACTAAGAAGTATTCCCTGAAAACTCCTGGGTTTGTCTTTAGCATCATAGAAAAAATGTATAATTTAAATTCTTGAATTCTGTTACCTTCAGCAAAAATCTGAAAAACTGTGATAGTCTGTACAGACCCAAAAATCAACAAGAAAAAATGTTGAACATGGTTAATGGTTAATAAAAATGTTGATAAAATGTTGAACATTTATAATTTTTTTTCATATAACTAAATATGCTGGGATAGTGGTAACAGTAATTAGTCTGCATTATGTTTAAATTTTAAAACTTCCATGGTTAAAATAGGATTTGTAATGACCTTTTATGGCCTTAAATTCTGTAAATTAAATGTAAGACTTTTTATGGGTCTCATTTGTCAGTGATACAGACAAGCTACAATCCACTATGAATGACAACTAATACTGTATTTCTGTTTGTTGACAATTCAGTATCCATCCAGTAAGGCTTTTAATTTTTCCCAATGCTTACTGTAGGTCTTTCCATCCAGAAATCCAATCCAATACAGAAATGATTCTCAAGACATATTAAAGAGAATAATTTTCATTGGCCATAAGCATGACCTAAAAGCAAAAAAGTAATCACTAATAAACTTTATGAGTCATCTTTCTCAGGTAAGGGGATTTTTCCAGGCAACCAATCAATTGCATGCCTTTATATTAACATGACCAGGATCAGGGAAGTTTCATGTATTTGGTCAATGCTTTACCTGCTTTCCATGTCTAGACAGCGTCGATTGGCCATGAGAATCTCCTCTTCTTCCTTCTGGATTCGAGCCTCCACTGATGTGTCATAGCTGCTGCTGGGAGAGTGGCTTATTGCACCTGCAGATGTATCCCTGCAAAATATAATGGAGTCTCCATTAGACTACGACATTGTTCAAAACCTTTACACAACACTTAACTCCTAATGATGGATCTATTCTAGCGGCAAGTATCCAACCAGAATAGATACTTACTTTAGGCAACTCAAATTAACTACCCAACACCCCAAGCTTTACCACTAATATTTAAAAAACTGCTGAAAATAGAGATCTTCTACAACTTCCTATGCAAGTAAAAATAATAAAAACAACAACATCAAAATGTTTCCTATCTGGCACTTTGAGTTGGCACAAAACAAGCAAGTCAATTTGTATTCACTGTATTTTTTACCATTTTTTTGCTTTCTTTGTATATTACATTTAAGTCACTTTTTATATATGTAAATGTATGTAAAAGTTAGCGATCAGCTAAAAGAATAATTTTATAAATTTATGGTATTTTCCACAGTTACCATACCAAAGTTAATATCAACATTGAATCTTCTGAACACATTTGGTCACTTGTCAGTTTTAATTTTTCAGTCTTGATAAGCTTGTTTGTCTGTGCTATAGACTTCCATTGTTGTCTAAAAACACCAGCCAGAAACACAATTACAGTGCATAACATATTTTTTTGTTCCAAAATGTTATCAAAACAGTTTAACAAGCATTGCCCCATATGCTCCAAATTGGCATTTCCTGTACTGTGGCTAGCAAATTGCAAATGTGTAAGATCTCTGGTGGAGTTATGGCTATGGAGTGATAGTGACTGATTTCTCGACTGATGACTCAACAGTTCAGCTTAATATTTTTGATCATGGTTAAATTGCTTGTAAATTTTCTTGGCTTTGTTTTGTTTTGTTTGTTTGCTTATTTATAAATGCTGTGGTATATACATTGTATATTTATTTTTGTAAATACTTTGAAAAAATGCTTTTTGCATATTACAACATTCATGTGAGCTGCTTAATAAGTGATTTTTTTCCCACTGTTGGCTCAATAAAGTTTGATCTTATCCTCTATATTAATTTTAACTTAAACCCATTTATTAATATTAAGACTGCTCTTTAGTTTATGCAGTTGTTACATTTAACAACATTTTACATTTAATTCTTAAATCTAACAAGTTTGTTTCTCTGTGAAGAAAGTCAGCCTGTCAGTTCATGGCTTGTGTATGAACCAACCAGGGTTTCCTCTATTTTGTTTATATTCTTTATTGTAAGGTAAGTTAGATTAGGAAGGATATGTATAAGTGTACTGATGATGTCATTAACGTCATATATGCCATTGAAGTTTACCTTTTAATTTGGTTAACTGGTTGTCGGAGAAACAATGTATATAGAAGGTTTGTAGTTTGTAGTTTGTAGAGAAGTAGTTCAACTCAGCTTTTGGAAAGAAGAGACACAGGTATTACAGCTACAGACACAGCTATTGGAGCTACAAGATTCAGCTGTTGGAGCTAAAGGAACAAGGTTGAGGACCAACAAGGTAGTGGTGGAATGTTAAGTGTGTAGCTGTGGAGGTACACTGTTTCTTACCTTGTTCGGTGGAATTGATTTGTGAACATGTTTTGTGAAATTACTATTCGTAAACTTGTACTGTAGAATTACCTTCTATTGGCTCAGTTGAAAAACGTGGAATTTAAAAAAAATTTCAGTGTTCATCATACATACATCATACGATCTCTGGAGTGGATAATTGTTGGACTACTGGATAAGTATGCTGAATAAGATTGCCTCTACCTGCCTGTATACCCAAAATAGTCCTAATTTTGTTTGAACCTAATCACAGTGTCCATGTTGCTTTGATTAATATTATTTGCTCTAATTTATTATTATATGTTGCATTTTTGAAGCTAAAGCTAATGTGTCACACATTCTTTGGACACTTGTATACTTGACTCAAAATTTATTTATATTTTATTGCTCAGCCGTGGCCACAAGCTTTGAGAATGACACAAATATTAATAAAGTTTGCTGCCTCAGTTCTTATGATGGCAATTTGCATATACTCCAGAATGTTATGAAGAGTGATCATTTGAATTACAATTAATTGTGAAGTCTCTCTGCAATGAAAATGAACCTAATTCTCAAAAAAACATTTCTACTACATTTCAGTCCTGCCACAAAAAGACCAGCTGAAATCCTGTCAGCAATTCTTTTGTTAACACAGGTGACAGTGTTGAGGAGGACAAGGTTAGAGATGTCATGCTGTCATGTTCACTGAGTTAGAATAAAACAGACTAGAAGCTTTAAAAGAATGGTAGTGACTGAAATCATTGGTCTTCCTTTGGTAACCATGGTTAGCTGCCAAAAAAAAACAAAACATGTGCATTCATCATTGCTTTGCACAAAAAGGGATTCACGGGCAAGGACATTGCTGCTAGTAAGATTGCAACTAAATCAATAATTTATCAGATCATCAAGAACTTCAAGGAGAGAGGTTCTCGGGACCGGCACCAAGGTGGCTCTTGGTGGTTGTAACTATACTTCAGTATACCATAGTAATATGTGATGAAACGATCTAAAAACACTAAAGCAGCAGACTCTGTAATTCTCACACTTTTGGTCATGGCTGTGGGGCATACTTCACCACTCATAATTTGAGTACTATCTAAAGACAAAATTCTATAGGAGGAAACCGGTAAATGGCACAAACCGCTTAAAATCGGCCACTTACTAATAAATCTGTTCATATGACATAACTGTTCAATGAAATGTACCCATTACCCAATCACCACAATATCAAAAATTGTGTTTTTTATATCCTGAGTTCAGCAAGGGCAAAATGTAATCATGGCATTGGAACACCTGCTGGTCACCTTTGTAGCTTGCTCCATATAGAGGCCATAGAGCCAGAGACCTGTCAGAGTGTGGATGATGTCCACCATAACATATCCAAGTGTATTTAAATCTGTAGCTGATTGCTGTACCTCTGAGTAGCAACAGAAGCAGCAGCATCCAGGGCAAACTGCCTCATCACGCTCTCCTCCAAGTACTTCTGCTCCCATTTGGTCATGTCAGCCTCCAGAGCCAGGATGCGCTCCTCCTTCTCCCTCAGATGCTCCATCAATGCTGTGGCACTGTATTCAGATGGGATTGCACCACTGCTTTGGGAGCCTCCCTGACGCTGATAGAAATAATGAAGTGATGAAGAGAGGGCATAGAAAGAATCATCGTGTAGCTCTCCATAAATTATGATTCAACTACAGTGGAGTGAGCAGAGTTTAGTGGGACATGACATGACATCAAGTAAATCCCAGAAGTGCTTTCCAGGGACAACTGAACATCTGGGTTGTTTTTCCTCGCTGTTCATAAGTTAGGTTTAGAGTTAAATTTGCTTCCCCCTACATGATATTTCAATGTAAGCTAGTGCTTGACTAATAATGGTCAAGAAGTTGTAGTAAAATAATGAAAATTATATTAATGCAAATGATGTATTCCCCTTGATGAATGATCTTATGATTTTATTTCCCAAAGGAAATCAACTCAAGCTTTTACAAATGTGGGTCTAATAATCTTGGGCATAATCAGGCTGTCACATAACAAGATCAATAAAAAGCAATTATTTACGGTTTACAGCATTGATGCTTTCCTAAAAAATAAAATGTTTTCACTTTTAAAAATCATTTTTCACTAAACGCCAAAAACATTTAAAAGTAATTTGTCAATGCAACACATTAATAAATATAAACATACATTTTGTTATCATGGAGACTGCGACAGTGTTAGAAGAATTTCTCAATATGCTTCCCTTTCTGTATTCTTGGAGAGCTAGCCTAAGAGAAGGTAAAAATATCCTAGTACTGCTATTATTTCACTTTATAAAGATAGATTTTTAATGCAAAAGAGTACTCTAGTACTCATTTATGCTTTATAATATAGTACCTTTATAATATTTGGTCATCTTATCCAAATTACGTGTGCATTTAAATTTGATCCAATTTGAGAACCACTCTGACAGTCATGTTTAGCACCCTCCAGTTTCTAAGAGGATCTGACCAGTTGTTGTCATTCTTATCGCCGTAAACGCTGGCCCAGACCTAAGGATTTACTGTCAATTATAAATGTGATTTGGTGATTTTGGCCAGTCTGGCCAAATTACCGGTGATAGCAAAAAAAATTGTTAAGTGTGTGCTGTGTAAAGATTCTAGTCTTTAGTCGCAAGACCCAAGCATTGCCAGACAATCTCACAAAACTTTTTAATATTTACGGTATAGATGACTTCTGCTTTACCTGGACTTCTTTTTAAAATAAATTTTAAATGATGAAAATTAAGACTCTATAGTCTGCATTGTCCTAGTCTTTATACACAGGACCGCATCACTTGTGACTTGTTTTTTGCACAAATTCTAAGTTAAAGTTAAAGTTGCCAGTTACTGTCAAAGACTAGAAACCTGTGATTGTTGGAAGCAGCCTTTATGCTTGAACTATCCAATGATTGAAAGTGTTGGCTATTCTTCAGCAGTATCCTTACTTTTAGCTGTGTGGTAGATTTTAGTTAGTAATTTTCTCAACAGCAGCAGGAACTGACCAGATGCCTGTGTATGGTTTAGTGTAGCGATTCCTGTCTTTTCCCAAAAAATTGGGAAAACTGGTTTACTATGAAATGTGTAAAGTTGCATTATTGCAATGTGTAACGCAACTTTGATTAGAAATGTAGTTGAGTAAAAAGTATAAATATTTGCTCTTAGATATAGTAGAGTAAAAGTCAAAGTAGCCATCATTAAATCTACTGAACATCAGATATATGAAAAATGTACTTAAGTACAGCAGCAAAGTACTTGTACTGTATTTAAGTACACTTTTCGCTTGTACTTTGTAACTTTGCACAACTGCAGTCTCTGAACCAAAATCACCATCAGCTTGTCTTTTCCAAAAAACACTGGGAGAAAGTCATAACTGCCTTAGAACAATGCATCTTCATTTTAACATCAAAGACAAACCAAGGTCTGACTAAAAGTAAAATTAACATACATATTCTAAATACATTAATTTCCACTGATTTTTTTTGTTTTTTAAACAGTTCATGCGATGTCTGCCTCTTTTTTCTCACTGTGCTGTTAAATCACTATATTTACCACACTCGTTTTATTAGACTACTGTGGCTCTAACATGTAGTTCAGCATTATTTCAAATCAAATAAAAAATACTTGCAGGATGAACTTATTTCTGTTTCTGAAATTATCAAATATTATTCGACATTCATTTATCAGTGCTCTACCATGGGTGTTGTTACAGAGACAGCAGTGAAGTTCTTGTCTTTTCACCTACTACAAACTAACATACTTTTTCTCCTCTTCCAGTTAAAACAATTGGTATTGATGGCTGGGGTTTGTGAAACATAAAAACTCCATGTCATAGTAAGAAGTGTTAAACAGTGAAACCAAAAACTAAAACAAGCACAAAAAAAAGATAAGATGAGTAACTTTTACACTGAGGCAGTGAGGCTCGTTACTTCTTAGTGCTCTTTGAGTTTATGTAATTTAACTTCCATCCATCCATCCAATATCTGTAACCACTTATCCTGTGAGAGTTGGATAAGGCAGAAACCTATCCCAGTAGTCATAAGGTGAGAGGCGGGGTAAACCCTGGACAGGTCACCAGTCAATCTCAGAGCAAACACACATAGACATACTAAACACTGACAAACAGCCTCACACGCTGACATTTACACCTATTGGCAATTAAAAGTCACCAATTAACTTAACATGCCTGCTTTTGCATGCATGTGGCACAGAGGCTCAGCCAAAGAGAGGGCTACCAATTTCAAAAGTTTGCCATCCAAGTTATCCATCCCTTCTGATTTACTTGAATACATGATAACCTCAAAATAGTTTACAAAATATGTTTTTCTTTTATGTTTTAAAGGTCCCACTTTATGGGTCTCTAAATCGTCTAGCATTATTTCCAGATTTAGATGAAAATATCACAGACTTTGTGATATCACTGCTTCATGTGTATGAACCCTGAGGCCACTGCAGGAATTTTGAAAGCAGCAGTTTTTCCTTTTTTTCAGAAGACTTCAGACAACACAGAAGTCAACACCTCACCTAAAACTTCTTAAAGAAGCTGTTAAAGAAATTCTGACCTAACAACTGGAAAAATGTTCAGTTAATAAGTAATTATTAATGGGCAGGTGCATCAACACATCCTGACAGAGTCTTCATTCATTTCCTGGTGTGCTACCTGCTGCATGCGAAGTGACTCCAGCTCTCTCTCCAATCTTGTACGCAATCTGTGCTCAAGTTGTTCTCTCTTCTCGCAAGCTGCCTGGAGCTGAGCCAATGCCTGCTGCATCCTCTCCACTTTCTCCACGTAAACCTGCTTCTTCTTCAGCTGCAAAACACATATATATACACACACACACATACAAAAACACACACAGAAACATCTTTAAATTATGTTGTGCTAATCCACACAAGACCAGACTATAGCTTTGGATGTCCACTAATCTGAGGGGTTGATGGTTTAATTCCCAGATTATCCTTCCACGTGTCAAAATGTCCTTGAGAAAGGCACTGAATGACAATTTAGTTGCTTCTGGTGAGTGCAGGCCAGCTGCATAGCAGCTCCCCCATCAGTGTGTGACTGTGTGTATTATTTTGAGTGTAAATGGATGAATGAGAAGCAGTGTAAAGCTACTTTTGGTAACAGAGTTATTTCTGTGCTTTTGTGCAGTGACATTTGTAGGGGTTATTAGGTTATTTAATTATTTGATAAGGGCTGACTTGATCTCACTTGATCTGCAAAATGATTAAGAAACAAGGATTATTTTATTCCAGTACAAAAATGTCAGTTTCAAATTGGATACATCTCTACAAACTAATCTTAAATAATTAACCAAGGTAGTAGGCTTGCAAGTTTTACCAACTCTGACCTGGCTCTAGCATCAGCCAGAGTCCTGGATCTTGTAGCTGCACAGTCAGTCATGTTCTTAGCACATGACTGACTGTGCAGCTACAATAGATCCCACAACAAAAACAAGAGAATGCAGAGGATTTCTGATAACATCTTTAAATCAATCGATACTGAGATTTCAAATGTTTTAGAGGCTGTTGATAATCAAGTCAACCAAGATAGAATGGCTTGTGAAGCAGCTTTAGGAGGCAGAGCAGAGAATAAAGTTAAGTAAGCTGTTGCTGCTAGTACAGATAAGGTCATCATAGTGGGCGACTTTAACATTCATGTAGATTTTGACAGTAACTGCCTCAACACTGTGTTTAATTCATTATTAGATTCAATTGTTTTTTCCCAAAATGTAAATAAACCCACTCACTGTTTTAGTCACACGTTAGACCTTGTCCTTATGTATGGCAATAAAACAGATAATTTAACAGTATTTCTTCATAATTCTTTTCTGTCTGACCATTATCTAATAACATTTGAATTTACAATAACGGACTATACAGCAGTTAAGAAAAAAATCCACTATAGCAGGTGCTTAAGTGAAAAAGCTGTAAAACAAATTCTTTAAAGAAATTCAAAGAAACGATTCTTTCATCATTTGCTTTACATTATGTTAATACAATGGAAAGTTGCCACGTTAATGTTACTCCTGCACAAGTTGATTATCTTGTTGATAGATCTGCAGCCTCACTACGTATAATATTTGATAGTGTTGCCCCTCTGAAAAAGAAGGCAGTAAACCAGAAGAGGTGATCTCCATGTATAGTTCACAAACTCGCAACTTAAAACAGGCAACATGAAAGTTAGAAAGGAAGTGGCGTTCCAGAAAATTAGAAGAATGTTATTTAGCCTAGAAAAACAGTTTAAAAATGTACAAAGCATTAAGAAAAAAATCATTAAGAAAACAAGAACAATCACGGTTTCTGTTCGGCACTGTAGCCAGGCTGACTAAGAGCCATAGTTCTGTTCTGTATTCCCTTAACTCTGAGCAGCAATGACTTCATGACTCTCTTTACTAATAAAATTGTAGCCATGAGCGAAAGAATTCACCAGATCCGCCACAGCAGAATGGGTTCTGAACGTTAAATTGGCGTAGGTTTTCATACTGAATGCCCTTCCGGCCACAACCCTCCCATTTTATCCGGGCTCAGTATCGGCACCAAGGACACCCTTGGTGGCTGGGCGGGGCCACACCTAGTGGGGTTGGATCCTAACCCGTGGCCTTCTGCATCCCAACCTAATGCCCACCCACTGATCCACCATACAATTAATAAGACATAAAATAAAATTCATGAAGTTCAATTAAATTCTAACAACTGAACTGAAAAAATAAAAAAAATCATCCATTCATCTGTAAATGGCAAAAAACCTGGTAAATAGAGCTAATAAATAGACCTGGGCAATAAGATTGTATAAATTAACCACAATAATCTTATTTTTCAAGCCGGGTCGCTGTTCCCTGCTGCTGCTGTCTGAGATTGTGTAGTCTAAGACAAAACCTGTTTAAAAATGTACAAAAAAGCTCTCAGTGATAACATAACAGCATATTATTCATTATTAATAGAAGAAAACAAGAACAACCCCCGGTTTCTTTTCAGCAATGTAGCCTAGTATTACCTTAACTCTGAGCAGCAATGACTTCATGACTTTCTTTACGAATACAATTGTAGCTATTAGAGAAAGAATTCACCAGATCCTCCCCCCAAAACCTCAATAACTTAATTTATTACCTCATCTAAACTAACAAGCTGTCTGCTAGACCCTATTCTAACTAGACTGCTCAAGAAAGCTTTACCCTTAATAGATACGTTCGTATAAGATATCATCTATCAATCTATCTTTACAAACAGGCTATGTGCCACAGGCCTATAAGGTAGCTGTAATAAACCACTACTTAAAAAACCTTGTCTTGACCCAGGTCTTTTAGCCAACTACAGACCAATATCTAATCTCCCCTTTATTTCTAAAATCCTTGAAAAAGTAGTTGCAAAGCAGTTATGCAACCTCCTTTACAGGAATAATTTGTATGAAGACTGACAGTCAGGATTTAGAGTTCATAGTACAGAAACATGATGATGACATCCAGCTATATCTATGGAAACAGCACTTATATAGCGCTTTTCTACCTATTGGCACTCAAAGGGCTTTACACTGCTTCTTATTCAACCATTCGCACTCACAATCACACACACACACCAATGGGGAAGCTGCTATGCAGCTGGCCAACACACACCAGGAGCAACTAAGTTGGGGTTCAGTGTCTTGCTTGACACTGTGATATTTGACGAGAGGAGCCGGGGATTGAACCAACAAATGTGAGATTGGTGGACAACCGCTCTATCTTCCTGCTCCACAGTCGCCCCTAAAGATCTCGATGTCCCACAATTTTTACTTTTTACTACAAACTCAGACAAAACTGAAGTCATAGTATTTGGGCCAAAAAATCTCGGAGAATGGTCCAACCAAATCGTTACATAGCATAGCATAGCATTATATAGCATAAGTCTGGACTCCAGTACTACTGTGGGCAACCTTGGAGTTATTTTTGACCAGGATTTGTCCCTTATCTCAAATATAAAACATCTCAAGAACAGCCTTCTTCCGCATACGGAACATTTCCAAAATTAGGAGCATCCTGTCTCAAAGTTATGCCGAAAAACTAGTCCATGCATTTGTTACTTTTAGTACCCATTTGTTACTTTTAGAAACAAATGGGTGAATAAGAAGCAGTGTAAAGCGCTTTGAGTGCCAATAGGCAGAAAAGTGCTATATAAGTGCAGACCATTTACCATTTACATATAAAGCTCTAAATGGTGAGGCTCCATCATACATAGAAGACCTCATAGTTGCCTATCATCCCACTAGGCCACTTAAATCCCAGAATGCAGGCCTACATGTGGTTCCCAGAATTTCCAAAGGTAGAATGGGAGGCAGAGCCTCAAGCTCCTCTCCTGTGGAACCAGCTTCCAGTCAAGGGAGATGGCTGCCCACCCTGAGCCTGGTTCTGCTGCTCTACACTGTTGCCTAGGGCTTGCTCAAGGGGGAATTGTTGGGTTCTCTGTATACATCTTTATATTCTTCACTTTATTCTGTAAAGTGCCTCAAGATGACTTTGTTGTGAAATGGCGCAATATAAATAAAGCTGAATTGAATTGAATTAATAATGTTCTGGTTAATGAAGCTACAGCTGCACAGCCACACTTGTCTTATTCATAGTTAAAGCTGTATGGACATTCAGTCTGTTACTGAATATGTTATACTGGACCATGTAAAATGATTAGACAGAAACTCGCACTGATCTGTTGCTCCTCCGTGAGTCAGTGAGCAAGTAGTCAAATTGGGTAGAGATTGAATGCAAAGAGAGTGAGTGATGGCAACAACAACAAAGCAGTAAATTTGAGAAATAAAACTATTTTGGTGGTTTCACTGTCATTGCGTTCTAAATCTCCCACTGCATTGTCATTCTGCTGCCACACAACCAAGGAAAAAAAAAACTAACACAGAAAATTAAGGAAGTAGCGTTTTCTTACACATTACAATCCAAAAAAGTATAGGAAGAGGAGAAAACGTATTACACTCTTGCTGCATGTATACGTGGATTTTCAGCAACCAGATCCATTAAGTTTATGTAAACATTTGATGATTACCCAAGAAAACTAATTTAATTTTTAAAAACTTTTTTTATTTATTAATTAAAAAACTATTTTTTTTTTTTTCAATTAACCTGGTTACTTAAGAGCTTGCAAATGTCTATGATACTGCAATCTGACTGGCTGTTTAGATGAGCAGTTGTAACATAACTTTTAGGAGAAGAATAGGCATGTCAGATGCATTCTCACATGGGAAAAAAGTTAACTTGAAACTTAACAATCTGTTGTTCTGTTGCCTCTGGAGTCAGCAATTTAGTGCATTGGGTTAATTAAAAACTAAAGCCCAAAAAAAAATGACACTTTGATGTCAAATACTCACTTCTGTCTAAATCGAGATTTTCTGGCTATGATAAATAGATAAACAAGCAAACAAACAAGCAGAAAATCTAAATCAAAAAGCCATGATTACATCAGTAGGAGAGAGGAGTGATGTTCTTACCTCCTCCTCCAGTTTGACCACTTTAGCTTGGGCATTGTTCAGTGCCTGGTCTCTGATCTCAATGTGCCTCCTCTGGTCTTCAGTGGTAGAGCGCAGAACATTTAGTTCTATTTCCAATTTCTCTCTCTCACGTAATGTCTCTTTATCTAAGCACAAACAAGCATATGACCCCATGCACAAACATGTCTTTAGGTAATTTTTAGCACACCATACATTATATAAAATTTTCTACACTGGTATTTGTGCAAAATGTAACACAGACATCCAGTCACGTGGACAATAACTGTCCAGATAATGATATCATGCCTGAGGAATGCAATGGGTGTAATGCTTCATATAAAGTACTCACTCTGTGCGAGGAGCTGGGAGATGGTTTTGCGGTTGTCCTCTAAACCATCACACTCCTTAGCAGCAAGCTGCTTATTTGCTGTCTCCATGCGCTCTTTAAAACACAAGACAAAAAGTTGCAGCAAACAGCCAGAAATAAAGAGCTTGCATTCATGTCTTTTTGCATACAATATTACAGACAGACATTTAAAAAACTAAAGCACCAGACTCTATTATCTTTTACAGTTTAAAATAGGTGGTGAAAAAAAAAAAACATTTTGTGTTGGTTGAGCAATGATGATAGTCCAGTAACTCTTACTTGCCCTAATAATAATAATTCAATTAAGTTACCATACTCCCCATCTCTCCCCCTCTTTTTATAACTTTTTGTATATTTAGTTGCCCATGTGAAATTTAAAGGAGGTTTATCTTGGCGTTATAATTTCTCCACCTCAGGTCATGACAATGATTATGTTAAACAACTCTCTGAATCAGTTTCTAGAACCTAATTTAGCACTCCCTCCTGATGGGTGTGGAAATTTACCTGATTTTATCACTGTGCCATTCTATAACCCATGGCCATGCAAAGTAAGCCTGGGTTAGACATTAAACACAAGATTAAAAGTATCTTATTTTAAAGACACAAAATGGCTCTTACTGTGGAGCAGCCATATGGAAAAATGCAGCTGAATTATTATTTTACATGCACATGCTTGTCAGATTAAGAAATCAAAGCTGCGTGCATACATGCAGCCGAAGATACTGCAGAGAAGTAACACTGGATGTCCGTAATCTTCATCACCGAAATGGAAATTAAAATCAGCAGCCTGACATTACTTGGAATATATGTAAAAAAATTGAGCCCTTTGATATGGAAAGTGGAGAAAAATATCCATTACATGAGCACACCTAAGCCACAAAGGGAAAAAAAGAAGTGGAAAGGGGCTCTGAGGATTTACATGATGTGAAGATTTAAAATGGAAGATTCTAAAAACTAATGCAAAATAACCTGATGGTTTAGGGCATTCTAAACCATCACTCGTCCTATCACAGCTCGGATAGGCTCCAGCACCCCCCCATGACCCTACACAGGATAAGCAGTTACCGATTATGGATGCATGGATATGTGAATGAATTATTTTTCCCTCAGTTGTAACTTTATTAGGCTAAAACTTAGTCTAATTCAGCAGTCCTGAAGTAAATCATCCTTTGTGAAAGTAATAATGTTCAGTTGGTGTTTAAACTCAGAGGTGATTCAGTTTTGTTCTTAGTGCTGCTGTTGTACTGTAGTGCAAAATATAAATGCTCTTGTTTAGCCAGTCCTTACTGATACCCTAAAAAGGTGGACTAAATAATAGAAAAAACTGTTTCATGACATGCCATTGCCAGCTAATTAGGTATTCCTGATATCAGGTTCTACTGTAGCTAATATAACCATTTGTTATGCTATTGCTTATAAAGCTAACATTGCAGCTCAAACAAAGCACAATGTAAGCATTTAACTGCTTTAACCTAACAGAGACGAATAGACTAAAGATCAAGACAAGGCTTGACATCAAAGATCTCTTGTCCTTCAGGCATTTAGCTGAGATGTTTTACTTGCCCAACAGGCAGACTTACTTGTCCAAAATTGAAAGTGTAGAACAATTAGAGACAAATAAAATAAATGTGAATTTGGAGAAACATATTTTATTACCATACAAATCATAAAACTGAAAGGTAATAATAAATTAGCGTCTCTAGTTTTCAAAATAAATTTTCAAAAAAGTTGGGGCAACTGTGGCACATCAGAAAGTGTTATCCACTAATATCAGGGTCATAAAGTATAACCTGTTATTTCTGTGACTAAGGGATTTTAGTTTTGAATTATTTATAGAATTTTCTTCAAATATGAGCTTTTGTATTAAAAGTTAGAATTAACTAAAGAATTCAATGTTAAAATTTTTCTAATATACTGCATACTGGCCGCAGTCTGGCCACTGTTAAGAAAATGTTCTAGAACCACCACTCCATATATCCACTAATACAATGTCACTTTTTTGATGTTCCCATTCTTTATTCATTTTTTGCATTGTGTTAATTAATTTAAAGCTGATTATACCTGACAAAATACAAAACATTAAGGAAGCTGAATGATTTCAGTGGTTATGTATAGCTTTAACCCATGTATAGCTTTTTACCCCCGCTGTCTCACCTCGGAGATCCCTGTTGAAGTCATGCAACCGGCGCACCTCTAGCTCCAGTTTATTCCTCATAGTTTTCTCCAGAGCCTCCCTCTTGGAGGACGACTTGGCAAGGTTTTCATAGGCTTCTGAGACCAGCTGGGTCTCTGTTTCCAACTGCCCATAGAGACAGAAAGAGTAAAGGTAAACAAAGTATAGAGCGTGAGGGTGGAGTAGATATTCAAACTTTTATTAAAATTTTGTATAATGTGCATCTCTGTTGCATTTACATATTTATTTCTGATCTGTCAAAACATCATAAAAAATTATTAAGAAGAAAAACATCTGTATATTATGTCCATAGTACTTCTACCTGTATATTATGTCCATAGCACTTCTACTTGTATATTAATCCATAGTACTTCCACATGTACATAATGTCCATAATAGTTCCTATCTTGTACATACTGTAGACACTGTATATTTTGCACTGCTTATTGCACTTCTGGTTAGATACTAACCACTAAATACTATTACTCATTGTCTTGTACATGTACATTTGTAATGACAATAAAGTTGAATCTAATCTAATCTTACTATCCCCATATACCTCAAGGAGTAGGTCTTAGTTCTAAGGTTAGAGAAATACAAATACAAAAAAGGTCATTGGACGGACATTGATTAACATTTTAGGCTCAAACTAAGAAACAAATGTCATGCAATATTTAACGAAAATGGAAATTGTTAAATTAGTATTGATATTGGTTGACTGACTTAACTTCTTGCACATTCTTTGCACACTGTGAAGTATCTTAACATCAACATGATGAACACCTGTCACATCCTCACAATAGCACCAGCAAACAGTAAGCAAAAATATGGAATGTGAATTTCTGTTATACTTGTGGTGTAATGACTAGATGGGCTTGATAGCAGCCAAGAATTTCACCACTAGTGAACCACAACCTAAACCTGTGCCTTAAAGTGAAAGAACAATAAGTAATAGAGTGCCATTTTAAATGATAGACCTCCTATTTTCGTTGTTCATAAATATTTGGACAAATAAAATGTTATTGTCTTTTTTAATATTTTTTTGAGATTCCCAAAGACATCACTAGAGATCAGTTAATGCTAAGTGTATTCCCCTCAGCCAGGCTTTCACTGCAGCTTTCCATACTTCCTGCTTGTTTTTTGGGTGTTTTGACTTCAGGTTTGCCCAATTTGTGAAAGCCAGGAACTTATTTCAAGTAAGGACACAGACTTGGCCATTGTAGAACATTAAACAGTTTGGCCTTAAATAAAAGTCTTGGGTTATTTTCAAAATAAATAATATTTATTCATAATAAGATCTAATAAAATTATCTCAAAATATTTCAAAATAAAAGCCGTTTGATGCTTCTGAGCTCACCATTGCTTTCTTTCTTTTTAAAAATGGACCAATTTGGGCAAACATAATGTTTGTCCTAGCTCTCTAATGTGTTTGGGGTATAATAATAATGACAAGTTGTTCACCAAATTTATTAAATGTATAAAAAAAATGTACTTCTTACTTCTATAGTAAGAAGTATTAGCATACGCCTGGTTGTGGATCAGTTGAGTAGCCAATTGTCAATATATTAACCACCAAATTTGGGGATCTATGAATGAAAATGGCTGTGTGTGTGTGTGTATATATATATATATATATATATATAAACACACACACACACACACACACACAGATATTACCTTGTGCAACTTGGAGACTTTTTCACGACAGGCCTCCATTTCCTGCCTCAGCATCCTGTTCTCCTCTGTCAGCACATCAACCATCTGGTGGGCACGTGCCATCATTGCAAAGGACTCCCCCTGCATATGGGAGTAGGAGTGCGGGAAGGGAAAATGTCCAGCTTGAACTTGTAGTTGGGGCTGGGGAGGTGGTGGTCCTTGTAACTGCTGTTGCTGCTGTTGTTGAGGTTGTTGTTGGTACTGATGGTGCATTCTTGGGGTGGAGCCATATGGCTCATGAGGGAAACAATGTACTCTCTGTGATGCTAGGTGACTGGGTGCTGGGGCTATGGGCTCACCTGCATGATGGGAGCCAAGGCTCTGCTGATTGCGTGGCCCTATACTGGGGAAGGGCTCTCCCTGGCTATGAGGATTCTGGTGAGGGAAAGAGGGATGGGAGCAGTGTGAGACACTGAGCATGCTGCTGAGAGTAGAGGACTGGGCACGGGACAAGGATCCAGCAGAGGTAATGGAGGAGGTGGGACTGTGCTGGTGAAGAAGTCTCTGAGCATGAACCAAACCTTCCTTACTGGACCTGAGGAGAGATCAGCTGTGTGGTTATATGGTTCTCCCCTTCAGCTGTTTTCTTGGTTCTGATGTACAGAACCCTGTAAATGTTTTTTGTAACAGTGATACAGTGTCATTTTACTCAATATGTATTTAAGAGACAACAGCCTGCTAGCTGGCTGTAATTCTTAGTCTACTGAAGATTTGCATGAACTGTACATAGGTTAAATTAATCTTTTGCCACCAGCTGCAACGATCATACCGCATCATTCAGACAATAACAGGAGAATAGGCAAAATGTAAACTTAAAATTAAAATACACCTTTAAAATGAAATTAAGTATGTTTAAAATGTCAGTGAAGCAAGAATTACAGAGTTCACCTACACTAACTTATTTTCATTATCCGTTAACATGCACATTATTAATGTATCAGTCAATGATGTTGTCTATAAAATACCTATTATACACTTAGGGGCCACTTAGGTATACCTGTGCAGTCTAATGCAACCCAATACAAGTGTACCTCTATTAGAACATTTTAGTTCAGGTTATATTGGAATGAATTAATTTCAAAGATCTATAATTCTGTTTCTGTAAATAAAGCTGGCAAAATTAGCACGTTTTGGTATTGGTACTGGGACACAGGTATGGTAATAACAGACTCCTCTATGGATACTCCTATTCTCATGGCCTCAGATAATGGACTAGTCTCTATACTTTTTCTGTTAGACCTTGTGGGGGAAGAAAGTAAATTTAGTCATATGGTTAGATAATTGTCAAACAGTCAACCAAGAGGACACAAAGAGGACAAGAAGTCAGTTAGGTCATGTTTAGAGGACTGTTTGAGATCACAGCAGGCACTTTGTTGTTACAAGGCCCAAACCAATGTAGTAGATAGTGAGTCCTGGGGTCACAAGATCTACAAGAAGGTGCAATGAAAAGGGTTTTATTGCTTCTCAACTGACATCTTCAGATAACCTACATAGGGACAAGAGTGATGACTGTCAACTGCATGCACCTGGTTTCTTTAGTCATGTTTTGTGAGGGTGGTTCCTTTCTTGGGTTTGAGTATAAATAGAAGGGGTTTGAGAGACACAAGTCAGAAGAAGACACCAACATCCATGTATTCTTCTCCATGCCGGCATGTATTAAACTGAGATGGTTCATCACGCTGAATTCTATAACAATTCTTCCAAGAAGGAAAATTTCTATCACAATTTGGCGACGAGGATGGGATGGACATTCTGCTGATCATTGCCTGAGTCCAGACTGAAGGTTACTGCCGGCCCAGCGAAAGTTCCGCTCCGACAAACGGAGGCCTGGATCCCTCCTGATGTCAGGGACAGGTGGCGGACAGCAGATGCACCATTCAAACAATAAGTGAGTACAGCGTTATGAACCATTTCTTTTTAGTAATAGGTCATCGAAGTTGTGTAAAGCCTGTGTGGTAGCAACTGTAATATTCTTGTAAAGCCTGTGTGGTCTATAATATAAACTTAGATTTGTGTAAAACCTGTGTGGTAGCGAACACTTCGTGTAAAGCCTGTGTGGTAGCGAAGGATTAAGTTAGAGTCGTGTAAAGCCTGTGTGGTAGCGACCAATTCGTGTAAAGCCTGTGTGGTAGCGACCAATTCGTGTAAAGCCTGTGTGGTAGCGAATAATTGTCTGTGTAATTCTATGTGTTCTGAAAGAAAAAGGAAAAATAAAGTAAAAAGGTGAAATAAGGGAAATAGATACATGTATACTACTAAAAAGTACCATCCTAAATATCTAAAGAAATTAATCAAAAATACATGTACATGATACATGTAGATAAATAACCTAGTTATCTTACAGATATATAAAAGTACAAAGTTTGATTTAGGTTCCATTTGAATACAATGGGCATATGACTGAGACAATACATGGAAATATATATGAGCTTTGTGATGACTCCTTCAGTGTCTAGTGTGCACAAACCACTGTGCTTACTATAGGGTAGTTGCTCGGAACGAATGTGTCATACAAACTACCTGGCTTAAGGAAGTCATCTTTAGTTAGTGTATGTGTAATATGATCCAACCATACAATGAGATGGGAAGATCAGTATGACTGAGTAATTTGTGTGTGATTGATAAGCCCATTGAAACTTTAGGCACAAACCACAGTGAGTTTAGAAAAAATGGGGAACAAAATTAGAAAATTATTTGATCCTCTTACAGGCCCTGCTAATGAAATAGCAGATAAATGGGGAGAAAGTGTGATTAAGGATGTTCCACTTTGGCACCATATAACACAAGTGTTTCCCTTGCAAGGTACACTAAGTACAGACTGTTAAGAATGCTGTAAAGTAATGTTATAAGAAGGAGAAGAGTAAGTGTAAAGAAAGGGAAAGAAAGTAGGGAAGAACAAAATAGAATTGCACTCTACCCAAAATTAGGAAAGAGAGAAAGAAAAAATTTCCTGCAGGAGTTAATGTTGTATATGAACGTAATGAGTATAGAAGAGAAACGTGAAGGAGAAATAGAAACGTAGGGCAAGAGATAGGGTCCTACCCCCTCCATATGCTGTCTCCAGGTCTATTGCTCCTCCCCCACAAGGGACACAACCTCCACAGGGTGCAGCTGTGGGCCCTGCGAGTGACCTAGCAAAGGAGGACTCAGAAGGAGAGGAAGGTGAGCAAATTTACCCTGACCTGTCTTCCCTATATATTTCTTCCACACCATCAAAAAAGCCAACTGAGAAAAGGACAAACGAAGATTCTGCCTCGCCGAGTAAGGCTCTGTCTCCATTGGCGGCCTCATTCGACTATTGGCTCAGAAGCCAAGGAAACAGAGGGCAAGTGAACCAAATGCCAATGATGACTTTCCCTAACCCACAACCTATGCCACAAAATCCTCAGGCACAAGTGCTCATCTACAGACTGTGGCAGCCAGATGAACTGAAGGAGGTGATATAGGAATTACATGATCCCCAAAGAACTGGTGGTGGGAAATAGGTTGCAGCAATGCAACAACTATGTATAACCCAACTTTGCAGGAGGTGGAAGCTGTGTGTCGTAGAATTTTCAAGCCACGATGGTCCACATTCTGTCCTGCTAACTGGTCCACGACTGCATCATGGGATTACAAACATTCAACACCATAACTGGCTTCATGGACACCACCAGGTTGGGGATTGAGTCAACCATTGCTGTTACATCTGTAATGGCTATTGACAAGACTCAAGTCTGTCTCACAATTTGAAAGACAAACCATCAAGAGGGAGGAGGCACAGAGGAATTTTGTCCACAGGCACCTCCTCAGGGACTTGCTGTTCATTCTCCAGGACTGCAGGCTTCTCAACCATAGGAGACAGTGGGGGTAGGTCAGAGTATTAAGCAGCATGTTGACACACTCAAAGAAACACAATCTTTAGTGATAGACCACCTTGAGTAACTCAACATACATGTTAGAACTAAGTATTAGTTCACTTATGACACTGACAGCTAAGAAGATGTTTATGCTTGACATAGTACCTGACAAACTGTGGGCTATAAGCAAATTAGATTTGGAAATATGCAGGGTGCAACTCCAGTTGTTGTACAGCCAAAGTCTAATTTTAGACCATGTAAGCATTCATCCCATCATTAATAGATAAAGGTGCAGTAGTGGAATGTTCCCATGCAATACCTCCATCTTGCCTGTAAAGAAACCAAATGGGGGATGGAGACCGGTCCAAGACCTTAAAGCTGTAAATGAAGCAGTTCATCATCCGGCTCCATCAGTGCCTAATATAATAATTCTGATGTGTCAGGTTCTAGGAGATGCCTGCTGGTTCTCAGTTATTGATGTAGCAAATGCATATTTTAGCATTCCTGTCCATCCTGATTCACAATTCTGGTTTGCTTTCACTTTCAATGGTAAGCGGTATACCTTGACACGTTTGGTGCAGTGTTTTTCTTCCAGTCCTACAGTATTTCTCTGGCAGTGGTAGAAAATTTCACATAGGGAGCCCCCATGTGGTAGTACACTTGTTCAGTATGTTGATGACTTGTTAGTTTGTTCACAAACTCAGATGGCCAAACTGACACAGTGTCTCTACTTTGTTTTCTGGCAGAAAACGGCCACAAGGTTTTGAAAGACAAGTTACAACTTGTCTCACAATCTGTGTGCTATCTTGGCCATATCATAACTCCGGAGGTAATAATTAGGTCCTACACGCATCCAATCAATTCTGGATGTGCAAAAATAAAAATGAAAATTGAAAATCAATTGATGTATTTCTAGGCTTAGCAAGCTATTGCTGTCCATGATTATTAATATGTGGAGATCTCCCAACCCCTGTATGACAACACACATGGGGAAAAACATATGGCCATGACTGACTGACTGACTTTTACCGACTTTACTGACTTAAAAAAGATTCTGTCAAGTCCCCCTGCTTAGGACTTTCAGAACATAGCAAATCTTTTATTACTTATAGGATATTATTCAAAACATCTCTCAACAATAGAGAGAAGTATGGTTGAAGGTTTACAAGTTGTAGCTACTAAAAGTAGTTTTGTTTAAAACTAACATTGCTATTATGTGTCTGCTAACAGTGCATGTCATTCTCTGAGTAAAAACACTCATCTCATACCATCTAGGTTATTGCACTGCAAAAAGTCTTACTAACCATGTCTTATATTACATTGTACTGTCCTTAAACTTTACATGAACTATACTCCCTACAGCTGAAGATTGAGAACCACATTCCTATTCATTTAATCCTGACTGTGTTTTTTGTAGACAGATCTACAATGTGAACTCCCTCAACTGGCTCACCTTGTGTGGCTTATGCCAGTTGTAACTCTCTTATATAGCAGACTTGGTTGCTCTAACCTGTGTTTTCATTTTTGGAGCTGCACAGCGCAGTCAGCTGTTTTGTCTCTTGCTTTCACCAATTTTGCAATTGCCCCTGTCTGTCCAGAACAATGTTTTTTTTTCCCTTAAATGATGTCTCCTTGTTACAAGTAGGAGCTCATGCAGGTGAGCAAACTACTTGGAAGAAGAAGGGGTGCACTAACCTTTCTTCTGGAGTCTGGGTGGATCTACTAGGTCTCCCGGTACTACCAAAATCCATGTTGTGTTTCTAAATTGACTCATGGTTTAGACCATGTCTCAAAAGGGGGTATGATGGATATTGTAAATAGATTGTGGTATGCAGGTTTTTCCTGTTTTCCTGAGAAAATGTGTGATTTGGGCTACTAATAATCTTGGCAGGACTACAGAAATGTTCATGTCAGCATTTCCAAACCCTGAAGGCCTTTTTGAATATTTAATGATGGATTTGATTGAATTAATTTTCTGGTTATAAGTATTGTTTAGTGATAATAGACATGTTTTCAAAGTGGATTGAATGTTTTCCATGAAGAAATGTTTCTGCTGTCTCATTAGCAAAGGCATTACTTTGAGAGGTAATCCCAAGATGGGGACTTCCTTCAAAACTAAATAGTGATAATGGTTCACATTTTGTAAATATTGTAATGCACAGTCTTTCAGAAAGTCTTCAGATAAATCTAAAAACACCGTGCCTACCATCCAGCCAGTGGAGGTGCATTGGAAAGATTAAATCATATACTGAAAACTAAACTCATGTGACTAATACACCCTTCCTATAAAATAGGGTTGAGCCTAATAGGAGTGGATGATGAGATGTAAAGGGTTAGGGTTTTCCCTGAGGTAAAAGTTGCCCTTCCTGAGCCTGTAGTTGGGCAACTCCACACCATCCAGCCAGGAGAATGAAGTTTTGTAAAAGACCTCAGAAGGAAGCACTGGCACCAGCCCTGTTGGACGGGACCATATGTGTGTTCCTGACCACTCCACCTGCAGTCGAGGTTGTTGAGAGGGATACCAGTGTAGATCTTTGTAGAAATGATGGCTCCAATAAAAAGATGGCTGGGAGCTGAAAGGATCTTTGCTGGATGTTCCTGACTGCAGCTTTCATCATCAGAATGATAGAAATGGTTGGTATCTACCAATCCACATCCTCTGTTGCATCAAGGAACAGCAACAGAGAAGGAAGATTCATACACTTTTTACCAACAGGAAAGACTGAGGAGTCAAATGAGAAAGAAAGTGATAGTGATTTATCACTTATGTAAGGTCAAAGACTCCTGAAAAAGATGACATCACAATGCCCGAAAGAAAGATGCAGAGGACAATTGTTTGAACAATCTGAATTGAAACCTTGGGGATTTGACATAGATTTAGTTTTATCAAAAAAATTCTGTTTATGCTAAAAGTTAGTATTCTTACTTTAGTGGCACAAGACCAGTTTGTATGGTCCACAGTCTAACATTCTGGTTATCCAGGGTCCACCGTTGAATTGGCATTCACTATTTAAACTAGAAACAAAACATTGTCCATGCTTAGATCCTGTTATTAGACGAGTACAGACCTTTGCGAGATATACAGATGTAAATGATGTAGGCAAAATTGTAAGCATTCTAATGTTACGTGTTTTTTTACATGCACTATTACTTTTATTCATGCTTTTATTTATAAATGGTTAGGGAGAATCATTGGTGATAAACAGACATTAATGAATATTAAAATGCACACGAATGAAGATATGGATCCCATATCTGATTGGGCCCCAGGAAAACCTTACACTGATAGTAATTTACATGACGGAACAACATAATTCCTATAATACTGTTTACATCTAATTTTGCCTATTTAATTTTTTATGTTTTGTTTAAATAGTCTGCGTAGCTAACACTATATATTTTTGAGATTCCTAAATTTACCATGTTGACACTTTGTGTCAAAAGGGAGGAATGTGGGGGAAGAAAGTAAATTTAGACATATGGTTAGATAATTGGCAAACAGTCAACTAAGATAGGCTTATTGAAGAGGTCACAAAGAGGACAAGAAGTCACCGGTTGGGTCATGTTTAGAGGACTGTTTGAGATCACAGCAGGCACTTTGTTGTTACAAGGCCCAAACCAATGTAGTAGATAGTGAGTCCTGGGGTCACAAGATCTACAAGAAGGTGCAATGAAAAGGATTTTATTGCTTCTCAACTGACATCTTCAGATAACCTACATAGGGACAAGAGTGATGACTTTCAACTGCATGCACCTGGTTTCTTTAGTCATGTTTTGTGAGGGTGGTTCCTTTCTTGGGTTTGAGTATAAATAGAAGGGGTTTGAGAGATACAAGTCAGAAGAAGACACCAACATCCATGTATTCTTCTCCATGCCGGCATGTATTAAACTGAGATGTTTCATCACGCTGAGTTCTATAATAATTCTTCCATAAAGGAAAATGTCTATCACAACCTTAGTGCTGCATTTGATACCATTGATCATAACATTTTATTACAGAGACTGGAACATGAAATTGGAATTACAGGAACTGGACTAGGTTGGTTTAAATCCTATCTGTCTGATAGATTTCAATTTGTTCATGTTAATGATGAATCCTCCAAGCACACAAAGGTTAGCTATGGAGTTCCACAAGGCTCTGTGTTAGGACCAATAGTTTTTACTTTATATATGTCTCCTTTAAGCAACATTATTAGAAAGCACTTTCCACTGCTTTGCTGATGATACCCAGCTATATTTATCTATGGAACCAGATGAAAATAATCAGTTAATTAAGCTTCAAGCATGCCTACAAGACATAAAGGGCTGGATGTCCCACAATTTTTTACTTCTAAACTCAGACAAAACTGAAGTCATAGTATTTGGGCCCAAGAATCTCAGAAATATGGTCCAACCATATTGATACTCTAGATGGCATAAGTCTGGGCTCCAGTACTACTGCAAGGAACCTTGGAGTTATTTTTGATCAGGATCTGTCCTTTAACTCACATATAAAACAAATCTATAGATCAGCCTTCTTCCACCTACGGAACTTTGCCAAAATTAGGAGCATCCTGTCTCAAAGTGATGCCGTAAAACTGGTCTATGCATTTGTTACTTCTAGGTTGGACTACTGTAATTCCCTACTTTCAGGATGGCCCAGTAACTCCCTAAAGAGCCTGCAATTAATCCAAAATGCTGCAGCAAGAGTGCTGACTGGAACTAGCAAGAGAGATCATATTTCACCTTCACTAGCTTCTCTCCATTGGATTCCCATTAAATTTAGAATAGAATTTAAAACCCTGCTTCTTACATATAAAGCTCTGAATGGTCAGGCTCCATCATAGAAGACCTCATAGCACCATATCATCCCAGTAGACCACTTCGCTCTCAGAATGCAGGCCTACTTGTGGTTCCCAGAATTTCCAAAAGTAGAATGGGAGGTAGAGCCTTTAGCTATCAAGCTCCTCTCTTGTGGAACCAGCTCCTGGTTCAGATTCGGGAAGCAGACACCCTCTCTACTTTTAAGTCTAGGCTTAAAACCTTCCTTTTTAATAAAGCATATAGTTAGTTATGGTTATGCTGCCATAGGCTTAGACTGCTGGGGGACCCACCCCTCAATGCACTGAGCTCCTTTCCTCCTCTTGACCATCTCTCCTCTCCTCTCACCCCGCAATTGTCACCACTGTATGTCATTAACTCTGTGTGTTCTCTCCCGTAGTTGTCTTTGTCCTCTTCTGTCCCCCTCTCTCTGTCCTTTTCTGCAGGTGTCCCCCGGCTTTGAAGCTGTGTGTCTTCGAGCGTGCAGCTACTGGTCCTACCAATCTGCCCGATGTTTTGTTGTTACTTTTTGTTGCTCTGTTCTTTTCTCTCTCCCCTTTCCACTCACCCCAACCGGTTGAGGCAGATGGCTGTCCACCCTGAGCCTGGTTCTGCTGGAGGTTTCTTCGGCAGCATAACTATAACTAACTATATGCTAATTCTAATCTGGTTCTGAATTCACCTAGTTTACTCAAAGTAATCTTTTTTGGTTATAATTAATATACTTTGAAATAATTCACATAATTCGAATATTTATCAAACGTTTAAGTTGCTCAGTATTTGAGTTGGCATATTCCTCTTTGCCATAATTTTGTTTTTGATGGTATGAGCATATATTTTTCAAAAAGCAATCAAACTTCCCAATGTTTTTGGATTATTTACAGTCATACATTAGGTCCAAAGATTTGCAAATCATTGTATTTCTTCTTATTTAGAGTTAAACACCATCCCATCTTAACTGAAAATGGGCTTTTTCGTGCTGGTTTTGTACTTTACTTGTAGGTTGCTTTACTATGGCTAAGTATAGCGGCAAGGATGAAACAAAGAAACATATTAAATAGAAAAATTGATTAAATAAATTAGTTATTAGTTATCTCTACTATGACATTGCTACAATCATCACTGTCACTACTTCCATTCTATATACAGTAGTGACATTCCATGTCACTCACTCCAAGGGGTAAGCCAAGATACCAAAACAAAAAGAAAACATAAATAATAATAATGATGATCATCATCATCATCATCTTAATAATCATAATAATAATAAACTTTAGTAAGTATCTTAAGGCAGCAAATACAAATTATTATGATGACAAATCAGGTATATTCATTTGTAAGTGGTTATAAAAGACATCTGCCAAATTACTAAATGAGTGAGGCTCAACCTCCTACCAAATCATTACAAAGATTTCCAATTATCATTTTGATCAAAACCTTTAAGAGAAACAACTACACAGATAACTTTATATTATATTTACAGGACAACCACAATTACAGCAATGTATTATTATATTTTTTTAAATCTCAAATTTTACAAACACATCACCTACAATGATCATTCACCATATTTATAACATCTGATGGTTTAAATATTGTTGTGGATAGATGTCAGCATGGGCACCCTAACTAGTCTGCTGCTACTCAGCCCAATACTTCACAAACTTCGGTGGACTGTGTTCCGATACCTGTTAATCATGGCCAGCATAAACATTTTGTAATGCTCTATCCCTATGCAGCATAACATCAAATCCAGGTGGATTTAAGAAGAAGAAGAACCTTTATTGTCATTGAGCAAATAATGCATTTAAATGTTACAATGAAATTCTTACTCTGCATTTAACCCATCCCCTGGGGGGAGCAGTGGGGGAGCTAGCAGTGAGTGTGAGGCTGGGATTTGATCCTATATTCTCCGAAGATGCCTAGGATTCTGCAGCTCAAGACTACCCACTTCCATTTCACACTGTATTTGCACCCCTTTTATTCATAACACACTGAGAATTCACACTCGTGTTGGCTCAGTAAGGAAGAAATTGGTGGTGTTTGTATATTTCATTCATTATATTTTACCCTGGCCACTTCAGAGGCCGGTGAAAGTGAAATGAGTAAGCCAGATCCATATACAGACACTGGTAAAAAGTTTAGAATGGCTTTCAAAAAATTTTAAGCATCTATTTTAAAGATTATCCTTCAATAAACAACACAGAGAAATAAAATCTAAAATCAAATCTAAATTTCTTTCTGTAAATTGGCCTCAACCCCAAAAAACAATAAAAACGAATTGATGTAATAATCCAATCTGGTACAATCCCAAAATTTCCTTCATGGCACTGCAGAGGAAACACTCCTCTTCCTCAGCTCTTTTAAAATAACCAGGTTATATCAAAGTACTAATACAGAAGAATAAAGTTAAGAGAGAACAGCAACTCTGGTAGTTAAATTACAAACGTCAAGAAAATAATCGTCACTCTTTAAACTCACACCAAATTTAGATACAACAATATTTCTTTAAATCATGAAATTAGATAATCGTGTTGCTTTCTCTACCTATTCTGACTGAAATCTGTAAAAATGTTTTTTTATGACCACCAGCACATAATTGCTACTCTGAATATTTGTGACAAATTGTTATATATACAATACTTAACATAAAGTCACTTTCAGTTAGTGGTTGCTTGGTTTTTTTAGAATGAATGGGAAAATTACCATCTGTAAAAAGCTTTGTAGAGAACATACATTCCTGTCTACAAGATGCATCATCAAACTGAAAAACATCATGTCCCAACTTGTCCTATTCTGATTATTAAAATTCTGTGGTATTCATAGCAGTTGGAATCTGTTTTTTTCTGAGGTAAACAAGCTAATGTGAAACAAGCCCAACAGGCTCTGTTCTCACTATATAAAAACTCTTTATTTTCAACTGGCTTCTTATAAAATCATCATCATTCCATCTTTATTACATAATTGTTTAATTTACATAATTTGTATTCTGTGAACATCAGGACTGCTCACCTAGAGTTTGCCAGAACTCAAGGTCTTGCTCAAACATTTTTGTGGCTTTTATCAGTGGCTTCGTGTCAATACAAAACGATCCAAATAAGCATGTTAATATACAAATATAAAAAAACAAATACTAATAGTCTAATGTAAAAATCACTAAGGAGACACATAGTCCCTGTGCATGTACACTATTTTATTTCTGTAATAAATACTGTATACAACATGTAATTCCATACTAAGCATAGTTGTGTAAATGTCACTTGCAAGTGTACAAGGAAAACATTTTAGCTAAACTGGTAATCCAAAATATTTTTACATTATTATTATTGTATGAAACTAATATACATATTAATAGAGAGTGATAATAATTTACTAAACAAGCAAAACCTATCTAAGGCTTAAAATCATATACACATTTAAATGACAAATCAGACAATTCAAGTCAGTGCTAACCATGCCAACCATTGCCACAGATTTCTCTAAACCCCTAACAGCTCAAATCTTTCTCAACACATAAATGCACATGACAATAAATAACAAACAAAAAGTTCCTTTCCTGAACTAAATCTTTATGCATGTATTATTATTATAATTTTTATTATCATCCAATCATCCATCCACTGTCTGTCACACCTATCCTATTTGGGTCACGTGGGGGACTGGAGCCTATCCCAGCTTTTATCGGGGGAGAGGCAGGGTACACCCTGGACAGGTTGCCAGTCTATCTCACACAGAGAGACATACACACAGACAGTAAGTCACATTCACACCTAATGGCAATTTAGATTAACCAATTTACCTAACATGCATGTCTTTGGCATGTCTGACATGTCTTTGGACTGTGGGAGGAAACCCACCCAAGCACATGGAGAACATGCAAACTCCACGGTCAGTCGAGGACGTGAACCCACAACATTCCAGCTGTGAGGCAGCAGTGCCAACCACTCCAGCACTGTGCTGCCCCAGTCCTAACTGGTCCTTAATCTTTTATCCCAGTTGAATGTTTTAGCCTCTTTAAAATTAAGTAACTAGTCAATCATTACGTTAGTGCAGACCATTTAAGTAGAGTACACACCAATTTCTAGTCCTTCAACAAGTCCCTACAACAAGTACAACAGCAAATCTATAACTTGATTATGCCTAGTTGTTACAATGCAAGTAACCTTTAGCTTTACAATAGCATACACTAAGCCTAAACATACCTATGTATGCCCAACCTGTAAAAATCCCACAAGCATTATGCAACCAGCCTTTTGTGCATCCCTGGACATTTATTAGCCACAAAAAGCATCATACAACACAATCGAAAATTACTAAAACTAAAATGTAAAATGAGTTGTTGTATGTTTTATTGTATGTTACAGCTTAAACTACACCCAATTTTTGTTTTTTAGCAGCTCAAAATCTATAATCTTTGTGGTCCACCGTATTTCATACTACAAAGTATATATTTTAATAAAATCTTGCTCAAGCACCTTAGGTAGAATCTGTGTGTGTATGTATATTGCTTACCTAAACGAGCCATACTCAGGTGGGGGCTGGTATCGAACGTGGGGTAACTCCCTAGAGTGCTCCCTCCCTCTCTGTTCTTGGTAAAAGTGGCTTCCAGGCTCCTGCTGCTTTGTAGGTGAGCCTATCCCTTTGAAAGGGTAGTCTGGGGGTGGGCCACGATGCTGTGGCTTGTAGTAGTCCCCCGGCTGCCCTGGAGGGGGCAGTTGAGGTGAAAGTGGGGCACTGGTGACAGGAGCGTGGGCCTTTACACCACTTGTGGCCAGAGACAGCTGCATAAGACGTTCACTGAGAGATCGAACATGTCCTTGCTTAAGATCTTTCAGCCCATCATCCTGGTGAACCTTGCCTGCACCACTCACTCGCTGCACAGTGGGTCGACCTTCAGTGCGCACCTTGGTGCTGGTTACCCCCGTTACGTAGAACGTGGTACCCACGGAGGTGGGGATCGGAGGCTGCTGTGGCTGGTTGTTCTGCTGCTGAGGCTGAGAAGGAGGGCCATGTCCACGAAAGTACTGTGACTGCACTTTGGCTTCTTCATATGTAGGGAGGTCCTCAGAGTTTGCACATTGTCCTTGACCACTCCCACCTCCAGTGCTGCCTCCTCCTCCTCCAGTCCCTAAAACTCCACCCCCACCAGTACTCCCACCCCCTAGTCCTATTCTGGCAGAACCCAGCTTTTCCAGGCCATTGTCCGTCTGCAGCTCTTGTCCTTGGGGCTCCTGGCGGGCAATGTGGGGGGTCATTGAGTCATCAGAGGGGCCTACCTGTCCCTGTCCTGTAAAACCTCCCCCCCCTCCCCCTCCTCCTTGCTGTTGTTGCAGCACATAATTCCGATTCAATTGCTCCTGCAGAAGGCGTTGCAGGACAGTGCTGCCACCACTGCCTCCACTTCCCACACAGTTGCTGCTATTGGTCATCTCTTCCGTTGCGGCCCTCATCTCTGCCTCACGCTGGCCACGAACCTCATGAAAAGATAAGCTCCGCCCACGGTCTAAACTCCCCAAGAGGGAGTAAATGAGAAAAAGAGGGAAACAAGCAGAGATTTATATGATTAAATGTAAAGAAATGCAAGAGTCTAAGGAATCTAAGGAAGTTAAACAAAAGCAAAAACACAAGAGAAAAAGACAGGGAAATCAAAAAGGAACAGAAATCATTTACATCAGAGATTCACACCCATCCACCACTATCCCTTTCACCCAATGCAAAGCCATCTAGTATGTAAAGGTACAAACGAAGAAGACTGAAGGAAGAATAATTTCTAAAAAACCAAAGGATTGAAACACCAGCTATACCCTGAACATTTGAAAACATTTTAAACTTTAGTTTACTTCAGATCTGTAACAATGAAAAAAAAGGCCGAAACAGTGTAGCATTGTTTGGATTAAAAATACAATGGAAAAACAAATATCATTCTTTAACAATGGTTTTTACAGCATACTTTGCAAGAAAGGCACTAGTGAGGCAGGCCACCAAGACACCTAAATGCTTAGATTAGATGCAATAACCACTGGGCAACAGTTGTCTGTCTGTACAATCTTTCCATGTCAGCTACGAGAGCATGTAACTCCTCCAGAGTCATAGTTGTTGTTGGCCTCCCTCACTAGTGCCATTCTTGCAGTTGTTCAATTTTAGAGGATTGGCTGCTCTGTGGAGATTTATACCTGGGTCATCTTCCTTTCACTTCTTAATGATAAATGTAGCTGTAGTCTAAGCTGTAGGTGAGTTATGTCAATTAAAATCATGATTTTTTTCATTTTAGTGCTGATACAATCAATTATTTTCTTTATATTCTTAATTTACTTTTATTAATTTGTAGAGATTCATGTCCTTATTGACATGAAAAATTTTTGTTTAAAAAATCCAACTTAAATTGACCTTGATTTAATGCTGTAAAATAGATGAAATATGAAATTATGACCCATTGACTAGGACATAAAAAAATCATTATATACATTTATAAGGAAACAAAACTCCTGCTTAACGATACAATAATAACTGATTCCAAAGAATTTGATTAGAAAGCAGACAGAAGCAATTTCAGTTACATCTAATGTTGTCAAAATTGAAACCACTTGGGAGTTGTTTATTGCAAAGACCCAGATCCAAAAAGGAACCTTTCTTCCTGAGTCATTGTTTTCTTCTACTAGAGTCAATAAAAGTCTACAAGTAATCAATTCACAAGACAGTTATAAGATCAAGAAAAAAGTGTTATTTTATTATCTTTTAAAATTTTACTTCTTTGTGTATATTTAAGCTATTTAAAAGTTGGCTAGTGGAAGGCAGTGCGCTGCTGCAGTAACATATAATAATGTGGTTTCTTTTGACAACACTGGATTTTAATCACTTATTTGCTAAACTTTTTACTACAGAGTAAAGAAATGTTTACATCTAGTGCTTTCTGTTATTCTTCTCATTCTCAACGAGGAAGATGCTTTTTTTCGAAACATCTGTAGGTAAATGAAATAATATAAAAAAGAAACATTAACTTTGGTGGTGTGTAAAAAATTGCCAAATCTCTTCAAGCTGAAGAGCTAGACAGAAAGAAAGACAGAAGTTTGTATCCGGTGTAAAAAGCTGGTAAGTGGAAATTCACATAAATAAAAGCTAATTTCACGATGAATTAATAAAAGCTAAATTCACAATTAATTGATTTTGAGTAAATAATAAAGGAACACATGTAAGCACCACCAAAAGCAACACCATAACCTTTTCATTAGACACTAAATTATCTTTTGACAAACAGAATATGAAACTTTTTGATATTTTCGCTAGATTCACACTACAGACAACAAATCAATAACGTTGTGTAACAAACTTTAAACAACTGCCAGTGCGCGCAGATTCAATTATCAATAGTGCATTTTGAAAGTTTTCAGAACCCCTTCCCTTTTTAAAATTTTGTTATGTTGTAGCCTGATTTTTTTTTTGTTTTTATGATTTTAGACTCTGTGCCCCATAATGACAAAGTTAAAACTGAATTTTAGAAATGTCTGTAAATTTATTAAAAAGTAAAACATGGAAATATTACATCTACATATGTATTACTGATTTGATTTACTGATTATGATCTACTCAGTACTTTGTTGAAGCATTTACAGTAATTACAGTCTATTTGGGTATGACATAAAAAGCTTTGCACACCAGGATTGGAGGATTTTCTGCTATTCTTTGCTAATCCTCTCAAGCGCAGTCTGGTTGGATGGGGATTGTCAGTGGACAGCCATTTTTCAGGTCTTTCCAGAGATGTTCAATAGTCAGGGCTGTGGCTGGCCCTTACATTGAGTCGTCCCTGAGCCACTCCTATGTTGTCTTGGCTGTGTGCTTAGGAGTGATGTAATGTTGGAAGGTAAACCTTCGGCCCAGTCTGAGGTCCTGAGTGCAGGTTTTTTAAAGAAGATATCTCTGTACTTTACTCCATTCAGCTTTCCCTCAACCCTGACCAGTATTCCAGTCCAGCAAGGCAAATTGATTAAAGTACAGAGGTATCCTCAATGAAACACAGCACTCAGGACCTCAGACTGGGCTAAAGCTTCACCTTCCAACATTACATCACTCTTAAGCACAAAGCCAAGAAAACATACACAACAACATTGCTTTTCCTCTGAAATAGTATGTACTTTTTAGCTGTGAGGTGTGTAGAGAGATGTGTGCCTTTCCTGAACACATCCAATCAATTTAATGTACGACAGTTGACTACAGTTAAGGGATAGAAAAACATCTCAGCAATAATCAAAAGAAATGGGAGGCACCTGAGCTAAATTTCATGAGTTGTTGGAAACGGTCTGAATGCATATGTACATGTGACATTTAAGTGTATTCTTTTTAATAGGTTTACAGACATTTTACTTCTGTTTTCGCTTTGTCATTATTGGGTACAAATTGGGTGTAAATTAATTATTTATTTATTTTACATTTACATTTTTTAAAAACTATCATGCTTCAGTATAAATACATGTTAAAAAGTGAAGGGGTTCTGAAAATCTTTCAAATGCATTGTACCTCCAGCCCTATTTAGAAAGATATCCCAGGATATTGTCTTTAATTTGACCTTGCTTTCTGCGAGTTGAGCCAATTTATTCTAAACTTAAGTAAAATTAGCATCTGGCTATCTTCATTTTCTTTTAAGCTGCAAGTACTTGAGGCCTGATATTTCTTGTGACGTCCTGTATCACACATTTAATGTATATTGATTTCTGTAAATCCTCCTTCCATATGGGGAGAGGGGGTGGAAGTAGTTTCAGAGTACAAATACCTGGGTGTCCACCTGGACAATAAACTGGACTGGTCAATTAATGCAGCATCAATATACAGGAAACCACAGAGCAGGTTGTATTTTCTAAGAAGACTAAGTTCCTTCAACTTCTGCAGCGTCATGCTGCGGATGTTTTAAGAGTCCGTGGTAGCCAGCTCCATCTTCTATGCCATGGTTTGCTGGGGCAGGAATATAAAGATGGCAGACATCAACAGATTGGACAAACTAAGAAAGAGGGCTGGTTCTATTCTGGGGGAGGAGCTAGACCCTCTGCATCTTGTGGATGAGAGGAGAATGTTGTCCAAACTCGTCTCAATCCTGGACAATCCCTCCTACCCCCTTCACTGTGTGCTGGCTGCACAGAGAAGCACTTTCAGCCAGAGACTGATCACATAAAGTACTCCACAGAATGCCACAAGAGATCCTTTCTTCGATTGGCCATTAAACTGTTCAACTCATCCCCCTTCTGTAAAACAAAAGGGGGACTAATTGGTCACAATGGACAAATAGTATTGTATTTATTTCATTTATTATTTTTATTTTGTTAATTTTTACTACTCTAAATGTTGATGGTTTAAGTTTTTTCCTTTCCTTTCTACTTATCACGTGGAGAGCAGCTGTAAAAGTTAAAACAATTTCGCTATGGGATCAATAAAGTAGTTTGAATCTTGAATCTTTTTCTAGTGCCTGCATAAAGAAGGAATAACATTAACTCAAAAATAATATTGAATTGAATAGGCAGTGTGAAAAGGATTTCTTTCTTCTCCTCCTTACTCTTGACTCTACTACTACTTTTCTTTTTTCCTTAAGATCTTACTAAGCAGGCATCACCCTCACATACCTACCTGTATGGCTGTTGTCACTGGGCTCCCCTGGGGGCACCAGTGGTAACAACTGTACATGCAATGCTGCAACAGGCCCAGCAGGAAGCGTGTTCAGGGTTTGACCAAGGTAAGGGCGAGGATGAAGATGGAGCTGATAATTTTGTTGACTGAGGTGATCCAGCGTAAAGTGGTGGATGCTGGTTAAATTCTTGGTCCAGGCCTTTCTGCAACCTCAGCAGGTTCTGTTGCATTAGTCAATGCTGTAGATATAGAAGGACACAGGTTAACACTTTTGAGAACAAAGCACTGTAGATATGAGTAAGTAAAACCAATTTCATCAAATATGTGTAGTCTTGAATAAATTGGTAATGACTTTGCAAAAAAGCACAGTTTTCACTTTATTCATTCAGTACACTTATATGTTTTGACACTACTAACAAAAAGTCAGGGATATACGACTTTCGGGTGAAATTTCCGAATGCACCTATGAATGCAGTGGAACCTTTACAGGTTTACTTAATTTGACCTTCTCTAAACTTTTGAATCCACATGTAAAACTGTTCAATGCTTCAGTGATTACTGCATAACACACTGTTCTCTAACAAGGTGATTAACCACAAAAATCAAGTGTCTGATCTATGAATCTACCACTAAATGTTCTGGTTCAATGACAATATGTATTTAAACAGTCCTCTTCATTATACTCTTTACATTTTGACATCATGAGACCAAGAGGACAGCTAACAATTGATCAACAGTACTTGGCCATTGCAAGGCTTTAAACAGGATGTACTCAGAGGTAGTAGCCACTTAGCCTACTTTCATAATACATTATCACTGTAGCATGAACATTTTCCATTTTCTATAAATTTCACCTGAAAGTCAAATATCACTAACTTTTGGTGAGTACTGTAATTACCCAGGTAATGGTTGGCTTTTTCTGGTAAGCTAATTTCTCGTCTAAATGTTATGTAAAAAAAACAAACCTGTTATGCAGGGTCCAGACAACACAATATACAATCGTCACAATATTAGATTACACAATTTTAGACTAATAAATTTCTGCCATGACAACAGAATTTTCTCCACTCAAATACAGTGACTCTTCCATGAATTCTATTTTTGCAAGGTTATAATTTCTCCATTTTTAGGTTCAAACTATCAGAAAGATGATAATTCTACTATGTATTTATTATTGAGGTCAAAGTGGTTAGTGGAGTTGTAATGGAACCCATGATAAGAAGAGGTGGTTCTTAATGTTTTATGTGAATGACCTCATTCAGTCATTCACATAAATATGGGGGCCAAAAGATTAGTACATGTTGCATGAGTCATCAATGCCTGGGTATATCTTTGAGAGTTTGGCTTTGGAGAATTGTAGTCATTGGACTACAATGAAAAGAATTAAACTGTTTCTATGCCGACTGCATATTGAGGTTGAGCCTCAGCCCCAGCCAAATTGTGAAACTGCCATTAACCTAGCTGCCCTCGGTCTCTGCAAGACCATCCAAAGAATTTATTTTTTTTTAAAATCCATACAGATTATCTTGCTGAAGTTTAACAAAACATTTGCCAATAAAGAGAGAGTTATTGTTTTTAGGGCTGCCACTCACAACTATTTTTCAAGATTAAGGATTGCTTTTATTATCAATTTGCATTACAGTATGTACAGGACATACTAGAAAATATAAATACCATTTCTCTCTCACTATAGGGTAAAAATGCCAATGCAACAAATAAAAAGAAATGAAAAAAAATGACATTATAAATAAAAATTCCAATACCAATATAGGTCAACCCGTATAAAACCAATATGAATCAACCTATATACAACAGTAGCGCTATTTGAAATACAGTAGAAAGAGACATGTAAAGTGTACATGAACAATTACGCTGCACAAAAGGTGCATTGACCAATAGCAACAAATACAACAAGGTGTAAATGGTTATAGTAAGGATCAAGTTTGACAGTGAGTGCCAAACTTTTGGGGCAAAGAGTCTTTGTGTATAATGGGTGCATATGTCCATAAGCAAGGGGGATGGGGGGTAGTGTGCAGAGTTCAGGATCCTGACAGCCTGGTGGATGAAGCTGTTTGATTCAAGATTCAAGATTCAAGATTCAAGATTCGGTAACTTTATTGATCCCATAGGGAAACTGCGTTGCCTTGTTAGAACTGCTCTTCGCGTGAAAATAGAAAGTTAGGAAAATAACTTCCACCAAACCAAGACAATAAACAACTGATCAATAAGTAAGAAAAAATCCAGCTAGAGGAGTAAAAATAAAAATAATAAAGGAAATAAAAACAATACAAATTATCCATTTGGGGATGTGATGAACAGAGCGGTGAGTTGAACAGTTTAATGGCCACTGCGATAGAGGATCTCCTTTGGGGTTCTGTGGAGCACTTCAGTGTGATCACTCTCTGGCTGAAAGTGCTCCTCTCTGCAGTCAGGATGCAGTGGAGTGGGTGGGAAGGATTGTCCAAGATTGAGAGGAGTTTGAACAACATTCTCCTCTCAGCCACAACATGCAGAGGGTCCAGTTCCTCCCTAGAACAGAACCAGCCCTCCTAAGGGCCATCCTTTAAACCAGGGGCTTGTACACAGTTAGGATGTGGATCAGGTTATGGTCAGACCTGCCCAGGGGGTGAGGGTAGAAGAGCTGTAGGCCTCTTTAACATTTGAGTACATCAGGTCCAGTGACTTCTCCCAGTGATTGTCAAGTGAACGTCACTCCAGTAACTGGTGAGACAATCCACATACTGTGTGAAGGTGGGGACGGTCTTGGATGATTTAAATCACCTTAGATTATAAAGAGGGCGTTAGGATATCGGGTCCTGAGTATCGCTGTGACCAACTATGTGAAGTCACATACGCTGTCTGAGGAGGCAGAGGGAGGAATATAGATGGTAATCAATATGGCATGACAGAAGTCTTTGAGCATATAGCAAGGACGGAGGCCCCCTGCCAACAGTTTAATGTCCGGGCAACAGACTCTTTCACAATAACATGACCAGTATGACACCACCTGTTGGTGATGTAAATGAACAGGCCCCCTCCTTTCCTCTTTCCTCTCTCCTCTGATCCAACTGCACTGTAAACCGCCAATAAAGATGCATCGGGCATACTGTCCTGCTGCCATGTCTCTGTGAAACACATTAGCCTACAGTCTCGAGAGATATTTTCCTACCTCACCAATGCAGTCAACTCATACAGCTTGTTCTCCAGAAACCTCTGATTGCTCACAATCGAGATGGGAGATGTGGCTTGAATCTTCTCTCCTCAGTCACCTGTTTTCTTTTCCAACCCTCCACCATTTACCAGCTCTGTGGCCAGCTGTTCCTGTCTGTAAACAAATGAGCTGGCTCCAGCTCCATACAGCTGTTACGCGGTGGTCACAGCTTGAAGCAGAAAAAGAGTAAGCTTGCAGAGTGAGCCCCATGGCTCCGTTACCTTTTGCTTGAAGGCAGGAGGCTGAACAAAGATTGTAGGGGTGTGAAGTGTCACCAGAAATGCTGATGGCTCTACGGGTGAGGTGAGTATGAAAAAGTACAGGGTTGTTCAAAATAATAACAGTACAATGTGACTAACCAGAATAATCCAGGTTTTTAGTATATTTTTTATTGCTACGTGGCAAACAAGTTACCAGTAGGTGCAGTAGATTCTCAGAAAACAAACAGGACCCAGCATTCATGATATGTACGCTCTTAAGGCTGTGCAATTGGGCAATTAGTTGAAAGGGGTGTGTTCAAAAAAATAGGCCTGTTTTCCATGTGATGGTCTTGGGGGTGTTTCTGCCAACTCACACTTTTTGTGGTCTCTCTGTTAGTCCAGCATTCAGTTACAAAGAGAGGTTTTGAGTCCCAAGTGATCCAGTTTTTGTATGAGCTGCTGTGGAACGGTTGGATTGAATGCTGAACTAAAATCTAAGAATAACATTCGCACCTATGAGTTGTTTGATTCCAGGAGGGTGAGGGCTGGATGGAAAGCAGGGGTAATGGCATCTATGGACATGTTTGACCTGTATGCAAATCAAAATGGGTCATGGGTCAATCGAAAGCATGGACTTCATATTATGCATGACCAGCCACTCAAAACACTTCATGATGATGCAAGTCAGTGCTATGGGCCCATAATCATTGTAGGTGGATGGCTGGGGCTTCTTTGGAATTAGTATAATTGTTAGATGCCCTGAAGCTGTACTGCAACCCTCTAGTACATGCCATGGTGTTTTGCGTTATTCCTTATGTCCAGAAGGCAATGGCAACAATATTTTCTGGGTGATGTAAATGTTGTATTTCACACACAGATGTAAACACAACAACACACAAATTACCACAATATTAGGGAGAGGAACTTATGCATCCATTCACACCACCATCTTGGACTAAACTTTCTAATGATTAATCTATTGGGGATTTTAGTGATTAGTCAATTAAACTATCAACAATAAAAGGGCTATTTTTTAGAGGAGCATGACATTTGAGGGGCTCTGCAGGCCCACATATAGCTGTAGTAACACATCTTAAAGAATAAAATGGCTCACCACAGAGTTTGACCCAGGACTCCTGGATAGCACAGCCAGCACATGACAATATTTTTCTAAACACCAGTACAACTAGTACAGTACTACACAAGCCTTTCTAGTGAAATCACACATGTGGCCGCATCACATCAGTTTTTTTCTAAGTTGAGAAACAGTACTCACAGATCCTGAATTTAAAAAAAAAAAAAGTCTATTGAAACTATTACCTTTTTAGTTAAGACACATTCAGTGCAGGGATGATGTTATCTTTTCTTAACAGTATAGCTGACTAGTTCATATAAAATTATATGTAATTGTATACATCATGAAAGGATCTGCCAATTTATTTCTGTCTACAAACTTTACAAAGGCAATACCAATAACAGCAGAGGGAAATTAATTATCAAAGTTATGGTCCTTGCTTTAAAATATCTGTGAACTATTTGAAAGCAGGTTTGAATTATGTGTTTTTTAATTTGGTTGTATTTATATCATGCCTTTAAAGAAAAGCTTTGAACATGATCAAGAGTGTTCTTATCACGGGAATGTCCACATGATGGTGGTATTTGGGGAATACAGTCAGTAAACTACACTGGTTGAAGTCGCCAACAACAATAAAAACAGCGTCAGGATGAGCCGTTTCTAACGCGTTGATGATGTGCAGAGGACGGCATTCAGCAACAGACTCACTCTGTTCACCGAGGCGATCGAACGGCCGCGTCCAGTAAGGCTAAAGGGGGAGGTGTGTCTGTGTTTGTCAACAACAACAAGATCACGACCATCATCCCCCTGCCTAAGGAGAGCCCACCCACCTGCCTGAATTAATACAGGCTAGTGGCACTCACTCCAATCATTATGAAGTGTTTCAAGAGAGTGGTGCTGGCCCACATTCAGAGCAGCATACCAGACACTATTGACCCCCTGCAGTATGCCTACCGGCCCAACAGGTCCACCTCGGATGCCATCGCTGCTGCCATCCACTACTCCCTCTCTTATCTGGAAAATAAGGACTCATACCTAAGGATACTCAATATCGACTACAGCTCCATCTTTAACACAGTCATCCCCCACAAATTCACCCACAAACTGTCCACACTTGTTCTGCAACCCACCCTGTGTGACTGGCTCCTAGACTTCCTGACTGGCAGACCTCAGTCTGTCAGGATTGGTAAAACTTCAGCCAGTATCATCACAAACATTGGCACTCCACAGGGTTGTGTACTCAGCCCCATCCTCTACACCCTGTTCACCTATGACTGTGTCGCCTCCCACAAGGACAATATCATCCTGAAGTTTGCGGACGACACAGCAGTGATAGGACGCATTGCTGGCGGTGACGATGCAGCCTACAGGAGGGATTTGGCCAGTCTGGTGTCATGGTGCGGAGACAATAACCTCACCCTCAACACGGACAAGACAAAGGAAATGATAATGGACATGAGAAAGGAGAGGAGAACGCATCAGCCACTATGAGCAACTTTGAATACCTGGGTGTCCACATCAGTGAGGACCTCACTTGGACACCTCACGTCACGCAGCTGGTCAAGAAGGCCCAACAGTGGCTGTATTTTCTGAGTAGGCTGAGGAAGTTTGACATGTCGCCTACGATCCTCAGCAACTTCTACAGCTGCGTCATCGAGAGTGTCCTGACCAAATGCTTCACTGTGTGGTACGGCAGCACTACTGTCATGGACAGACGCAAACGCCTGCAGAGAGTGGTGAAGACTGCGCAGAAGATCACCACGACTCCATTGCCCATCCCTGCAGAGCATCTACCACCGCAGAGGCTACAGGAGTGCTGCTTCCATCCTCAAAGACCCCTCCCAACCCCAGCACGGACTGTTCACACTTATACCCTCAGGACAGAGGTACAGAAGTGTGAAATGCAGGACCTCAAGACTGAAGAACTCTTTCTTCCCCTCTGCCATCAGACTCCTAACCAGCTGACAGGAGTTTGCAACCATGGACATAACTGTTTAACTGTTTACAAGAACATAACTGTTTACATTGATTTAGATTTTGCTTTTGCACATTCATTTTTTCAGAACTGCACTACCTCACTGTATTGCCTTATTCAGAACTGCACTACCTCACTTTTTATTTTATTTTATTTTATTTTATTTCTATTTTTATTTTACTTTATGAGATTTAGTGTGGACAGCAAAGTAAGAATTTCATTGTGCGGGGAAACAAGCTTTCTGTGTGTGCATATGACAATAAACACTTTGAATCTTGAAGCTCCGACCTGAACATAATTTCAGCTATGTTCAATGCTGACTTCATGTCTCCTCTGTCTCTTCCTCACGTCATTCACTCTCTGAATTATCAAATGCCCCCATTTTAAAAAAAGCGATCACAAACATCAATTTGGACTCAAGAATAAACCTTTATTACTTATTACATTTTGGGGGTTAGACCTCACATCCTTCCATTCTTGTGCACACAATATCACAGGAATGCCTCTAGAGATTTCTTCAAATTTGGCAAAAGAATATTTATCAGGACTCAGATGAACTGTTTAGATATGCTGGGTCAAAATTCAAGGTCACTAAGACCTCACATCTTATCTCACGGAACAAAAGGGAATTTCTTCAAAATTTGCGAATTGTCCATTTTGGACTTAAGGGAATTCCTAAGGGGATTTTTTTCATTTGAAACAAGCATCCACTTGAATTCAAGAACAATCTCCTGAGGCTTTGGTGACCACAGGTCAGAAATCAAGTCACTCTGTCATCATCTCTGTTCCTTTTGTCGCTGCCATTCAACAAAAATAGAATATCGTAACCTTCGTGAAGTGATTATTTATCAAAGGTAATTAGTCTTAGCTATGTGTCCGCAACTGAGCATGTATATTTTGTATTATTAAGAGTTATCAATATTACCATTTATAATAGGCTTCGCACCAGAGCATCATAATAATGTAGCAACAATCGCAAAAATGTACACTCGTAATGCATTGTGCTCTGACATTTCCAAGGCCGCACTCCAATTGCTGCTAATGATTAGGCCTGTGCAGGTCAAAGGACTTGACTAAATGGTAAAATCTGCACTTATATAGCGCTTTTCTACCTATTGGCACATAAAGCGCTTTATATCACTTCTTATGCACCTATTCGCAATCACACACCAATGGGGGAGCTGCCATGCAGCTGGCCAACACTCACCGGGAGCAACTAAGTTGGGGTTCAGTGTTTTGCACAAGGGCACTTTGGGGATCGAACCAACAACTGCAGAATTAGTGGATGACCGCTCTACCTTCCTGCTCCACAGTTGCCCCTCCACGCAAGTTCTGTTTTTAACAGATAGTAATTGGGGGCTGTTGTTCAATGTGTTTTTACATTTGAACATACATGAAGAGATTTTTAGCTTGGCTCGTTTGTTCAGAAGAACATTTTGCAACTACAGTTTCTTCCTCAGCTTTAGCTGTGGAGTAGCTGGGTCTCAGCCGTCCCCCACCTAAACCAAAATAACAGGTAAGTTTGAAAAACACAGTTGTTTAAATGGTAAATGGTCTGCACTTATATTGTGCTTTTATACCTATTGTTACTCGAAGTGCATTACAATGCTTTTCATTCATCCATTCGCACTCACAATAACACACCGATGGGGGAGCTGCTATGCAGCTGGCCAACACTCACCAGGAGCAACTAAGTTGGGTGTCTTGCTTAAAGACACTTCATGTTATCGGAGAAACCAGGGATCAAACCAACAACAGTTGGATTGTGGAACTGTGGGAAAGAGGTGCAGGTGATTGCTAGTTTTGTGCATTGGAAGAGTGGGGACCAGTCTCAGGTCAAATGTATTCAGAAGTGCAAGGATGTCAGCTGCCCGAGGTTTTTCCAGGTGGATGTTTAGGTTTTCCGAGATGATGAGAGGAGGGCCATCTTAGGGAAGTGGGACAGCAGTATGTCAAGGTACTCACAAAAGTTACCCAGCTGGGTAACTGGTTGAGTGGTCCCAATCACGTGGACTGTAATTGCAGTAATCCGGATGGCATGGTATTCCATTGATAACAGACTGCTAAGGGATGCTATAGAGGAAAACTTCCATGTGTCAGTCATGTCCAGCCCCATCCTGATGGGTAAGGAGTGGGATAGAAGGTATAATTGGTGGAGAGCGCAGCTGGGGCAGCCGTGTTCTATGGAGTGATTGTGGTTTCTGTAACTCCCAGTAGTTGAACAGCTGACTGTGTAGTAAAAGCTCTAATAAAGTCAGCATTGTAGACTGCAGAATGGCAGTTCCACAGAGATAATCTTTGGTAAAGTTGGTTAATTTCTGATTAAGCCACAGTGTTACCCTTGTCAGTGTAATGTCAGTGTAACTAGTAACTATGTTCATTATATCAACTTGCAGACTAACCTAACCTTTTGTTCCAGTTTACATTTTGTAACATTCTGCAATGTATTCTTAATATTTGATATAATATCACATGACCTAATGGATATTTTTTAGTATTTGAATGGTAATCTCTTACATATCATTTTTCACTACTAAGTGTTTAGTGTTATCAATGATAACCATATTATCCTTATTATTACTTGATATGCACAAAGGTCCTACATGATGTCTAAATACATATACCCACAAATGATGTGCTGCTTTAAATGTCAGCAGATAATTACAGGTTCTGATACTTTCTGATCATTAATTATTTTACTTATATTGGTTAGCAAAATAATTTTCTACCAATGATGCTAAAGACTATACAGATATGTTGAGAAAACCTAACAAATCCCCCTTGAGCAAGCCCTAGTCGACAGTAGAAGAGGAAAAAATCCCTTTAAAGGAAGAAACCTCAAGCACAATCATTTTTAAAGTGAGCAGCTATCTGCCTTGAATGGTTGGGTGATTGGAAAATGATGAGAGAAAGGAGAACAGCAAAATAAAGCAACAAGGCAGGAAGGGAGGTTGTTGTTTGTGCACTTTATGGTAGTGCTAACATCCACCATCTCTCTCCATTTCCACCAAGTGTGTGTGAGTGAGTCAGGTATGTGTCTGGAATATATTTCTCCCCAGCCGATGTTCTTCTGAATACAAAACAAACCTTTCTTCATTTTATATTCCCTTGAAAACACTTATTACACTTAGTACACAAAAAAACAGAACAAAAAATAATTCCTTACTGTTGCTACTATTTACTGTAATTAATATTAAAGACTCCAGAATGTGTCCCTACTGTTCTGTGTAGTGGACTGCTTATCAGGAACACAGACCTACAATCAGTCCTCCTACATATACATAATAATGTTCAGTTTATGTGGAATCTGTTTATATCTGTGCTTTGTTTGTTGTTCTGTCGAATTTTATTACAGTATACTGAGTTGTCTCCATTACTGACCCCACCAAATATATCACTGAGGCTAGGCTAAATAACAAAAATCCATCTATGTACAGTATAAGTGCTGTGCAAATGAACAGCAACATGAAAGAAAGCATGAAGCACATTTATAATAAATAGAAAGGTAACGTTACAACATGTAATTTCACACTAACAATATATGTAAACGTAAAAAAGGGTAAATAAAGTTGCTGGGCCATTTAGTTTAAGCCTGTTTCACACATGAACTCTGAACAAAGTTGGTAAAATTCAGCCTCGGACATTGTCTGGAGTGGTGTTTCCGATGTAACGCACAGGGGGAGATTGCCCCAGTAACAATCGTTCAGACGTGTGAAAACCCACTTGATTTCTGTGCGTGATCAAGCGTGCACAGAAGGTGTGACATCATAGGACACTTAAAATTTGGGAAATAGTGTTTTCAGCTCTTCAGAGCTCTTCTATCAATCTATTAAAAAAAAGGTTCAATAATTAGACTATAACAGTAGTACAGTGATAGAAATGTCGTCAACATGCCCACTCTCTCGCTTTTAATCCTCCTGACGATTCGGGGCTGGACAATGTGCTACACCCACAAGTTTACGCACAAAGTAATACGAACATTGCACTAGGGGGCTTGAAGGATATAGTCCGGCCAATGTCGGAAGTGTCCCGGACTTTGCGATCACACATGCACAATATCAGGATAATGTCAGAATTCCAGTGCATGTCTGAAAGGGTTAACCTATTCAAGATTGAAGGTCTAGTCTTTTCAGATAGACCTTCAATACAACACAACATTAGCATAAAAATGTATTCCCCAGATCTCTGCACTGGTTTCCTGTAGCTGCTCACATTCAAGGCTCTGTCTCTTGACTACAGAGTGGTCAACAAAACAGCTCAATTGTTCCGTAAGATCGAAAATGGCTTTGATAATTTCAGTGTTCAGAGGCCAACTTATTCCCGACCTGGTTTATGCATACTTGGGTTTGAGCTATTACATTCAGTCTCAGGTAAAGGTAAACACAATCAGCAAACAGTTTCCTGTGGTTCAGACTTTTACCAGACGTTAACATACATTTGGGTGCAAAAGTTTGCATCACCTTATTTTAAAGTAAGTACTTTTCCAATAAACTGTATGTTGTTCCTAAAAGACATACAGTTTATAAATTGTATCTTGGACACTGTCAATTCTCATAATAATACTACAAACAGAGGAAGATAAAGTGTATATCCTGAAATCAAAAAGGATTTAAAGGCGTCATAAAATAAATTACAAACTCTTTATTTAGATTCAAAGGTGTTTTAGTATAAAACTCAGTGCTGAAAAAGAACAATTATGCTCCCCAGCATGGAAGGAGTCTTTTGTCTGGTCAACTACTACTGGATTAAATTATTTTTCATTTCCTCCATGAACACCGTAGATAACCCTAATCACGCATTCCACATTTTTTGATAATTAAACCATAAAAAGGAGGAATCTTTTATTATTTTTTAACATGCCCCTACCTCTGTCTCAGACAATTCTTGTTTTTTTCTAAAATCCAGCCTTCATGTAATCCGTCTGTTGTACTGGCTGTGTTTGTATGTGTTCCAGTAACTTTTAGGTGTCCTCTGTACGTTTCAGGAACCACACCTCTCTTTCTATTTTCACCCCCTTCCCCTCCACCTCCACCTCATTTTCCCTCACTCTGAGAGGTGGGGCTAGGTGGAGACAGGTAGATCTTGCAACCATTCAGTACTGAGCCACTCCTTCATACCTCTGCGCTAATGTAACTGCTTTACCAGTGTTTACTCTGCCAACCGTAAATGAGATCAATTATAGAGACAGAAACTTTTCTATTTACAGCTTGTCAAATCAAAGCAAATCCACTTTATGTGGATTTTAAACACAAATTTGCCTCTAAAGGCTTTACAACATGAAAAGATCTGACAACCCATCTTTAGACTCAAACAATAAATGGGCAAAACTAACATAAAAATACATTTAGCAGGGAAAAACCATATCCTTAACATTACAAAATTTTAAAATCAATAGCCCCAATTCCAATTCAAGTTAGAAGGATGTGTAAAACATAAATAAAAACAGAATGCAATGATTTGCAAATCTTGTCAAACCATATTTTATTTACAATAGAATATTAACAATATATCAGATGTTGAAACTGACAAATTTTACCATTTCATAAAAAATATTAGCTAATTTTGAATTTGGTGGCAGCAACTCATTTTAACAAGTTGGAACAGGGGCAACAAAAGTAAAGATGGGCAGAGATTCACCAATCTGCGACAAACTGTGCCAAAAAAATGTTGAACAATTTCAGAAAAACTTTCCTCAACATAAAATTGCAAAAACTTGGATATCCTACCATCTACAGTATTTAATATTATCAAAAGATTCAGAGTATCAGGAGGAATCTCTGTGCGCAAGGCACAAGGCCGAAGTCACGGTCTATGAAAACAATTTGCCATGCAATCCACAAATGTAAGTTAAAGCTTTATCATGCAAAGAAGAAGCCATATGTGAATACAATCCAGCCTTGTGCATTCCAGACCTTTCACCAATAGAACATTTGGCATATCTTAAAACAAATATTCCAGCCACAATAGTTACCATCTTGCATCAGACAAGAATGGGACATCAACTCCTAAAACACTTGCTACTACTCTCCTCACTTCCCAGATGTTTACAGAGAGTTGTCAAAAAGGGGGGATTCTACACAATGGTAAACATCACCCTCTACTTACTTTTTTCAAATGTATTGCAGCCATCAAATTCAAAATGAGATAATATTTTTCATGAAATGGTAAAATTTCTGTTTCACCATCTGATATGTTCTTTATGTGTACAGAACCTGCCCAATGTTTTGTTGTTGCTCTTTTATTTTCTCTCTCTACTTTCCATTCGGCCCAACCAGTCAAGGCAGATGGCCGCCCACCCTGATTCAGGTTCTTCTGGAGGTTTCCATTAAAGGGAGTTTTTCCTCTCCATTATTGCCTAGGTCTTGCTCAAGGGGGAATTATTGGGTTTTCTATATACATCTTTATAGTCTATAGACCTTATTCTGTAAAGTCACTAGAGATGACTTTGTTGTGAATTGGCGCTTTATAAATAAAGTTAAATAAAGTTGAATATGTTCTATTGTGAATCAAATATGGGTTGATGAAATTTGCAAATCATTGCATTCTGTTTTTAAAATGATTACACATCCTCAACAATTTTCTTTTGAATTGTGGTTTTACAATGTGCCTGTTTTTCTATGTTGTCTATTGTGTTAATCAAAATATGAATAGTAATTATTTTAAGCTGTCTACATAAATCTTGTAAGCTATCATATAGGTCATACGTAAAATATGTGTCTCCAGACCCTGTATATCATCTGATCACTTAGCAGCTGAGTGTTACTGATGGAGTAAGGTAAGTACTGATTTTTCACTTGCCCCCTTCCCGTTCTGCTGTAAATGAAGACTAAACCCAGCAACCTTCCAATCACAAGTTTACCTCTCTAGCCACTAGCCTACCATTACCCTATTAATCTTATATCAAAATCATAATTAAACTATGTTTCCAATAATGGTTCTTCTAAATCATTTCCTTTGTTGTTTTAAAAAAAATATATCAGACAGAGAAGAGAGCGATGAGTTAATACTGTTAGTTTCACTGCCCAGTGTCCCAAATCTCACTTTTACAATCCCAGACTTAAAAAAACGTTGTCCTAAATTAATTATCAAGTATTAAGTATTTATTTGCATTTTACATAACAAATAGCCTAATATCTTGTTTCAGTGGCTAGCATAATAGGAAACTGAATAAAAATTGTAAACTTAATTTAAACAGTTTTCTTTGATGTGAGATTTGTATTACACATCAACAGATGCAGAGATATGAGATATTTTCAGCCATCTTGGTCAAAATATTAATATCACAGACTTTATGGAAGCAATTTGTGAACATTTGGGGTTTTTAAGTTTTTGTGGAATTGACACATATCACACTTTGGAAAAGTGCTGTGTTTTATTTATCAATTCTCACCTTGAGGCAAAAATGTGAGTCAGATTGAATTAACTAGTTAGTTTAGACTGTACTTTATTGTCATTCAGTGTTGCTCACTTTCAATGGGCAAACAGGAGAAACAGAAAAAAAGATATAACAGTATATTTAAAAGAAAATTTGAAGTGGTCGACAGAAAGAAGAATCCATGGTTAGGATGTGTGGGGTCCCCGAGGATTTCCTGAGCTCTGGTCAGGGATCATTTCTCGGCAACATTCTAGATGAGAGGAAAGTGGGGGCCCAATGATCTTCTCTGCTCTCTCCACCACTCTACGGAGATACTTCCAGTCCAGTTCAGTGCAGCATCCTGACCAGACTGCAATGCTGCTCAGCACACTTTCTATGGTGCTTCAGTAGAAGGGAGGGAGGACAGGAGGGGGCAGGTGGGGTCTCCTTATCCAATACAGAAAGTGAAGGCACTGCTTGGCTCTTTTTGGAAGAGTGCCAATGTGCTGTATCCAAGACAGGGTTCATGATCTTTACCGAAAGGAATTTAGTGCTGCTGACCACCTCTACTGGTGCATTATTGATGAGGAGTGGTGCGTGACTTGCTGATTATTCCTGAAGTCAATAATGATTTATTTCATTTTTTTCCCAACATTCACGGTTAGCAAATTTATTTGCTACACACCAGTCTACAAGATAGTTTACTTCCTGTATATAAGCATGGTCATTGTCACCCTGTTAGAAACCCACCACTGTTGTGTCATCCTCATGTGGTTGAAGATAGACCTGGCAAAGCAGTCGTGGGTCATCAAGTTGAACCGCAGCAGGCTGAGAACACAGCCCTGCTGGGAGCCTGTGTTTAGGGTGATGTAGATGTAGCTGTTTCCTCCAACCCTTACATATTGGGGTCAAAAAAGGGAGTGCTATAGCCCCAGAGTTTTAGCTTTATTACCAGATGTTGTGGGATGATGGTTTTAGATGCTGATGAGAAATCACATTCACACATGTGCATTCCTTCTCTCCAGATGTTCCAGACTGAGATGAAGTGCAGATGAGATGGCATCTTCACCAGAGTGATTTTTGCGCACTTCATCACGATGTGGAGTGTTACAGGGCAATCGTTCAGGCTTGTGATTGTGTGCAGTTTTGGCACTGGTATAATGGCTGTAGTTTTAAAACATGGTGTTACAACTGCCTGATCCAGTGAGATGTTACAAATGCAAGTGAAAAATTAAGCCAGTTGGTCAGCACAGTCCTTTAGTACACATCCTAGAATGTTGTCAGGGCCAGTTGTTTTATGTACATTTAGTTCACCTGATTTTTGTTGGGTCCAGTCTGAGTGTCGCCTTTTCAGGATGGGGGGGCAGTCTTCCTTGCAGTAGTGGTATACAGATCTTTAAACCACCCAAAATATATATTGAATTCATTGAGAAAGGCTGTACTGTTCTCATAGGGTGGAGGAGCGGCTTTACAGTCTGTGATGACCTGGATACCTTGTCACATACGTCTAGAGTTCATAGGGTCCTGGAAGAAGTCTTGGGTTTTCTGACCATAGGTCCATGTTGTACTGCTTATGCCATAATTAGGTTTGCTCTTGTTTACCTAGTCTAAAGGCGTTCTATAGGAACAGAATTCTTAAGAGACTGGGTTGCAAATTTACTTATTTTTGTTTTTATTCTTTTGGATGGCTTTGCACACACTTAACAATCTTTAGCAAGCTGTTCATCATAACAACCAGAGCAGCTCCAACCGTTTTCTGAACATGACATATTTGTCTGTGTAAAAGATGGATGGATGGACGGACGGATGGATAGATGGACAGGGTCTTTAGGGGCGACTGTGGCGCAGGAAGGTAGAGCGGTCATTCACCAATCTGGCAGTTGTTGGTGCAGTTCCATCCTTGGCTCCTCCAGTCACATATCCAAGTGTTCTTGAGCAAGACACTGAAGCCCAACTTAGTTGCTCCCTGTGAGCGTTGGCCAGCTGCATAGTAGCTTCCCCATCGGAGTGTGAGTGCTAATGGGTGAATAAGAAGCAATGTGAAGCACTTTGAGTGCCAATAGGTAGAAAGGCAGTATATAAATGCAGACCATTTAAATTTAGATTTAGATTAAGCAGGTACTGAAGTTGCTTCTTTGAAAAAAGGTGTCTTTAACCACATCTCTGTTAAAGCATCAGTACTTTGGTGATTTTAACATGAGGAGCTCCTTAAACTTAAAATAAATTGTATATCTCATTAAAACCAAATAGCAGTAAATGCGCAAAAATAAGGGAAGTATGTTCAACATGTAAATAAACTAATTTAATTGAATACTCTCAAAAAGTTTCTGGTTATTTACTGTATTTTCCTGCAAGCTGCAATTTAAACCAATTGTGTTTAACCTTTGGAGCAGACCCATGAGTGATCAAGTGTGCTTGACTCATGAAGGACATGTATCTGACATGTAATTGCGAGCATGAAGCAAGAGGAGCTCTGCAAACATTCAGTGCCTATTATATTAGTTTAGGAGGTGAGCATTTTCTTTTAGCTTTTGAAGGAAAAGCATGTCAAAGGTTTACGCACATGACTGTTGGAAATTTAATGTGTTACATTAATATAAAAAAACAAGGTGGACACTTTATTTGTAGCGTGGATCAATGTAATATTGCTTCAAGAAGTTATGGTAAAGTTTGGAAACAGCATCTAATGAAAAACAAAATTACCTGTTCTCTGGTTCACCTAAGAGGTTGTGCAAACTTTAAAATCAATCATGCTACGCAAAACGTTACAATACAAAAATATTTTAACTAATTTCAAAACACATGAATCAATGTTTAGAAAATACTGCAGACTGTGAAATTTATTTTTTACTTTCCCGTTGATGTCAAGTCCTGCTTCCTCTAAATGCACTGTGTTGTAACATGTCCCCCAGTACAGTGGAGTTGCTCATTTATGCCCTAAATCAGTTTTAAGTGCTTTAGACAAATAAATTACATTGGATCACTCTGGATTCATACATATTACAGCATTTCTGTTTTTTTGTGTCTGACTACTGGGTTTTTAAAAACAGTCGCCACAGCAGATCATTGACCACTTGTTACTTTGGCACAGTTTTACGCCAGTTGCCCTTCCTGATGCAACCTTCCCCAATTTCTACTGGGCTTGGACCGGCACTGCACAGCTGGGGAGGGGAATTGGCTGTTAGGGGTTCAGTGTCTTGCCCAGAGACACTTTGACATATTAGCTGGGACCGGGGATCAAACCACTGACCCTGTGGTCCATGGACGACTGCCTTACCAACTGAGCTACAGACGCCCCCCAACAACTTATTTCACTATATTTCAAAATCATGTAAATCACTACATAAAATCATGTACTGCTAGTTTGCATGTCAGCTATTTTTACAAGATAAGTTTGAGTTTAACATTTTATATATAAACTGATCATCTTATGAAATATTCATGTTAAATATGCATTTAACTACCTGAAAGTATATTTACAGTACCCTACAAAAGTGTGGCAAGGTAAATAATTTGTTTTTGCTGTACTCTGAATACATTTATATTTATAATACAGCGGCATAGAAGATGGCATCTTTGTATCAGATCATCCCCACTATATCACTTCCCAAAGCATTTTGGCATATAGACATATTTTTTGGTACAAACTTCTTGTTTACAATAACCGTATCAAGCTTGTGACTCAGTGGCATCACCAATCTGTTGTTTTATCCTTTGATACGCTTTTCCAGGCTATTATTATGTTAAGTTTAGGTTTAAGTTTGCATCCCCTTACATTAAAATCACATGCAGGGGGATGCAAACTCAACCAATGCACATTAAGCTAGTCCAAATCTTCTTTTATCATCAGAAGTAACAAAAATGGTCAAATATTATATGTAATAAATATAAGCATAGGTATAGTAAAACAATGAAAATTACATTGGTGCAATGACTTTATTGTGAATTGCCGCTATATACTGTAAATTAAGTTACATTTAATGGATTTGCTAAAGGTTGCACCCCCTTAAATCTGTATCAAAGTTTAACTGTAAATATTTTAAATTGGTGCCTTTATATGACGTTTCTTGTGAATTGCTGCAATATAAATAAAGTTGAATTCAAGTTTATTCAAGTTTGCATCCACCTAAAAATCTATTCAAGTTTAACTGTAAGTAATTTATAAAGGTGTATTTCTACTAGCTCAATGTGCATTAAATATTATTTCAATGAAACAAAATCTTCGTTTTACTCTTTTTGACATTTCAAAATAATGGAATGCAAAATGCAAAACCAATCCGCATATTAAGCCAGTAAGTTACTCATGGCATCAATTACGATTGAATAATTTGTTGCCAGCTGAGACATATTGCAAGCTGAGAATTATTAATCACTACAGTAATTATCTAATAAAAGGTTCTATTTGTTTAGTTAAATCCAGGTGGTGACTTTTTTTGGCCAGACAATTTATATCAGGAATACTGGTCAGCAGAAAGAACCTTACAATGTCATTTTTTTAACTCTGTGCAGCCCCTTATAGTAAAACTAAAAGGTTCATAATAAGGCCAAGTATCACAGAAGGCCAGATGTATAGGATTTGTGGATAATGCAAAAGATTTACGCATCTACTTAGAAGCTGAAGCTGCTAAATCGTCAAAGAATATATCATAAGCTACATGTCAACAGTGCCATATGATATAATCCTAGGTTTCAGTAACCACCTTGTCCAATGTAGTTTATGTGCTAACCAGAAAAATAACCTGGTGACATTATAATACTGTAATGCCTTGAAGTAAATATGCATGCTTAAACAGTTTTCTTCATATGCATAAATAATTTTTGCACAAATAGATACAAAACAGCTACCCAACTTTACAAAACTTGGAAAATTGGACACAAAGTTTTGACCTTTGCTAACCTTCAGATATTTAGCTAGCAGCTAAACATCTTTTGAGACAGATGATCAAAAACTATAAAATTCACTAGAACAATCACACACTAAGTAACTACAACAACACAAAACTATTAAATAGCCTCTGCATATTGGTCCAATCAAGAAAACCAGTTCCTTATTTACTCTTGTTTATTCTGCCACTCGGTCACACTCTCTTTTTCTCATCCTCTCTTCCTCCAGCATCCCCTAGTTGGGACTCTTGGCCCCCTCTTATTAGGGATTGTGCTTTACATTCACATTGCTTCACCTTTACTCATTTACAATCACATGCACAAACTCACAGTTAAACCAACTGTTGTATGACTGCTGTCCCTCCAGAGCCACAGTGACCCCTACTAGTTGTCTTGTTCGGTCAGTTATTTAAAGTGTGTAAATATATGATTCCTTATTGTTCATTACTGCTACTTCTGTTAATGTGGCTATGCCTAATATTTAATTATAGTTATACTTATGTAATTATAGTTGGATGTTAGTTTAACTCATGAGTACCATTTACCCTGATCACTGAATTCTATTTTATCCTATTTGAACTGAGAGTTGGTGTAATTTATCTAAAATGACAATTTATTAATATTTTTACAACTTAACTGATAAATGCAGTTTTCAGATAAATACACAGATTTGTCCCAGCCACCAAAATGGGTGACGATTCATTGGGTCAAAGGTCACCTCAGGTTGTACGAACAAAATGACTTTATAGAGTAAACAATTTTGTCAACCAGCCAATCCAGTAAAATTACTTTACAAAGGCTCATGTTAATACAGACAGGTATGTAGTTAAGATACAGCCACAAAAACTTTGTTTTGTGTTGTTTAATTTATTTGAAGGAAAAACTAAGGCATCCAAACTAGTTACTTCAGTCATCAGATCAAATGAATCCAGCGTGAATAACAACGAGATTAAACAACTCAAAAAGCACAACTATTTACCGAAACAGCAAATAACGCTTTGTTCTGGTTGTCTTACCACACGCACAAAAATACCATCCTAAGTAATAGCATTAATGTGGGAACATAAATATTTCCCTCTGTTAATCTATTACGGTATTTAAAAAAATAATTCACTACAGCAAAAGGTGCAAGTAATCGGTGTCGACGTCCGTTAGGCCTGATCTTAAAAAAACATCTTTATTTGCAAATACGACCAGTCTTCTTAACTGTTAAACTGGCCCCACTTACCGTATCTCTTTTAGCCTACGCCTACAGGACCATAACTTCAGCGGGGCCGCTAAGAGACCCACTGTTTTAACAGGAGGGAAACACTTTCTGGAGAAAACAGACCTAGACACAACGCTTGCACACACTTCCAACTTTTTAACTACACGTCAGTAAATTCGGTTTTACCTCTTTCCGGGGTTCTAACGTTTTCCTTCCCGGTCTTGCAACACGATAAAACATCCTTTCTGTTAATTTTCTTCTTTCCAGCGGAAACTTACTAAAGCGACTCTTTTGGTGTCACAAATCCCTTGGTCTACAATAACAGAACTTTTTTTCGCAGGTCACTGATTGGTCTCGAAGTTAATTGTAGTCGTTTCTATGGAAAAAAGAAGCTTGTTTGCGACGGAAATGTATTCATCCTTCCCCACAAATGTCACGTTTAACTGTAAAAATGAGAAGTGGTAGGAAACCCACCTCCTCTTCCCCCGCGCCTGGTCTGCAGTATGAGAGGAATGTCTCCCTCCCTCCCCCTCCCCCTCCGCGTTCTTCCATCCAATGGAATTTGGACGGAAGAGTTTTTTTAGTGCGGGGGAAAAAAAAAATCTATGTATTGGGGAAACCCCTCCTCCTCTCCTTCTCCAACTGTCTTTTATCGCATAAATCTAAATATTAATAAACATATGCAACAGACCGCCGGATTAGTAGCTCATAAATACATGACTAAACTGTTTAAATTGATTTTGTTTCTTTTTAAATGAAAAGGGATTACGAAGAAAGACAAAAGAAATGACAGAGGGCTTTATATGGTGGCCCTGAGGTACAACATCAAAATATTTTATATACTTTCTTTTGTTATCATTAGTAGGCTATTATGTCACATAGAAATATGTAAGTGCTGATTCTGAATAAATACTTTTCAGTTAAAAACCTCCAAATAAAAAATAAATATCACATAAATATGGTAAATGGTCTGCATTTATATAGTGCTTTTCTACCTATTGGTACCCAAAGCACTTTGCACACTGCTTCTAATTCACCCACTCACACTGCTATACACCTGGCCTACACTCACAGGGAGCAACTAAGTTGGGGTTCAGTTTCTTGCTCAAGGACACTTTTACATATGACCGGGGATCAAACCAACAACCCTGGGGTTGGTGATCAACTCCTCTACCTCCTGTGCCAAACAGAATATGACACTGGGGATGTACCAGATGCACTTCTTAATGTAGTCTAGAGCCCCTAGCGGTCATGTAGTGGAAAAATATATTTATGTGATGAGCAAATTTAGTGCAATAATTATTTACACATGTATTTCATAATTTACAAACCCAAATAAAGTTTTATGCGGTGCAAATAAAATTTGCACTTGCATCTGAATATTTGTGTATCTGAATTGTTTTGCAAAAAAATTTCATTTGTTGATCTCATCTTATGGATACAAATCATCTAAAACATATTTTTGCTTTCTATGAGTGACTGAGCAAGATCATTGCTTGTTTTACTAAGCAGTCAAATCTTTATGCAAGAGTGGCAAAGAGAAAAAAGGCAATTTAAATGTCAGATAGAGATTATCAGAAGGTATGTGGGAGATTAGTGAACTAGAATTTGTTTCTAAGGTCATAGGAGCCTAAACTTGAGGTTCAGCCTACACCCTAGTACTGGTAGAGTACCTGGGCATTTGTATGTACAGTCTGCACAAGCTTGTAACTCCTTCAGAGGAGTTATCCTTCCTGCTGAGTCATTCAGTTTTTAGGCAAAGTGAATACTCACTATAGTTTACATTCCTACTACTCCTTATCACAGAGTGCAATAACGTTAACTCTAGTGCAATTGTATGTTTGTTTGTTGATTGTATACTTATATGTACCGTATATTGACTTTTTTTTTTAATCCTGTGCAGAAATTCTTGCTGAACATTTGCACAATTTTTCTGATGAACGAATAAAGCTTTATCTTTTTCCATTTTTTTGTCCTTGTTTTTCCTGTCTGCTGTTGGTGTGTTGCTACCGAGTCCCTTTTTGGCTAGCTACAGGTTTTCAGTGCATGGTTGATGTGATTGTATTCCTTATATTTTTTCTCAAACCTAGTTGGCATCCTCTCAGCCCAGTAGTGTGGGGTTTAATCCCTCCCAGTTTGTGCTCCAGAGGGTGATGTGGTACAGAGTAAATATTAATCTCCGTGTGGGTTTTCTGTATACTTCAATGTTGAGGCTTCTGTGTTCTTCAGTGTATACAGCACAATCCAAAAAGGCGAGGCAACTGTGACTCCCAACTGGGATTCCCCTTCCTGCTAATAGTGTTAAACAAACTCAGTATCCCACCAAGTACATTCACATTTAGTCATTTAGCAGACACTTTTATCCAAAGCGACTTACAAGTGAGGTACAAGGCAAGCAAAAATCTAATTCAAGGAGAAAACAAAGGAAAGTCCTATCAGAAAAGTGTTCACAGTTCACGAAATGCAAGTACGAGAAAGAGCAGAAAGGACTTTTAGATTTAAGTGCATAGGAAGATGCGGAAGAGTTCTGTTTTCAGCAGTTTTTTGAATATTGGGATCTCTCCCAATATGAGCTTGCAGAGTTTGGTAGCTCGTTCTACCATCGTGGGATTTTTGCGCTAAAAAGTTTTGCTTGTGTGGTGCTGGGACCACCAGACGTCGTTCGTTGGTAGATCGCAGTGGTCGGGAAGGATTGTAGACTTGAATGAGTGAGTTGAGGTAAGCGGGAGCTGTTGAGTTAACCACCCTGTGAGCAAGAGAAAGAGCTTTGAACATGATGTGAGCAGCTACAGGAAGCCAGTATAGAGATTTAAAGAGTAGTGTGAGATGGGTCTGTTTTGGCTGATTAAAAATGAGGCGAGCTGCTGCGTTTTGGATCATCTGCAAGGTTTTGATTGTGGATATCAGTAACCCCATTAACAAAGCGTTGCAGTAATTGAAACGAGATATGACCAGCGCCTGTACAATGAGTTGGGTTGTATATTCCGTGATGTAGGGTCTGATCTTCCTGACGTTGTAGAGAGCAAATCTGCATGCCCTAGAGACTGAGGAGATGTGGTCCTTAAAGCTCAGTTGGTCGTCGATGATGACCCCCAGATTTTTGGCTGATTTAGTGGGGACAATCACTGTAGATCCAATTTTGATGCTGATGTTGTGTTGAAGGTCTGGCTGGGAAAACAAGGACATCGGTCTTAAAGGTTGAGTTGAAGATGTCTCTCACTCATCAAGGCTGAGATGTCTGAGAGACAGGCAGAGATGCATGATGAGACAGTGAAGTCATCCGGTGGAAAGGACAGGAAGAGCTGTGTGTCATCAGCGTAGCATTGATAGGAAAGACCATGTGAGTAAATGATGGCACCTAGGGATGAAGTATAGATAGAAAAAAGAACAGGACCAAGAACTGAGATCTGCAGTACACTGGTAGAGAGGCTATGAGAATGAGAAAGATGCCGCCGCCAGGATACCTTGAAGGTTCGTCCCAATAGGTAAGAACGAAGCCAGTCTAGGGCTGATCCAGAGATGCCCAAGTCGGAGAGTGTGGACAAGAGGATCTGATGGTTCACAGTGTCAAAGGCTGACGATAGATCAAGTAGAATTAAGAGCGACGATTGACCTGTGGCTTTTGCAGCTCAAAAGATATTCAGTCAGGAGTGCCGTTGCTGTGGAGTGACCCCTTCAGACTGGCTGACATCAAGGGAAGTTGTTCTTGGAAAGGAAGTCTAAGAGTTGTTTGAAGACTGCTCGTTCAATTGTCTTGGCCAGAAAAGGAAGGAGGAAGACAGGTCGGTAGTTCTCCACTACAAAGGGATCAAGAGAAGGCTTCTTGAGCAGTGGGGTAATCAAGGCCTGTTTGAAAGAGGTTGGAAAATTCCCTGTTTTGAGAGATGTGTTGATGACTTGTGTAATAGCTGGAATTAGTGTGGGTGCAACTGCTTGAAGAAGAGTGGAAGGGATTGGATCCAGAGAGCAGGTGGTTGGATGGTTAGAGAGGAGGAGGGTGGATATGTCATCCTCAGTCAGAATTGCAAATGATGAGAGCAATGCAGTGTTGGAAGAAGTTAGACGGATGTCATCATCTGAAGGAGAGAACTGTGAGCTGATGGCTCCCACCTTGTTGGTAAAGATGTCGGCAAAGTCGTCACCAGTGAGAGAGGTAGATGGCGGAGGTGAAGGTGGGTAGATGAGTGATTTGAAAGTGGAGAACAGCTTTCTGGTGTCTGAGGTGTTGCTGGGCTTATCCTGGTAGTAATCGATCTTTGCCCTGGTGACACTGAGAAAAAGGTCCACGCAGATCCTGATACTCAGCAAGGGCAGATTGAGTCTTGGATTTGCGCCACTTCCTCTCAGCACTCCTGAGCGTGGTGGGTTGTTCACGGATCCAGTCAGTGAGCCATGGATTAGAAGCTGAGGGACAAGCAGGTCTCGAAGACATGGTACAGAGGCAATCCAGACACAATGAAAGTGTATTGCAGAGACTGTCTGTGGCTGCATCTGCATCAAGATTGAGAGGTCCTGTGTTGGGGGCAGAGTTGCAGAGACTATTGAGGAGAATCGATGCGGGTTGAGAGACCCGATGTTACGCCGGAATGTTACAAGTGTGGTGGGATATTTGCGAAGGTCTAGGGATAAAGACTGAGTTGAATGAAGAAATTATCTGATACATGCAGAGGAGTGACCAAGATTTTGTCTGTGGTGCAGTTCTGGGTGAGGATGAGGTCGAGGTTGTTGCCAGCTTTGTGGGTCGGAGGAGTGGAGACCAGACTCAGGTCAAACGTGTTCAGAAGAGCAAACACGTCAGCTGCCTGTGGTTTGTCTAGGTGGATGTTCAGGTCTCCCATGACGATGAGAGGAGTGACATCTTCCGGGAAGTGGGACAGCAACATGTCCAGTTCATCAGAGAAGTTCCCCAGGTGGCCCGGTGGTCGATATATCACAATCACCTGGACTGTAATCTGTGCTGTGATCCTAACGGCATGATATTCCAGAGATGACAGATTGCTCAATGGTGCTGTCGGGGGAAACTTCGAGGTATCATTAATGAGAAGACCAGTCCCACCCCCCCGACCTGATGAGCGAGGAGTATGACAGAATGAAAAATTGGCAGAGAGTGTAGCTGGGGTGGCCGTGTTCTGTGACATGATCCAGGTTTCTGTAAGTGCAAGCAGGTGAACAGCTGACTGTGTAGCAAAAGCTGGAATGAAGTCGGCCTTGTTCACTGCAGACTGGCACTTGCACAGGGCAAGACAAAAAGAGGCCGGTGACAAAGTGGTCTGAGTGAGAGTGCGCAGGTGAGAAACATGTCGTCCTCTAGTAGGACGCCATGTCCTGGGTCTGCGGAGGAGAACAGGGATCTGCTGAAAACACATGGTATAACAAAGAAATAGGCTTTCCGGCGCATAAAGGGTTAATGTGAAGCAAAGTAGAGAAACAGAAGTAAAAGAAGTTAGAGATTAAGCTACCTAATGTTCTCGCTCAGTGGACTCGCACAGGTAGACTCAGTCGTCTTTACACCATCGGTCTTGCGCCGTCGGACACTGTCGGACTCACGCAGGTAGACTCGCTTGTATTTAGACCATCAGTCTTGCGCCATCGGACACCATCGGACTCGCGCAGGTAGATTTTACACCGTCAGTGTTAACACAAGGAGGGCTGAACACAAGGGCTGACGCTTCCGCTGACGCTCCAGCCCAACAGGTGCCTTATATATGGTCTTAATTGGCTACAGCCAAAACCGCCCCCTTGTTGAAACCAACCTAACTTGTGTGCCTTTGTTAGGTCAAAGGTGTAAATGCTCGGTGATTAATAAGCTGAAACTACCCCCAATAATAGAACAAATATCCACTTTACCATGAGGGTGCGTACACCTGTGCAGCATACACCTGTGTAAGACATACTGAGACTAATCACCTCCCAAGATCGGGACAAATGACGTGCAGAATGTCAGCTTCAACTTGACAAAATCCCATTCACCTTCAATCCGGGAAGCATAATGCTGGTGTGGACACTGGATCAAGCTCCTGTGAATTTGCCGAAGGAGATGCTGTGTGCAAATGGTAATGTGACACTGCACTCTGCCTGTGACTGAGGACTAGGATTACTTCTTTTTAAACTCAGATGAAATGTGGACATTTTACAGCTAATCTGCCAGATGAATCAATCCCTGTGTGTTTACCTTATTGCCCGCTAACATTTTAAAAATATTGGAGTATTGTATGTAGTGAGAAGCCAATCTTTACCCTGATTGTTGCATGTTTATTTCACATCCATATGGGATTACAGATTTTTGGTTTAGGTCTGAGCATCTACATTAAATGCTGAGTTTTTGTGATTCGATCTCTGTTTTTGTTTTGAAATCAGGTTCACTGCAAGCCATGAGTAGTGAGTGTTCACATGGAATCCATGGAGATGTTTTTCCCCGCAATTGGCATCATTAGGGTTTTTTCAACTCAGGGCTGACAGTGGGGATTGTTCAGGAATTTCTTCCTTGAAACATGTTTTTACGCCTGAACTTGCAGTGAAGTACAAGGAATTAAAAAATAAAATGATATGATCTTAATTGAACTGTAACGTAAGGAAATTTGTCAGGATTAGTTTTAACGTGGACCCAAGAGCAACAAGGCGAGAGGGGGTCGGTGAGAAGACTTAACTTTATTTTGATGATAAAACAAGACAGGGAAAAAAACTGCTAACAATACTTGCTCCTATAACTAAGGACAAACAGACAGTGTCAAGATTTTGGTTTAAGGGTGGACCCAAGTGAAGAGACAGGGGGGAGGGAACTGATTAACAGGTTTTATTGAAAAAGGCTAAAGGATTAACAAACTCGCTCCTGAGAGGAGAACGCAAAATAAAACAAGCCAAGTATCAAACATGAAACACGAGGATAACTAAACTGAATCATGAACTGAGTGAACCAAAACCTCGGACAGGGATCTGAAGCCTAAAATAAATCTGAATGGATAGACCGGGAAAACTTAAACTAACAAACAGGTAAACGCAGAACAAATTACACTGATGAGAAACATAAAACCACTAAAATAGAATGAAAACATGGATATGACAAAGAACTAAACGGGAGCACAGAAACTAATACAGGAACTCAGGGGAGGCAGACATGAACAAATTGAACACAAAGCACTGGCAAATAGAAAAACACAGAAGCATACCGAATACCTGAAATAACCAAGGCCAAACAAGTGGAAATTAACAAGAGGCTAGATCAAATCACTGAATGAAACAGAAGGCAAACCTCAAACACAAAACCCGGGAGCAACAGGCAGAGAAAATGTCCAAGCAACAAGAGTCCCGAGAGCAAGAGTCCATGAAATATACATACAGATGTGGGGTTGGTGAGGGTAATAACGACAACGAGGAAGACAGTAACCACGATGGCAGAGACCACATTAACAACGACGAGGATCTGGCAGGGGAGTGAAGGGAAGACTGAACTTAAATAGAGGGGGGAACAGGTGCAAACAATGAGGGACAACGAGGGCAAAGCTGGGGAAAAGAACCAAGGCCACCAAGGAAGTAGGGAGAAGGGCCACAAAATAAAAGTCCACAGACAGGAAGTGCAGAGAGATCCTGACACACAGACTCTGAGGAAAACAACCAAACTAGAACACAAGGAATTACTCGAAAATGAGGCACTAGGAAATTAACGAGGGTAGAATGGGAGATAATTAAAAACTAGATATAGTGTCACTTACAATCATAACCTGTTAAACAATAACATAGAAACCTAAACATAAACCAGGGGAGTGGATACAAAAATTAACTAAACGAAGATTAAACAAAGATCTAAAACACTAAACATTCTTGAAATCCTCAACTAAAAACCAGTCAGGTAACTCTGAAAGTGTTGCACTGAAGGAGCAGGAAGGGCATCTGGCATAAAAACTGTGCCAAATCAACATGCGGACAATGATCCGCTGTGGCGACCCTGAACTCAAGGGATAAGCAGAAAGGACAAAAAATAAATAAATAAAATATTTTGACAATTGTGAATAGTTAAAATTCAGGAGATTGTTGTATGGCAAGAGAGTCACCTTTTGAGAATTTAAGATTTTTTTCATTTATTTTTCAATCTGTCATTTATTATCTTTGTTGCGTGACCGCAGGAGCCGGGAACAACTGTGGGATTGGTGGATGACTGTGCTACCCCCTGCACCACAGTCATAGGACCGTTGGGCAGCTAGAATCCTGCCTCAGACAAGAATGGGACAACAATCATATCCTAAATTCCAGTAGAAGTAAGGAGTAGTCTCCTTACTTCTTAGACGTTTATAACAAAGAGGGGACACTACACAAAGGTAAACATCACCCTGTTGCAACTTTTTTGAGATGTGCTGCTGCCATCAAGTTCAAAATTAGCTAATATTTTCCATGAAATGGAAAATGTCAGTTTCAACATCTGATATGTTGTTTATGTTCTATTTTGAATAAAATATAAGTTAATGAGATTTGTAAATTTTTATTTAGGTTTTACACATCGTCCCAACTTCTTTGGAATTGGGGTTGCATTTAATCGTTATTTAATCTCCACTGTTCAACCTACCACTAGTTAGCTTTTTTCTCGTTCTTTTTTACCTCCCAGAAGGATAACGCCTCATTTTTGGCAGCTGCTTTTCGTTGTTTTATTAGACCTGTTTGTTTACACTGAATCATGTGAGAGAGAGTGGGGCCACTCGTTGTGTCACTGCAAACAGTCAGTGCTGTACATAATTTAACTTTTGTCAGCCCTTGGAGGCCCCCAGCAGTTGCCTGCCTTTTCTGCTGACACGGAACGCCTCTGTTTGGAACTGCCACACAACTGCACCTGGGTCTCCCTTCATTAGGTCATACTTATGTTTTGTATTTATGTCTTTTTTTGGTTAATTTAACTTTTTGTCTTTAGTTTTTATTGTTACGATGTCTGTGTCGTTTACTCTTTGAACATGTCCTTCCGAGCTATCCATGATTAAAGCAAAATCCTTGTATGTGTTGGCATACTTGGCCAATCAAGCTGATTCTGATTAACAAACATAAATCAACATTTGTTCACAAAACGGCAAAAAAACAGTACTATTAACAATACTTTTAATACTTCTAGTAAATTATAATTTACTAGAAGTACTTTTTTACTTGAGTACACATGTTAGTTTGATAGTGTGTTAGATACTTTCACCAGAGTACTTTTTGTTTCTGTATTTGTACTTTTACTTAAGTGCAGTTTTTGAGTTCTTCATCCATCACTGGTAAACAGGGTCTGTAGTTGATGTGTCAGGGAACTGTTACCCATAAAAGGTTATCAATGTCTCCTTGGACAAAATGAAAACACACCAGCAACACTCTGTAAATTTTAAAATAATAAAATTATAACACTGTTTAGCGTTAATAAACCATGTGCAGATGACAGCAGGTTGCTGCAAAATAATCAAATAAGCCGCTACATTTTAGCCATGTCAGTTAGGCTTTGTTTTACTGCCTGTACCGAAGTGGTAAAGTATCACTATCTTGCAACAATTTAGGTTTTATTTTGGAAATGTCTTACAATACAAATACTGCTTTTGTGATATGATGTTGCAACATCAGACAGTAGAATTAAGACTGAAAACCACTGGAATAATGTGCAAATACCCAGGTGCTTTCAATGTGCTCTGGCAGCACTAGTAGACTTACATGTATTTATTTATTTTTTTATAACACTAACACAACTTAAACAACAATTGAATCGCTCCTCAGTGGGTCATTGTTGGTAAACATTACATTATGTTTTTGACCTCATCATTCCTTGCAAATTATTTTTTCCTCAAATAAATTAATATCAGATTAAAAAAGTCAGCACTGTAGTGAACACGTTCTTCCAGAAGAGCCAGGAACATAGGATGACATATAAGAGCGGAGGTAGATGCACTCAGGTGGACTACATATTGTGTAGATGTTTTAATCTGAAAGAGGGCAGAGTGTAGCCAGACAACACAGGATGGTGGTGTGTAAAATGACTCTGGTGGTGAGGAAGATGAAGAGGACAAAGGCAGAGCAGAGGATGAAGTGGTAGAAGTTGAAAAAGCAAGTATGTCGTATAGTTTTCAGGGAGGAGCAGAGACAGACTCTGGGTGGTCAGGAAGTGCTCCTAGATGACTGGACCACTACAGCTAATGTGATCAGGGAGACAGGTAGGAGGGTACTCGGTGTGTCATCTGGAAAGAGGAAAGTGGACAAGGAGACTTGGTGGTGGAACGAGGAAGTTCAGGAGTGTATACATAGAAAGAGGTTAGCTAAGAAGAAGTGGGACACTGAAAGGACTGAAGAGAGTAGACAGGAGTACAGGGAGATGCAGCGTAAGGTAAAGGTAGAGGTGGCAACAGCCAAAGAAAGAGCATATGAGGACTTGTATGCTATGTTGGACACTAAACAGAGAGAGGTGGATTTGTACAGGCTGGCCAGACAAAGGGATAGAGATTAAAGATAAGGATGGAAATTTATTGACATGTTCCAGGAGTGTGATGGGAAGATGGAAGGAGTACTTTGAAGAGTTGATGAACGAGGAAAATGAAAGGGAACGAAGAGTAGAAGAGGTGACTGTTGTGAAGCAGGAAGTAGCAAAGATTAGTAAGAGTGAAGTGAGGAGGACATTGAAGAGGATGAAGAGTGGAAAGGCAGTTGGTCCTGATGACATACCTGTGGAAGTATGGAAGTGTCTAGGAGAGGTGGCAGTAGAGTTTCTGGCTAATTTGTTTAACAAGATCTTGGAGAGTGAGAGGATGCCCGAGGAATGGAGTAGAAGTGTACTGGTGCCAATTTTTAAGAACAAGGGAGATGTGCAGAGCTGTGGCAACTACAGAGGAGTAAAGTTGATGAGCCACACAATGAAGTTGTGGGAAAGAGTAGTGGAAGGTAGGCTAAGGGCAAAGGTGAGCATTTGTGACCAACAATATAGTTTCGTGCCTAGAAAGAGTCCAACAGATGCAGTATTTGCTTTGAGGATGCTGATGGAGAAGTACAGAGAAGGTCATAGGGAGTTGCATTGTGTCTTCGTAGATTTAGAGAAAGTGTATGACTGGGTGCCGAGAGAGGAGCTGTGTTATTGTATGAGGAAGTCTGGAGTGGCAGAGAAGTATGTTAGCGTGGTGCAAGGCATGTATGAGAGCTGTAAGGCTGTGGTGAGGTCTGCTGTAGTTGTGACAAAGGACTTCAAGTTGGAGGTGGGTCTGCAACAAGGAACGGCTCTGAGCCCCTTCTTGTTTGCTCTGGTGATGAAAAGATGAGGTTAGACAGAAATCTCCTTGGACTATGATGTTTGCGGATGACATTGTGTTTTGTAGTGAGAGCAGGGAGCAGGTGGAGGAAAATCTAGAGAGCTGGAGGTCTGCTCTGGAAAACAGAGGAATGAAGCTTAGCCGCAGCAAGACAGAATACATGTGTGTCAATGAGAGGGACCCAGGGGGAACGGTGAGGTTACAGGGAGCAGAGGTGAAGAAGGTGCAGGACTTTAAGTACTTAGGGTCAATGGTTCAGAGCAACAGAGAGTGTGGAGAAGAGGTGAAAAGGTGAGTGCAAGCAGGTTGGAACGGGTGGAGAAAAGTGTCAGGTGTGTTGTGTGACAAAAGAGTATCAGCGAGAATGAAAGGAAAGGTGTTCAAGACGATGGTGAGACGAGCAATGTTGTTCGGCTTAGAGACAGAGGCAGTGAAGAAAAGACAGGAGGCAGAGCTGGAGTTAGCAGAACTTAAGATGTTGAGGTTCTCTTTGGGAGAGACGAGGATGGACCGGATCAGGAATGAGGACATCAGAGGCACAGCTCATGTTAGATGTTTCGGATATAAAGTCAGAGAGGCCAGATTGAGGTGGTTTGGACATGTTCAGAGGAGAAACTGTCAATATATTGGTAGAAAGATGCTGAGGTTGGAGCTGCCAGGCAGGAGGTCTAGAGGAAGACCAAAGAGGAGATTTATGGATTTAGTAAAAGAGGACATGAAAATTGGTGTGAGAGAAGAGGATGCAGAGGAGAGGGTTAGATGGAGGCACATTATTTGCTGTGGCGACCCCTGAAAGGGAACAGCCCAAAGGAAAAGAAGAAGAAGATCTATACCGGCGATCGGTAACTGATCTTGCACAACAATTTTACACTTACCAGTAACAAAGTGGCATGACAGCTGAACAAAATTAAAATGAGCATGCACTGCACTCCCCACGTCAAAATATCTAATCTGCAGTCACAATAAAAGTCTTCTAACAAGATGAGATCATGCAGTTTTTTCACACTTTCAAAATTTTTGTTAATATGCTTCTGGTACCAGATGAACAGTAATGGTAAATGGTCTGCACCTATATAGCGCTTTTCTACCTTTTGATACTCAAAACACTTTACACTGCTCTTCTTTCCCCCTCAGAGTCACACACCGATGAGGAAGCTGCTATGCAGCTGGCTAACGCTCACCGGGAGGAACTTAGTTGGGGTTTAGTGTCTGGTTCAAGGACACTTCGACATGGGACTGGAGGAGCTGGGGATTGAACCAACAACTGTGAGATTGGTGGACAACCGCTCTACCTTCCAGTAGCCATCTTCAGGACTAGATGAGGGGGGACTGAGGTGCGGGGCTGGAAGGTATAGTTGCTCTCTGCTTTAGCTGCAGTGCCTTGACCTTTAGCAGTGTGGTACCACATCCAATATTTGCAGAATTATTTTAAAATTCTTAGTGGTAATGTCAGGATGGAATGATAGGTCTTAAGAGTGGGGACAGGTAGACTGTATCTGCTCCCTAACCACCTAAATTATAGAAACCAAAAATCAACAAAAGAAGAGTCAATCTTAAGAACCTGGTTAAAATTAAGAATACTTAACTTACATAACAAAACCCCAAACAAATTAAATGTGGACTAATAAAAATCAGATCTCTCTAGCCTATATTTCTACTAATAAATGACTTGATAAGTCACAATCTAACTGATTTGTTTTGCCTTCACTGATACTTAGTTGAACCAGGAAGAATATGTCAGTCTAAATGAGTCAAACCCACTTTCCCCAGTCATATTAATCATTATGTTCCTAGAAGCACAGGCTGGCATAGGAGTAGCGGCAATCTTCCTTCTGACTTCTCTATATTGGAATATTTCTCTCCTATTAGCTTAAAAACTCCTCTAGATAACGTCAAGGTCTGCTTTATACAGTGTTTTAAGTCCAAGTCAAAATTTCAGTCATGTCCATATATTTAATCACACGTGGGAAAACATGAATACAAAGATTGGGAGATCTCTGCATATTTATGAATAGCATTGATAGCATGGCCTGCTAAACCTAAAAATAGACATCCTTTGTTTTTTGTTTTGCTGTTTTGGCACATCCAAGGTTTTGAAACTTGTCTTTCAAAACCTTGTGGCCATTTACTGCCAGTAAACAGAGTAAAGCCACTGTGTCCGAGTGTAACAAGAAAAAAAAGGGGGGGAAACCCTATGGCATTTTTGTTTACGTGTAGCATCTACCATTGAAAGTAAAAGCAAACCAAAACTGTGAATCGGGACAGGAAGGCTTAAATATGCATTTGCTAAATCAATAACAGTGAACCAACAGGTACTTTCTGGAACCTGAAACATCTGTGTTGTTACATTTGGCACTGTTGGAGCCAGATGTTGAATTGCTTAGTTGTACAGCTCCAAGGTCTTGGACCGGACTCCACTATCCATTTGGCTTCTTTACAGGCAAGTTGAGGGTGTTTGCAGGGGGAATGGGGACATTCCACAATAGCAATTACCTATCAGTGACTAAATGACAGAAGCAATGCCTTCAGTGACTTTAAGCCTAAGTCAATATTGGTCTAAAATGGTCTAAAATTCGAATTTGGTTGTACAACAAAAGGAGTTAGACTATTTATATCTCCAAAATCAAATTTGCTTGAAGCCCACAACTTGTCTACTAATACTGAAAGCAAGGCTTCCTCCTCAACTGTAATAGTTTTAAGTGCTGTTCTGGTCCAGATTGCGAATGTGACCTTTGACTAGATCATACAGCCATATTACCTTGGTGTTGAGGGAATTGGGTTTAATAGGCTATGAAATAAAACAAATTCAGATTTGATTTGGAAAGACTTACTAAAGGCACTATGCATTTTAACCCCACTAACACTGCAGCCAATTTCCAACTGTCTTTGGGGACAATTGAAATTGGGGCACATGTGATTTGTGTGGTAGCACTGGTTGTGTGTTTCTTCTGTTGAAGGGAGTTTTTCCTTAAGGGGCACAGGGGGATGGAGCCTAACCTGGTCTTATTGTGCAAAAGGCAGTGTACACCCTCGACAGCTTGCCAATCTATCCCGGGACTCCTTTATTTTAGTTTGCAAAGTTCTACGAAGAAATTACACAATTAGTTTTATTTAGATTTAGAAAACATTTATTCACATTAAATAATTACCTCACAACTGCCAATTTACTTTTTATTGTTTTTGAGGAATTGTTATTTAACTGAATATATTGTAATCTATAATTTAACTTTGTTATCCATTGTTTTCTATTGCTTTTTCAATATTTGTTTTGCAAAGTTAAGTGATAGCAATAAAGAAGGACAATTGTCTCCAAATCCATACTGGTTTCCACATAAAATGCTTATTAATAAAATCATATAATCTATCAATAAAATACATTTCCAGAATTTTAAACAATATAGAAGGCAGGAAAACAGGTCTGTAGTTGGAAAATATCTGTCTGTCTCCATTTTTGTAGACTGTTATCACATTAAGTAATTTTAACACCTTAAGTAACATTGTTATAGGAAAAATACAATTTTGCAAAGATCAGTTATAAATGTAATTAGCATTCAATTCTATTCTTAATCAAGTTCATATTAGATCCCTAACAAACCAAACATCAAAGGATTGTAAAGTCCTTAACAGAATTGATCATTTCAGTATTTGTTTAATTTAGAAAGGCAGTTGTCCACAGACCACAGGGTCAGTATGTTGAAGTGTCTCTGGGGAAGACACTGAACCCCCAACAGCGCTTTCCCATGCCCAGGCCCCAGGTGAACTAATGAGAGTGACGATGAAATCTGTTACAAGCGAACCACTTTTGCTTCTATATTAATGAAGATTGGTGTACAAATGTCAGTTTGTTAAGAAAATCATGCTGTGCCAGTCCAAGCACGGTAGAAATTGGGGAGGGTTGTGTCAGGAAGGGCATCCGGCGTAAAAACTGTGCCAAATCAACATGCAGACCCGCTGTGGCGACCCTGAACTCACGGGAAAAGCCGGAAGGACAAAAAAAAACCCAAAAACATTTCTGTCAGCAAAAATGTTTAAATTTCATAGTCACTCTCATTAGTTCACCTTGCTAATATCCTTTCCAACAAATATGATGAGCTGCTACTTCTGAACCAATGAAATATGGACTTTGCATGTTCGGCTGCCCTCTACTTCCCTGTGAAACATGGCTCAGCAGTTTCATGCCAGATAATGCACATGCACGAAGTGAACCACTTTTGCTTCTATAATAATGAAGATTGGTGTACAAATGTCAGTGTGGTAAGAAAATCCTGCAGCTTGAACCTAGAAATGTTATTTGTAAACTGTGAACCTTTTAAGTCTCCATGAGTTTTCCTCCTATACTGGTTGGTGTTTGCAGCATAATTTATGCACTACAGCAGTTAGCCGAGCAAACCAGCTTAGAGTGAAAACAACCAGACTCTATTTTCATTGTACTAGTGTTTAACAAAGCAAATCTGAGATATGAACTGCCTAATAGAGAGCAAATGAACTGCCCCACCTGAGACCAAAATACACTGGATTACTGCTACACTGTCCTGAAAGATGCATATCGTTACAAGATATGTAATGTTACAAGGGCAGCTAGGAGTCACTCATTACCTTTATGGTTATCTCCTGCCGACCTATAAATGTTCTGCACTTATATAGCACTTTTCTACCCATTGGCACACAAAGCACTTTACACTGCTTCTTATTCACCCATTCACACTCACAATCACACACACTCATACACCAACGGGGGAGCTGCTATGCAGCTGGCCAACACTCACCGGGAGCAACTAAGTTGGGGTTAGTGTCTTGCTCAAGGACACTTCGACATGTGACCAGAGGAGCCGGGGACTGAACCACCAAGTGCGAGATTGGTGGACAACCACTCTACCTTCCTGCGCCACAGTCGCAGAAAGGTAGGCAAAAATGTGAATCTGTAAAGCCTGTGCTTTAGAAGTGGAGTGTTTTTGAGGCTGCATCTGATAATCTGAAGCTCAGCCCCTCCTGTCTAAAGGCTTGTGCTAACCAACTGGCCTTAATCTTCACCTAATTCTTCAACAGATCACTGGAGCTGTGTAACGTCCTCTCAACCTTTAAACATTCAATCATAATTCCAATCCCTAAGAAAGCTACTATTACATGACTGACTGCAGGCCAATTGCTCAATCGACATAGGTCGACATCGACATATCGACATAGGACCCCTGCTAGACCCCCTTCAGTTTACCTACAGGGGAAGCAGGTCAGTAGATAATGCAGTTAACATATTACATCCTGGACCACCTTTCTGTGTGGAATTTGCACGTTCTCGTGCTTGCATGGATTTCCTTCTAGTACTTCCGTTTCCTCCTACAGTTCAAGATATGCATTTAAGATGCAAGATGAAAATTTAATGCTAAACCTAACATAGTAACAATGCACATTCAGCTAGTCCAAATGTTTTTATAATCAGAGGTAACAAAATTGTCAAGGAGTGTATACAAAGTTACACTAAAATAGAGAATATTAAATTAATGCAAACATTACTGCAATGTTTGCATCCTCTTAGATAAACTTCAAAGAAAAACTTGGACTAGCTAATGTGCAATAAATAATACTGATGATGGAATTTGTGGTTTTTTTTTTTTTTTACATTTCAAAATAAAGGAAATAAAGCTTTGCAACCAACTTTATTCGGAATGAATACTACTCTAAATGGCTGGAAGTTCTATTATTAATATCAAATTACCTAATTGGAGTACCGAGCACTGACACTAGAAAGACAACTACAAAGAAACAGATGAGACAAGATATGAGGACTAGTATGACAAAATTCAGGAAATCGTTGAAAGGTAAAGAATTATCGCCACGAGGCTCCAGGAAACCAAATTTGAAGACATTTGTAGGGAATGGATAATGCATATTTCCCAATATACCTTTTCTAAATGTTCTTTTCTTTTTCTTTGTTAAAAATAGAAAAAAATGAAGCTTTAAAATAAATATAAAAAATGTTGGAGTAAAATTATCATGACATTTAGGACATTTTTTTTTGTCCTAAATAGCCTTGTCCTTGCCTGTCAATATTCTGTTATTAAATTAAAGCTTATATTTTACACTTTATAAACAGATTTGCTTTATTAACTATAGAAAGTAGGACTAAATAGAACAGTCAAAATGATTGCGGACAACTGATATGAATACAACTGAGTCTCTACAACCCAGCCATACTGGTGCTTTTTTACAGACAATATGGCAAACAAAATACCTCAGTGTGATAACAAGCTGAACATAATCATATGCAGGTTTAATGTTTACCATGTTAGCAATTGTATTAGCATGTGAGAGTGCTAAAATGTGCTAAACAAAGTACAAATCAAAACAAAGTACAGCTGAGACCAATAGTAATTTTGTTAAGTTTGTTGGCATTAGTTATTAACAGATGTATTGGTACAATTGTAAAATCAGAGAGAGGATCACAAAGGTTAATACTGTTCATCCTGACAGCAATATATATTATACAGTTTCATGGCCATCCATTTAACAGCAGCAACATTTATGTCTGATAGACGGTGCCTGCTATTTTTAGAACAGAGTAGAAGACTCTCCCAATGGCTGCTGTCGGAACTTTTTTCCCACAGATGAAGTCACCTGGAAGAGAAGATTATATTTTAGTTTAGATAAAATAACATCCATCACCACAATGACAGCTAACTTGGCAAGTGACTGAATACCAGTGATGGGTCAAACAATACCAAAGAGTGTGCATCAAGCACAAAGAGATTGGTTTAAGAAAAATCACGTGACCGATGCAGCTGCTGTGTAGTAAGGCACCAAATTTTGTTTATCAGGCAACACTACTTTATTCATGCTGAAAGCACCCAATTGTAATTATGTTTATTTATATTGTCATTGTCTTGCAAGTCATATCATGTGATAACAACCTAAGTCTCAGATAGCAGAATGAATTGTAATGCAACTGAATATGTCATCTTTTAAGTCCAGTACTGTATGTTTAAGTACTGTATGTCAGAGAGCTGAAACACAGGATACTCCACAGGACTGGAGTGTTTCTACTGTGAAGGTAGAATAGATCAATAGGGTATCAAGAAAATTAGTGGCAGGTTTGCATCATAAGGCCCTCTCAGCCGTGGGAGGCTGGGTGAAGATTGAATACACTTTATTGAATAGAATTTTATAGAGATCTATTCTTTATACTGTTAATTATTTGAGGTAGCACATGTAACAATAAAACATTAAGCTTGTAGGTAACAAAAGAATTTAAAAGCATTTTACATCAGAAGAAAGAGGGCTATTCAGAAGAACGTAAAGGGGAAGATATGTGAGACTAAAGACTATTACAGGAGGAAGCTGGAGTGGAAACTCTAGCAGAACATCATAAGGGAGGTCTGGATTGGTATGAGGATCTTCACAGCTTTCAGGCCAGCTGTCAGAGGAGTTGAGAGTAGTGTGGCTAGGGCCAGTGAGTTGAACTTGTTCTTTAAAAGGTTTGATACTGCGGCTTCTGCCTCTGATGACTTCACTGACGCTTGTCTGTGACCAGTGCTGCTCTTCTTTCTTCCCCCTCCCGATAATGCCTCTACCCCCTCTGCTGAAACCGCTTACAATAGCCCTCTTCCGACTCTGAATGTGGACTCCAACTCTCCACCTTCTCCCTTCCCAATCTGCACTTTTCACCTCTACATGTGAGAAGACAGGTGGGGAAACTCCCCACCAGAAAGTCTACTGGCCTGGATGACATCAGCCCATGAAGTCTGTGCTTCCCAGCTCTGTGGAATGTTTCTCTGTGTCTTAAGTGTAAGCATGAGTCTCAATAGGGTTCTGGAGCTTTGGAAAACGTCGTGCCTTTTGCCGGTACCGAAGACACCAGAGACCCAGGGGTACGTCATACAGTATGAAGACCCTAGAGAGACTCCTGGAGCAGCTCGGACCAATAATTAGCTCTCAGTCCACAGCCCCAGCACACAACAGCAACAGACTCAATAAACTGATCAGGTAGTAATTTCTTCCTGTGGCCACCAATCATATTAACTTCTCCGAGAGCAGATAAAATGTTTAACTTTATATTTAATTTTATTTTATTATGGGATCATATTTCACCTTCACTAGCTTCTCTCCATTGGCTTCCCATAAAATCTAGAATACAATTTAAAGCCCTGCTTCTTACATATAAAGCTCTGAATGGTCAGGCTCCAACATATGTAGAAGACCTCATAGTACCATATCTTGCAGGCTTACTTGTGGTTCCCAGAATTGCCAAAGGTAGAACGTGAGGCAGAGACTTTAGCTATCAAGCTCCACTCCTGTGGAACCAGCTCCTAGTTAAGATTTGGGAAGCAGACACCCTCTCTACTTTTAAGTCTGGGCTTAAAACCTTCCTCTTTAATAAAGCTTATAGTTAGTTGTAGTCATGCTACTATAAGCTTAGACTACTAGGGGACCTAACCCCCAATGCACTGGTCTACTTTCCTCCTCTTGTCCCTCTCTCCTGTCACCCCACAATTGTCACCACTGTATGAGACTCTGTATGTTTTCTCCCATAGTTATCTTTCTCCTTCTCTGTCTCCCACTCCCTGTCCCTTTCTGTAGGTGTCCATGGCTTTGGAGGTGTGTTTTTTCCAGTGTGCAGCTACTGGTCCTACCAACATGTCTGATGTTTTGTTGTTGCTTTTGTTGCTCTTTTCTTTTTCCTCTCACCACAACCGGTCAAGGCCAGTGGTTGCCCACCCTGAACCTGGTTCTGCTGGAGGTTTCTTCCGTTAAAGGGATTTTTTTCCCTCTACAGTGTTGCCTAGGGCTTGGTCAAGGGGGAATTGTTGGATTCTCTCTATACATCTTTATAGTCTTGATTTTATTCTGTAAAGTGCCTTTAGATGATTCTCTTATGAATTGGCGCTACTTAAATAAAGTTGAATTGAATTGAATTGCTTTCTTACCTCACATACAATTTTTCATAAACAACAGCTTTCACTTTGACTTCACGTATTTCACTTCCTTGCAAAAAAGATTTTTGTACATTCTGCATTTGACATACTATATCACTCATAGTCAGATTGTTTTGGTTATATTCAAATAATTGTATTATACACACTTCTTTTTCATTCAGTTAGCACTTTATTATCAGCTGGTTATGTAAACAGGACCACTCATCACTAATTGTGTGTCCACATGTCAGAAGGGATTAACACAGCAGACTAGAGGGCTCAAAGATGGATTTGTGACTGTTTTTGATCAAGTAGTCTTCTCTTTCATCTTACTCAACATGGCACCTGTGAACACAAAACATCTACTGTCAGATCCACGAGACTAAAACATAAATGTATTTAGCATATGTTATCTGATCACCAATTTGATTACTGTGTGTTTCTGATAATTCTGATATTCTGTGAATTGTGGTTGGCCCATATACTAAATGTGGAATGATGTAATGCTTGTTCCACATAACTAATGAAAGTACAAGTAACTGAAATGTTATATATATATATATATATATATATATATATATATATATATATATATATATATATATATATATATATATATATATACATACACATACACACACACACACACACACACACACACTACAGCTTAAGTGAAACAGTTGTTTATATACGTACTAACGCCAGCTATTACACTTTTCCAAACTCATTCAAGCAGGCCCACAATACCCAGCCTTCTCTTGACCACTCCCTTGTAGAGAATTACAGACCCATCTCTCCTCTTCCATTTCTGGCATCTTCTGAACGACCATTCTTCCATCAACTCTAAGACTTTCTTTCAAAGAACAACCTCCTCGATGTCAACCAGTCTGGCTTCAAGAGTGGTAACTCCACAGAAATGGCACTCTTTAAGCTGCAAAAGCCACAAGTCAGTCTTCTATCTAAATTGACCTAACTGCAGCCTTTGACACTGTGAACCATCAGATCCTCTTGTCCACACTCTGACTTGGACCACAGACCTCATTTGTTCTCTTGATCAGCTCTAGCCTGGCTTCGGTCTTATCTATCAGGACAAACCTTTAAGGTATCATGGCAGGGGCATGTGTCTCACTCTCATAGTCTATCTTTGCTTGGATGAGAAAAAGACATCTTCAGGTCAACCTCTACAAGACCAAAGTTCAGACCCATGGCAGGGGCATGTGTCTCACTCTCATAGTCTATCTTTGCTTGGATGAGAAAACGACATCTTCAGGTCAACCTCTACAAGATCGAAGTTCTTGTCTTCCCAGCCCAGCCTTTGACACAACCCAACCTCAGCATCAACATTGGATGTACAATGATTGTCCCCACTAAGTCAGCCAGAAATTTGGGGGTCATCATCGACAACCAATTGAGCTTTAAGGACCACATCTCCTCAGTTTGTAGAGCATGCAGATTTGCCATCTACAACATCAGAAAGATCAGAATCTACCTCACAGAATATATAATCCAACTTCTTTTACAGGCGCTGGTCTTATCTCTTCTTGATTACTGCAATGCTTTGTTATGGGGTTACCGGTATGCACAATCATACCGTTGCAGATGATCCAAAATGAGGCATGCTGCCACATTTTAGCCAAAAAGGACTCATGTCACACCACTCTTCAGATCGCTACACTGGCTTCCCGTAGCTGCCCGCATCAGGTTAAAAGGTCTGTCTCTTGCCTACTGGGTGATCAACTCAACATCTCCTGCTTACCTCAACTCCCTCATTCAGGTCTACAATCCCTCCCGTCTGCTGCGCTCTGCCAATGAACGACGTCTGGTGGTCCCAGCACCGCACAGAAGACGTCAAGTAAAACTCTTCAGCTCGGTGTTCCCACAACGTCCATCATTGTGGGAACCGAGATAAGCTACCAAAGTCTGGATGTTCAGCAAACTCACTCCCAATATTCAAAAAACTGCTGAAATTGGTCTGCACATCGTCAATTTTCCAGATGATAAAAGGTAAATGGTCTGCAGTTATATAGCGCTTTTCTACCTATTGGTACTCAAAGTGCTTAACGGGAGCAACTAAATTGGGGTTCAGTGTCTTGCTCAAGGGCACTTCGACATGTGACCAGAGGAACCGGGGATTGAACCATTGAACTGCGAGATTGGTGGCCCTTCCTGGGCCACAGTCGAAAACACTTCAGCACGTCTGCTAAATGACTAAATGCAAATGTAAATGTATATATAATTTGTGTGAAAGAAAATCTTTCCTGCTTCTTTCCAGTTCTTGAAACTTCCCTTGCAAGTACAATTTTTTAAAACTGTATTCTTGAGTATCTCATGTTGGCAATTTCTATTTCAATTTCTTTTTACTAAAGCTTAAAGGATAACTTTGGTTTTTTCCTAAATTAACTGTGGCATATTGATCAATAAAACACTAACCCCATATTGAATGTCCTACTCATATATCTCTTGTTAGCCTGCACCCTGAATTAGCTTGTTTTTTTTTTTTTAACTATTTAACTACACATCCTCCAGAAATGCTATTCAACTGCATGATATACACCAATCATCCACACCATTAACACCATATAGTGGTTTTAATATAAAAATAGAGTTTATCCAAAACAAATTATGACCCAACAAATGCTGATGTTTATGGATTAACCACTTGTCAGCTCCTAAGGTAGTTAAAGTTTACCTGCTTTACCAAAAATGATCTTTTTGGACCTTTATTTTTTATTAACGTGGTACCCTTTTTGCAACACAATAATCAGTAGTGTTTAAAATTAACTTGGGTATGTGCTTAGTCCTTTACTTCAGAAACACAATTTTAAACAATTAAAACTTGTAGCGGAGAATATGTTTTAGACCAGTACAATGGGATTGTTTACTTCTACCATGTGTGCACATGGTGTATCACATCTTGCTGTATGGGGCAGAGTAGCCATGCTGACGTTTGTCTTCTATAAAATTCCAAAACACGTCTTCCTTTGTTTCTCTGATAAAACATTGCATGGGTGTTTCTTTGAGAAACAAAAGATGCTACTAGTAATGGGTCAAACCATACCGAAGCATCAATGCATGTATCAAGCACAAAGAACTAAACCCCCTATAGATGTGTTTATTGCTTTGAGAAAAATCACATGGCCGATACAGCTGCTGTGTTGTAAGGAAGTGCCAAATTGTTTCCTGTGTTTCCTGTAATGAGGAGAGGAGATTTTGTTTGTCGTGGTTTGTTTTATTAGTACTTGTTTATCATTATCCATTGATATTTATAGAACCATCAAGAAAAATGACTTTTTTTTTTGTTTTTTTTTGTTTACCTTTCCTGTTTCCACTCAGTTTTCACCTGAGTTAATTATGTTAAATCCCTGTCTGACAGACTCTTCACATTTAAAACAAATCAAATGAATTAACTTTTAAGTTAATTTGGAGGTAAAGTTATATAAAACTATATGTATATATTTTTTTGAGGTAATATAAACAAGCACTCATCAATGCACCTCTACAAACTTGCTTTAAAATGTTTATGTACTGCTGCCCCATCTGTACTTTGTGTAAGAGTTTTTTCAAAAGCAGGAGAACTGGTTGCAAAGAGACAAAATTGCTTTAGCCCCAACATGCTACAAAAACTTCTCTTTCTTAATAAAAATGTGTAAACCCTGCCTTTTTCCCTCACATAAGTATACAAGCACTCCCACTTTCAAAACCACTTATTTTTCATAAATGACTTTGATTTCACGTTTTTCACTTACATTTCCTTGGAAAAAACATTTTTGTACATTCTGCGTTTTACATAGTATTGGTCATAGTCATTATTTTGGTTATATTGAACCTAATATATACACACACTTCTCTTTCACTCAGTTAGCACTTTTTTATCAACTGGGTATGTAAACAGGACCATTCATCCATGTCAGAAGGGGTGAATAAAGTTTAGTATCCACTCGCTTTATCCACGTTGCCTGCAATGTTTTTCAAATCCAGTAGATGTAGCTATTAATCAATACACCAATAGTGTCAACACTATGTCAGCAGTTAGAAAAATGTGCTCATACCCTCAGCATTAATAACACATTAAATAATAAGAGCATTTTAAGAAACGTTCATTGAAAATATGTTAATACTGCCAATTCTGTATATGGAGTTTGCATGTTCTCCTGTTCTTGTGTGGGTTCTCTGCAGGTATTCCAGTTTTAACCCCAGAGTCAAACATATATGTCTCTCTGTTTTGGCCCTAAGATGGTCTGGTGATGTAACCTGCCATTTGCCAACAGATACGAAGGTTTGTGGGAGCAGACAGTAACTTACCGCTGTTGTGATCTGAGCCGCAGAATCCAGGAGCTCTGCAGATTCATGTTCTAACTCTGTCAGTGGCTGAACCTGCAGCATTGTAACAAGGAGAGAGTCAACAGCAGTTCGTAGCCAGGGATGAACAATATAATGATAGCTGTGTAAGATCCACACATTGTCAAAATGTAGTGGAATATACTCTGTATTCCATCATTAACATACCAGTTACTGGTAGTCTCTGTAAGAGGATACTTACAGAGACTACGCAGCTGTCAACAGCTACGTAATAGGACCAAATAAAAGTACACCGTTTTAAAAGTACTGGAGTTTTAATCACACATATTTAACGATAAAGCATTCCCCTCTGCATAAATTTAAAAGCTTTATGCATTATTGCAATGTCCAATATCTGGCACCCAGGGAATATTTAACAGAAATTCTAATACACAAATTACACATAAAGCATTTTAGGTTAGTGATACTCATTCAAGTAGCCTCCTAGTCTGAGGAAATGTTGGTTAAGAGACCAAGTTATACTCCAGGGTTGTCCTTGGTTTCTCACCTGGCCTGAACAGGCTTGTTAAGAACATTCGTAATCAGAACATTCCTATTTGTCACCTATAAGCAGATTACATAAAAAAACTAAGACTAACCTTATACCAGATATGAAACGTTATGCTAATGCTAATTGCACGTGTTTTGACAAGCTATAACCATTAAAGGAATATACCTGCAAGTACAAAAAAAGTTGAGACTGTCATACACTTAGTGGTGGTCTTAGAGATTTTCATGATGGTGCACTGTTTTGTGTGGCTACCTCCACATCAGTAGTTTTTTGAAAGTGTCGCATTAGCTCCATGATACTCTGAAGGTTACTTCTGATGGAGTCCATGGACTCTTTCTGTGCAGCTGTGATCTCGTTCACCTGAGAGGACAATGCTGTGTGTTTGGCTTTGATGTCCCTTAGGTTTTCCAGCATCTCTGATGGGTTCTCCTGGAGACAAAATGCCAATTGTTAGCTTCTACAGTGTTAGGCTATGCTGTAAGTTCTTAATTCACAATTCCAAAAGCATTAAGGTCAGTAAATGTTGATGGTGATGGTTAACAACACTTTTTATGAAATACATTTGCTGGCCACTTTATTAGGTATAACTTTATTAGGTTCTATTGTTATTAGAACAACCTCTTCTTATACTGCACTCCAGTACAACTCCAGAATGACTCCACTATCCACTTCGAGCTCAATAAAAAACGATTAGAATGATACCTTTCTGACAGTTTTAACTTAAAGGGTGACTTCACACATTTTCAATTTGCTTTCTATGGCTTTAGTTTAGGGTGTAAATGTACATTAATGCTTTTAACCTTTCCTCTGACTTCCCTATTTTTAAATATTTACCTGCTTCTAGGTGAAAAACTCCTCCAGATGACTTAACGCGGAGGGATTTTTCATCATTAGCAGTTCAGATGATGTTATCTAGGGGAGCTCTAGAAAAGCAGGATGACCATGATTACAAACTCCATAGTAAGAGCAACAATGCTAAATGGGCAAATGAATGTTGGTGTGAATTGCTGTACAGAAGTCACACCAACAACTTTACTGCAGTTTCCTCGGGCACGAGTTATATGGTTGTCTTTATTGAATACTTGAATATGCATTTGTGAAAAATGTTGCTGGATCTCCTGTGCGCTTTTTTCCATTTGCATGCATTAGGCAAATCTGTTTAGATCTTTGATGATGTGCATCATTTCTGCCCCGCCTGAGTGATTGTAAGGGTTCGTTCATGCTTATTAAAAGAGCACATTAGTGAGTATGTTCCAACAAATGCTTTGTGATTGGTTAGGTTACAGATGTAGCCACTTAGAGTGGCGTAGTTTTTCTGCGCAGTATGTCCACGGTACCCTAGTGTTCCATTAGGAATACAGTGAGAATTCTGAGGCAGGCTCATAAAAGCCAACCTACAGTTCTTCATTTCAGCCACCGGGCATCGCAGAGTCTTGTCCCCCTCCCCAGTCCACCAGAGTTACGAGTTCGACTCTAGCGTTTTTCCATGAAGTAGCCATAACCAGCGATCATTCCGCTTTAAAATATTTTCATTTATTTGATTACTTCTCCTCTCTTCCTCTAGTTGTAAAGTAACCATAGACCCACAGCTCACCAGTGTCTATCCATTATCTGAAAATGCTTATCCTGTTTAAGGGCCAGAAATGAACAAAAAAAGCTGTTAGTAAAATCATCACCTTAGCAGGACATCCATTCACTGCATGCTGGTTGAGGAAGTCCAGCTTCAGCCGCTTCTCAATGTATTCCAGGTCAGCCTCTGACTTTAGGAACTGCAAAGACACCAAATATTAAACTTTGGCAATACTATGGGAAATTTACATTGCTCAAACATAGTGCTGGGTTCTTCCTACAATTTTGTATCTGCACCAACCATCAACTTCCCACTACATTTAAACATTTTTAAGACGCATACTCTTGACTGCTCACTTGTGGCAAATTATAAACCTATGATTCTTATTCCATTTCTGTCCCTTAAACCCCTTAAAGTCCCTTAAACAAACAGACAAACAATCAGATTTTCTTTCTCTGAACCAACCTCCTTGTTGTTAACAGGTCTGAGAGTAGTCACTCTAAGGAAGCGGCACTGTTGAGTCATAGAATTTAGCTATGCCTCAGTCTTCCATTCTATTCCTAGTCAATCGATCTGGAGCTTTTTTAAATTGAACCATCAGATTCTCCTCTCTGCACTCTGACACGAGCATCTCTGGTAAAGCCCTGGTATTACCTATCTGGATAATCCTGCATAGTATCTGGCAGGGGCATGTTTCTAACTACCACTGTCTCTCTGCCGTGCTTAGTTCTTGGTCCTCTTTTCGAAGCTGGACAGCAGGAATGTCCAGCTTCTCCAGAGAAGTGCAGGGGCATGTAAAGCTAAATACAGTCATTGTATTCTTATATTTACACAACCAGATTATGTTAATATTGTTGCTGATCATGGTATGGCTGCATTATAAAAATCAACAGCAGTCTTTCCCCTTGAAACATTTTCAGGCAACATGGCAGGAAGATAATGGAGGTTTTGCGCATACACAGAAAACAATTTGGGGTATTTATTTCTTATGCAGCCCCTTTGGTTGGTAAATTCCATGTAAGGTTCAAGTAAAAAAGTGAATATGAAGTGAATTAAAAAAGGACTGCTTATTATTGATTTCCGGAGATTCCACCAAAATGCAGGACTGAAGGCAGCAGAAAGTCCTTCCAGCGGCCATCAGACTTTTTAATTAACAACAAAAATTTAACATTACACGCTAAATTGCATTTGCACAAATTTTGCATGCTATTTTGTTGCTATTTTTATCTTTTAAAAAAACTGTTTGCTGCTTTGGCTACGTTAAGTATTTTCCTTTGAAGGATCAATAAAGTATTATTCTATTCTATTGTTTCACTGCTGCTTTATTCAGTCTTTAGTGAATTAAATTTGTTTGCACAGTTTTTGAGATGTGTATTTGAATGAATGACTTTTTGTTTCCAAAAAGGGGGGGATGTAATTGTACTTATCATTCACATGTGACACAAACTGTTTATATATAGTTTCACAATTTACCATTTGGTCTTTGAAATGACCACTCCTGTTATCTCTCAAAATATTCATAGATTTATTTAATAACAACAAAGGACAGGACATTGTAGTTCTCTATGTACTAAATGAGCGTAAGTTTGCGTCAAAGTTTACGTGTATCAAAGGAGAAGTGTAATTCAGCCTTAAGTCTACTTGCAAAGGGTTTATGATTTAGTGTAGACTTTGTGTAATGTTTATCGGTTGCCATTAAAATGCACTTTTGTTATTAAAAATAACCACCGAAGGGGTAGGATGTCATATACAGGTTTCCATGAGCATGCACAACAAGCTGCTTTTACAGCAGCAGGGCAGCTTTATGGCTTTATTGGAGTTTTAAGACCCCCCCCCTTTTTTTTTGTTATGTTGCGTGATACTATTATTGATTACATTTTTTTTCTCATTAATCTACACTTAGTTGACAAACTTAATTGACAAAGTAAAAACATAATTTTAGATACTATGTCTGTAAGTCTACTTAAAAAAGAATAAACAACCCTGAAATATTACATGTACATAACTATTCAGACCCTTTGCTTTATAGTTAGCTACATTTAGTCATTTAGCAGACGCTTGAAGTACCTTTGACAGCAATTACAGCCTTGAGTCTTTTTGGGTATGATGCAACAAGCTTTGCAGACATTGGAAGGTGTTGGGGGATTTTGTACCATTTTTCTTTCCAAATCCTCTCGAGCTGAGTCAGGTAAGATGGGCCCTGCCAGTGGACAGCCATTTTCAGATCTCTCCAGAAATGTTCAATAGGGATCAAGTCAGGTTGTGAGTCAGGGTATAGAGTGGCACAGCCATTCAGTCTGTCTGGGCCACTCTAGGTCATTCACAGTGGTGCCTAAGACACTCGTGTTGTCTTGGCTGTGTTCTTAGGATCATTGACATGCTGGAAGGTGAACCTTCAGCCCAGTCTCAAATCCTTTTATTATATAGAACTTGCTACAACTCTTTTTTCATTGACTGGTTTAATTTGGTGTTCAGTCTCAGTTCAACACACTGTGCAAGGTCACTAAACAGTTGAATCCACCAGTCCTGCAGTAAATCGTGCTTCATTAAGATGATCATGTTTAGTTTGTGTTCAAACTCAGAGGAGGGGATTCCATTTTTGGGGCTCTTTTGTGCTGCTGTTGAACTGTAGTGCAGGAGATTTTGTTATTTAACCAGTCCCTGCTGATATATTAAATGGGGTGGACAAAATAATGATAATTTAAAAAAATCATTTTATGACATGCAGTTGCCAGCTAGTCAAACATTATGAACATGAGGTTCTACTATGGCAGTGTTTCCCCTACAATACAGTACAGGCAGTAGTTTGTGGTCAGGCCGCCATGCCTACATGAAATCTAGTCACATTACGATTTGGTGCAGATGTAATTTGGACTGACAACTCACTATTCTTTGCATTTCATATTCAACAGTTTTGTGAAAAGACTGAAACTGGGGTTTTATTTTAGTTATTTTAGTTATAATTATGCTGCTATAGGCTTAGACTGCTGGGTGACCTACCCCCCAATGCACTGCGCTCTGTAAGTAGGCTACACCTAAAAATATCCTTTCCTCCTATCGTCCCTCTCTGCACTCCTCTCAACCCACATTTGGGCTGTTGGGCTGGAGCGTCAGCCCTTATTCAGCCCTCCTTGTGTGAAGACTGACGGTGTAAAGACAAGCGAGTCTACCTGCGCGAGTCCAGGTACTACACTAGGTAGTTTATTTCAAACTTCTTCTACTTCTATTTCTCTACTTTGCTCTACATTAACCCTTTCTACTCCGAAAAGCCTTTTCTTTGTTTTACTATGTGTTTTCAGCAGATCCCTGTTCTCCTTCACAGATGTAGGACATGGCGCCCTACTAGGGGACGACATGTTTCTCACCTGCGCACTCTCACCCAGACCACTTTGCCACCAGCCTCTTTTTCTCTTACCCTGTGGAACTACCAGTCTGCAGTGAACAAGGCCGACTTCATTCCAGCTTTTGCTACACACTCAGCTGTTCACCTGCTTGCACTTACAGAAACCTGGATCATGCCACAGAACACAGCCACCCCAGCTGCACTCTCCACCAATTTTTCATTCTCTCACACTCCTCACTCATCAGGCCGGGGGGGTGGGACTGGACTCCTCATCAATGACACCTGGAAGTTTTCCTCGACAGCACCACTCAGCAATCTGTCTTCTCTGGAATATCATGCCGTTAGGATTACAGCACCGATTGCAGTCATGGTGATTGTGATATATCGACCACCGGGCCAGCTGGGGAACTTCTGCGATGAACTGGACATGTTGCTGTCCCACTTCCCAGAAGATGGCACTCCTCTCATCGTCATGGGAGACCTGAACATTCACCCAGAGAAACCACAGGCGGCTGATGTGTTTGCTCTTGTAAACACATTTGACCTGAGTCTGGTCTCCACTCCTCCGACCCACAAAGCTGGCAACAACCTCGACCTCATCCTCACCCGGAACTGCACCACAGACAACATCTTGGTCACTCCTCTGCATGTATCGGATCATTTCTTCATTCAACTCACAGTCCTTATCCCGAGACCTTCGCAATCTCCTCCCACACTTGTAACATTCCGGCGCAACCTCGGGTCTCTCAACCCGGATCGATTCTCCTCGCTGGTCTCCGCAACTCTGCCCCCAACACAGGACCTCTCCATCTGCGATGCAAATGCAGCCACAGACAGTCTTTGCAATACACTTTCATCATGTCTGGATTGTCTCTGTCCTATGTCTTCGAGACCCGCCCGTCTCTCACATTCTAATCCGTGGCTCACTGATGGGATCCGTGAACAACGCACCACGCTCAGGAGTGCTGAGAGGAAGTGGCGCAAATCCAAGACTCCATCTGCCCTTGCTGAGTATCAGAATCTCCTTGGACCTTTTTCTCACAGTGTCACCAGGGCAAAGATCAACTACTACCAGGAGAAGCTCAGCAACACCACGGACACCAGAAAGCTGTTCTCCACTTTTAAATCACTCATCTACCCACCTTCACCACCGCCATCTACCTCTCTCACTGCTGACAACTTTGCCAACTTTTTTACCAACAAGGTGGCAGCCATCAGCTCATAGTTCTCTCCTCCAGATGATGACATCCATCTAACCTCTTCCAACACTGCATTGCTCTCATCATTTGCAATTCTGACTGAGGATGACGTATCCACCCTCCTCCTCTCTAATCATCCGACCATCTGCACTCTGGATCCAATCCTTTCCCCTCTTCTTCAAGCAGTTGCACCTGCACTCATGCCAGCTATTACAAGTCATCAACACATCTCTCAAAACAGGGACTTTTCCAACCTCTTTCAAGCAGGCCTTGATTACCCCACTGCTCAAGAAGCCTTCTCTTGATCCCTCTGTAGTGGAGAACTACAGACCTGTCTCCCTCCTTCCATTTCTGGCCAAGACTATGGAACGAGCTGTCTTCAACCAACTCTCAGACTTCCTTTCCAAGAATAACCTCCTCGATGTCAACCAGTCTGGCTTCAAGAGGGGTCATTCCACGGAAACGGCACTCCTGACTGTTGTGGGATGTCTTCGAGCTGCAAAAGCCACAGGTCAATCGTCTGTCTTAATTCTACTTGAGTGCCTTTGACACTGTGAACCATCAGATACTCTTGTCCACACTCTTTGACTTGGGCATCTCTGGATCAGCTCTAGACTGGCTTCGTTCTTACCTATCAGGAAGAAGCTTCAAGGTATCCTGGAGGGGGCATCTTTCTAACTCTCGTAGCCTCTCTACCGGTGTGCCGCAGGGCTCAGTTCTTGGTCCTCTCCTCTTTTCTATCTATACTTCATCCCTAGGTGCCATCATTCACTCACATGGTCTTTCCTATCACTGCTACGCTGATGACACACAGCTCTTCCTGTCCATTCCACCGGACGACTCCACTGTCTCATCGCGGATTTCTGCCTGTCTCTGAGACATCTCAGCCTGGATGAGTGAGAGACACCTTCAACTCAACCTCTCTAAGACCGAAGTCCTTGTCTTCCCAGCCAGACCTTTGATGCAACACAACATCAGCATCAACATTGGATCTACAGTGATTGTCCCCACTAATTCGGCCAAAAATCTGGGGGTCATCATCGACGACCAACTGAGCTTTAAGGACCACATCTCCTCAGTCTCTAGGGCTTGCAGATTTGCTCTTTACAACATCAGGAAGATCAGACCCTACATCACGGAATATACAACACAACTCATTGTACAGGCGCTGGTCACATCTCGTCTTGATTACTGCAACGCTTTGTTGATGGGGTTACCGATATCCACAATCAAACCCTTGCAGATGATCCAAAATGCGGCAGCTCGCCTCATTTTTAATCAGCCAAAAAAGACCCATGTCACACCACTTTTTAGATCTCTACACTGGCTTCCTGTTGCTGCTCGCATCAGGTTCAAAGCTCTGTCTCTTGCTTACAGGGTTGTAAACTCGACAGCTCCCGCTTACCTCAACTCACTCATTCAAGTCTACAATCCTTCTCGCCCGCTGCGGTCTGCCAACGAACGACGTCTGGTGGTCTCAGCACCGCATAGAAGACACCAAGCAAAACTGTTCAGCGCAATGATCCCACGATGGTGGAACGAGCTACCAAACGCTGCACGCTCAGCTGATTCTCTCCCAATATTCAAAAAACTGCACTTAAATCTTTGATATAAAAAAAAAAAAAAAAAAAACACCTTTCTGCTCTCTTGCACTTGTGTCTCGTGAACTGTGAACACTTTTCTGATAGGACTTTGCTTTGATGTTGTCTCCTTGACTTAGATTTTTGCTGCCTTGTACCTCACTTGTAAGTCGCTTTGGATAAAAGCGTCTGCTAAATGACTAAATGTAAATGTTGTCTGTCTCCTTCTCTGTCTCCCTCTCTTTGTCCCTTTGTCCCCTGGCTTTGGAGCTGTGTGTTTTCCAGTGCGCAGCTACTGGTCCTACCAACCTGCCCAAGGTTTTGTTGCTTTTTGTCTCTCTTCTGCTCTCTCTTTTATAACTTAAAATACTTTGCTCTCCATCAAAATATCCCTTGTCAAAAATATACAAGTTACAACTATGAACACGCCGCAAAAATATTGTGCTTTTCTGCAAAAGTAAAAATAACCAATCAAATCATTCAGTTTTCTTTGCTCTTGTGCCATTTATAAAAAATAAACTTAAACTTTAAATATCTTTAAATATTTTGCTCTCCATAAAAATATCTCTTGTAAAAATCATACAAATGCAAAATATGAGCATGGTCCATAACACCCTGGAAATATAAATAAAATTTGTGCTTTTTTAGGAAAAAAATAAAATAACAAATCAAAACATTAAGTTTCCTTTGCTCTTATGTTATTTTGTCAGAGCTGGATGCATGCAGTGCAAAGCGCCCTCAGTTCATCAGCAAAGTGCGCATTAGGGAGCATCGTTGCACCAACTTGGTTCAACATTACGTGGCAACAGGGAAAGTGAAGTGAAGTGAAGTTGTACTGGTGCATTTGTGTCTCCCATAAAAGCAGATTCACTTGAAATGCCTTCACTGCATCATACATGTCAGTGATCATGCGGTCATGTCCCTGGAGCTGAAGGTTCAAGACGATGAGATGAGTTATGTCAGCCAGAAACACCAACTCATATTTCCACTTCTCATCCTGCACAACTCTCGAGTCCTTTCCTTTACTGTCCATGAACTGACAAATTTCCTTGCGTAGCTCAAAAACTCTATTCAGAACTTTTCCTCAACTCAGCCAATGCACCTCTGTATGATAAGGAATGTCGGCAATCTCGGAATCTATTTCTCGCATAAAAGACTGAAATTGCCGGTGATTTATACCCTTTAGCTAGGTTACGTCCTTTCCTGTTGTTGTACCGTGCATCGATTTAATGTCTAATATTTCCTCTGTAACGCACAAATTGGAGTCTACTCCACAGTTGAAGATGGCTAACTGTGCAGTGTCAGTCATTGTCAGTACTTTCATCCACAGCAAGAGAGTATGAAATAAAGTCTTTGCTTCTTTCAATCAACTGTGTTCTTAAATCAGTGGCCATCCCACAAACCCGATCAGCAACCGTATTTCTACTCAAGTTTACATTTGCCAACATCTGCTTTTTATCTGGACACAAGACGTCGCACACCTTCATCATGCAGCTCTTCAGAAACTCTCTCTGTAAATGGGCCGGCTGATTTGGCTCTCTCTTCTGCCACAATAAAGATTGTTTTCACAGTGGCTTCACTTTGTGATTTCGCTCTGCTGAAAAACGTCTGCTGAGATGTCAGATTCTTCTTTAATGCTTCTACTTTTTGTAGTTTCTGCTCTGCATTCATGTTTTTCAGCTTATCCTGATGTTTTGTCTAGAAGTGCCGTCTTAGATTAAATTCCTTAATTACAGCCACATTAGCTCCACAAATAAGACACATACCTGCAATGTCAATAAACATACTCAGCTTCCCCTCGGTTTTGAAAGGCTCTGTTTTCAGAATCAAATTTTCTTTTTGCCAGTGTGTGTGTGTGTGTGTGTGTGTGTGTGTGTGTGGGTGTGTGTGTGTGTGTGTGTGTGTGTGTGTGTGTGTGTGTGTGTGTGTGTGTGTGTGTGTGTGTGTGTCACCCATGGTCAGACAGATGCACAGACCTAAAACTGGATGCATGTAATATTTACAATGCAGAGTAGGTCTGGTAATATGATTTTGTCTATGATAAAAGATAATGGAAGGACAGAGTATAACTAACAGAACTTTGGCAGTGAGTTACTGATATATGAGCTACTGAAACAAGATATCAGAATATTTGTTACATAAATGTAAAAACAAAAAACAAAAGCAATTAATCAATGACAAAAAAGTTACTTACTTTGGGAACATAGTTGTCAGGGTTTAAAGTTTACATTTACAATGTAAGATTTGGGACAGTTGAGAAATACTGACAAAAGCAGTTAATTTCAAGCCCTGGTTACCATTTATAGTTTCAGATATTGATGATATTTGAGAAATAATAATAATAATAATAATAATAACACTGATTGACTCACAGATTTATTAATTTGTTTTCCAGCACTAAATTAGAGACTATTTTTTTCTAGTGAGTGGAATAAACTATAATGGGTTTCCCCACAGACCATTCCATGGTCCAGCTATCATTTTCTAATTTAGAAAAGTAATTAGTCAGTGCATCTGGTGTCTACTGTTTTCAGATGCTTTGACAATACTATTGCACTGCTAGCTGTCTGATACAGTAGTGCAATGAAGTCAGAGCACCTGCGAACAGCTGAAACAAAGAGATTGGCAATGTTTCCTTTGTTTGGAACTTTTTCAGTGAAATACAGATTTTATAATGCACAAGTTTTCTGGCAACTGGTAAGAAAAGAGTAAATAGGGTGTTAAAATTCATGGCATAGTTTTGTAAATGTGTGTACCATTATACTGAAAATACAACAGGATGTACCATGGGCTTAAGGCATTTAGAACAATAAAGTGCATGAAAATAAATGGCTATTTCTGAAATAACCCCCATTGACTCATTCCCTACTCCCTATATAATAAACACTAAATTCTTCACTCAAAGGTGAGCAGACAATTAACATTTTGGACACTTATTACCTTTTGTCCTGTTGTGTCACCACTAAAGGAAGAATTATACTATACAATCCAGAAACAGAAATTAAATGCGCAAATGAAATGTTCTACAATTCAAAATAATCAGCATCTGAAAAGGTAATGTGGATTTCAATGATAAAATGGACCTGATGAAAGCCTCTGGAGTTTTCTTGTTTTCTGCATTCATTGCTCAGATGAGGATTGGATTTATTTGATACATAGAAAACTATAATGTCCTGTCCCTTGTGGTCATTTCAAAGACAGAATGCCAAATTGGCAAACTACTTCAGTTTTTGGTTTTTGATTAACCAAATAGTCCCATGTATAGAATGCAATCAAACCTAGCCTTGTGTTATTATCCTTTAAGTTTTTCTTTTTGGATAAAAAGGGTCATAAGTTGAAATTTACATCTCAAATAACTCAAGTGGGAACCTGTTGCATTCTAATAAAAGTACAGCCTTTTAGTGGTGACATTTAATTTGGATGACAACTCAAAACTGTGAAAACCAAATGAATACAATAGAGCAGGGGTCACCAACATGGTGCCCGTGGTAGCCCGCAAGGACCACGAGTAGGCCGCGGGTCTGTTTTAAAAATAGCTCACCATAGTGCCACTTACCAATGAGCTGCATCAAATTGTTTTGTTGCTATTCTTTTTTAAATCATATTTGATAGTTTTTGTGAGAAATCATTAACATGATACGTGTCTTCACATAGAGGAATATCATTAATTTAATTAATTATTAATAATACCATATAATTAACGGTAAATTGAGCAAATTTGTTATTTCAAAAGTGCGTATTAAACTGGTAACCCTTCGCATTAATTGGTACCCAAGAAGTAGCTCTCAGTTTCAAAAAGGTTGGTAATCCCTGCAATAGAGACTGAATAAAGCAGCAGTTCAACAATAGAATATATAAAACAACATTAATAAATATTTACTGACAAATCTACTGTTAATTTATCCATACAAACTTCTCTACAAAAGGTGGTGGGCAAGACACGGGGCAGATAACCCTAGAGATGGCCTCACATCTGAGAGGTACTGTATGAATCGCAGTGACAAGGTGTGCTGGTCTTCCTCCCTTGCATTTCACTATTATCCTACTTTCACAGAGAAATTAAACCCACCAACGCTGGTCAGTTTCACAAACTACCAACTATAAAGCAAAAGTTACTAAAAATGCAAAACAATTAAAACTTTGGTCAAGAAGCAGATTTACTAAGTTTACTAAGTTAGTGTGTATCTTTAAAAAAAAACAATACAGTGCATCCAGAAAGTATTCCCAGCACTTAACTTTGATCACATTTCTTAATACTTGCTTACTTGTTTTCCCATAGCCCCACCTTTGTTATCTTGGCTGCAAAGCCAATAACAAAGAACCGTCGCCGCAGTCTGAGGCCCAGAGTGCTCTGGAAAAGGGTTTCATCAAGGGTGTCTCTGTACATTGCTGCACTCATCTTTCCCTCAATCCTGACTAGTCTCTCAGTTTCTGCTGCTGAAAAACATCCACACTGCATGATGCTGCCACCACCATGCTTTACTGTAGGGATGGTATTGGCCAGGTGGTGAGGAGTGCCTGGTTTCCTCCAGACATTACACTTGGTATTCAGGCCAAAGAGTTCAATCTTTGTTTCATCAGACGAAAGAATTTTGTTTCTCATGGTCTGAGAGTCTGAGTCTGAGAGGAATGGTTTGCGTCTGGCCACTTAAACTTACAGGCCTTGTTGTATCTTTAATTCATTGTTGCAATAATTCACACTGAAGGAATGTGTAGTTTGGAATAGTTTAAATATTATAAATATAACACTTCATTTTCTCCTGGGAATTAAAATATAGGTGCAGTTACTTGAAAGAGACACTAGATGGCGGTGATGGTTAACGTAGACGAGTTAAATAGAGGTAATTAAAAACAAAACAGGAAGGGAACGAAAAAGGGGTTAGATAGTTTTTGCTAGCAAGAAAGGATGACAACAAGGTACCCCACGTATACATAATGTAATTCCACTGTAGTCGTTCAGTAAAGCATTGAAGTTGCAAATGCCTGACTTATGACATTTTTATGTTACGGCTAAGTTTCCCACAGGCCTGATTGGTGGAGTGCTACAGACATGGTTGTTCTTCTCAAAGGTTAAGATTTGCACTTATATTGCGCTTTTCTACCTATTGGCACTCAAAGCGCTTTACACTGCTTCTTATTCACCCATTTACACACACACACACACACACACACACACACACACACACACACACACACACACACACAAATGGGGGAGCTGCTATGCAGCTGGCCAACGCTCACCGTGATCAACTAAGGTGGGGTTAAGTGTCTTGCTCAACGACTGTGCCCACTGGGACCTTCGATGCTTCAGAAGTATTTCTGTACCCTTCCCCAGATCTGTGGCTCGATATCCAATCCTGTCTGTGAGGCTGTGAATACTTATATACATGTAATTTTTTTCGTTTTTTATTCTTAATGAATTTGCAGAGATTTCAAACAAACTTCTTTCACGTTGTCATTATGGGGTATTGTTTGTAGAATTTTGAGGAAAATAATGAATTTAATAAATTTGGAATTAAGGCTGTAACATGACAAAATGTGGAAAAGGTTAAGTGCTGGGAATTCTTTGATGCACTGTGTGTGAACGAAAATGTCAGAGTAAAATGCTGCCAACATTATCTTCACTTTGAGCCCCCAAGTCATCTAATCATCAGAAGGATTAAAAGCAAGCGAGTGGGTGTGTTGATGTTTTGTTTGTTTTTTGTTTTTACAGCACATCAGCGCTTTGCATCTAATAAAAATATTTTCTGTTTCCCAAATTATTATTATTTTTATTATGTTGTACCTCCTGCGCACGGAAATCTCAAACAAATGTCTGAAAGGCCACTCCGGACAATGTCCGAGGCTGAATTCTCCTGACATTGTCTGAACCTCATATGTGAAATAGGCTATATTCTCAATAGCAAGTCAAAACTTTACGCAGACAAAGCTACAGGGTGTGTTTTGCATTGTTAGATATGTGCAGGAATAAACAGTGGTGCTTTATTATTATAATTATGGTTATAATTACACTCTCAAAGCTACTTGCTTAAATAAGGGCAAAACAAAATACTGCATAGTTCCCACTAAATTCCCTCTCAATATTAATCAGGTTTACAGTAAATCCTGACAACAGAATTTAGTTTTTCCTATACTTCAGTTCAGTAATAGGCCTCAGGTCACTCGTCATTCAACACTGGTCACATAAGCGAAGTGCCACCTATGGACATTATATTATAAGCACATGCATGCTGTGGCAAAAATGCCAAGCAGTCAGCTCAAAATTGTTCAATTATTTCAGCAGAGGGTGACACTTTCAATGCTTACACACTATATAGAGCAAGCTTCTCCAGTGTGGGAGAAAAAAAACTGCCAACATTTGCAATGACTTTCAATTTGAAACATGCTTCAAATACAAGGTTTACAGTTTGTATAAAACAGTTAATGGAACAGTCTGGACTCTAACTAGTAAGATTGTGGTCTGTCTACACTGCCCAGAATGCAACCAAATAACCCTGTAATATCATGACTGATAATGTCAAATTGCCATGACAGTATTGGGATTTTTTGCAGACTATCCTGCAATAAAAACAATATTTGGTTATCCCCATATAACAGGAAATAATAAAACTAGTGTTGGTCTTTTGATATTGGGTGGAGTATCAATACCTGTCAGTAACAGGAACTCAGGGCTCAACATTAAAGCTAGCTCACTTGCTTAATGCAAATAAACTATGTTTGGGAGCAGCAGAATTTTTCATGCAAAAATAAACGTGATGGTCTGCAGTGGGTCCCAAACACTGATTTTTATTATTATGTGTATGTGCCACAATATCAACAATGTATATCAAGTTTAATTTTTTTTGTAACCATTTTAACCGGTTAAAATCTTATTTCACAGTGGAGCCATGAATGGAGTGTTCGATGTTAAAGTGTTCAAAATCTCTCAACAACTACAGTGCATTCAGAAAGTTTTAGAGCACCTTCAGTTTTGTTGAAAAAACTGATTTATGTCACAGCCTGATACTAGTTTTATAATTCTATTTTTTGTTGATCTAGTGACTTAGTAAACCTTAATGACAAACTGAGAACAGAGGCATGCACACCCTGGTTGGATTTGTGGGAAAATACAATTTGTGGAGGGCAAAACTTACAAAGAAACTATACATATGCAACAGGCTGTTGGTTGGTAAAATCTTGGTCAACTCTGTTTTCCAATCTCCATGAACATTTCTACCTGAAATGGACTACACTACTAGAAATGAGTGCCATATTGTACACCCCTGGGTTCAGGGGGGAAAAACACTTCAGAGTCCACCTGAAACTCATTTGTAATCTCTGCAGTCAATCAGCCAAATCAAATTGGAATATATCAGTGTTACAGCATTACAAAGAAGGAGTTAAAGTTTGGATATTAGCCACAAGAAAACTCTGAAGTGCATTTTTAGACGGAATAAAAACTGTAAAACGTAGTCTTCACTTCCTATAGTGTACTCATGTTGTGGAAAGATTTGCAGACACTGTGGAATGCAGTTAAACGTTTAGAGTCAATAGTATTTGTTTCCAAGACCCAAGTTGAAAAATCTTGAGCTAATTATTTAAAATAACAATTAAAAATGGCTTAACTCCGTGAGTATTAATCAGTAAATTAGCTGAATTTTAGATTTCATAGTGTACTAGTGTGTTGTAACACCCAAAGTAAGTTATTCTGTTATCACCCTGCTCAAAGTCTGTCATCCAAATGCTGAACTGTGGCAAGTTCGGCATTTGACTGCTGACTTTTTACGGTGACGCTACACGAAAACTACACGAGTTAAACAAACCATCTAAATACATTACTACCATTAAGGCCAAGTAAAAAGCTGATTCCAAACTTAAAGAGCTCGGCTTAACCTGGACTCTAACATGTTCTTGCTACCTTGGAAGCTATAATATACAACTGAGGTTGAAATATTGGCTAAAGATACGCAAACAGGCCTATTGAATGGCGCAAATGAGTTAGTAACGTTACAACGACAAAACCATAACATCACCGATGTAAGCTTTACATTAAGTAATGACTGACATCGTTCAGAAAGGATACAATAAAAAATAACGTAAGCTGTTAACCGCTTACCATCGCCTCCAGCTTATCAACTGTTGTCTCCATGTTTGATAGTTTCTGGGTGATGGGGTAGCTAAAAAGAAAGGAGAAAGCCTGCTGAGCAGTTGTAAGAGACTTGAAACGCCAGCCTGCTGTTGTTGTGTCGTCCTATTTCGCCTTTTACAGGTGCCTATTAAACTATGTTTCTGTGTGGTCTATGTGTAAGTAATTTAAAAAATGCAATGTTAGAAGGAGTAGCCTATTCTAGTATCGAGTATCCTAATAGGACCCAGTTCGTTCCATCAGATCTAAACTCTTAGGCCTTTGGTCTGCGAGCCAATCGGAGGAGACTAAGGTCCCAGACGTAAAGCGCGCAAGTTTTTTTTCCCCTCAAACTTTATTGTAAAATCGCAAACAATAGTACGCTCAGCAAAAAGATAGTTTATTTGTGCTATTATATAACCTTGCAATTTAAACAATTGATAAACAAAAACAACAAATAATATTAATGAATAATAATAACATTCAAAATAAATGTCTGTACCTAACAATAGTCAAATACTAGTAATTAAAGGCAAATTGCATCAAATGAACAGCCAATTCATATACAGTGACAGGCCAACTGCCATACATCAAATAATGAACAAATAACAAAATAGAGATGCAACACACAAATTAAATGCATTTATTATTATTTTAAATGTTTCTTGCTTTGGCCTTTAGATTTCGCAATTCTATCATTTAAGGCAGGCCTGTTGTTCTATGGGATATTTTAATTATTTGATTAGTGCTCTGTGCCTGACCTCTCATTTAAACATGTTGCTAAGTAATAAGGTAAACTATACGGGGCGGAACCAGTTACTGGGAAGTTCACATTAAACCACGAGTAGTGTTTTTTTTTAAGGAGCTTTATAGATAAAGATGGATGGGATTGGAAGAAAAACTGGCAAAAAATAAGTTGCTCTTGGTGAGTGCAGGCCAGCTGCATAGCAGCTCCCCATTGGTGTGCGAGTGATTTTGAGTGTGTATGGGTGAATAAGAAGTGTCTCTGGGCAAGACACTGAACCACTAACAGCCCATTCCCCTCCCCTGTTGTGCAGTGCTGGTCCAAGCCCGGTAGAAATCGGGGAGGGTTGCGTCAGGAAGGGCATTCGCCGTAAAAAAAGAACTGTGCCAAAACAACATGCGGACAATTATCCGCTGTGGCGACCCTGAACTCACGAGATAAGCCGAAAGGACAAAAAAAAAAAAAAAAAGGGTGATTAAGAAGTAGTGGGTACCAGTGGTGTAGAAAAGTGCTACTTTTTTTAAAAAAGAATACATTTAAAGACATCTATACAATTGTGTTATCACTTTGTCATTATGGATTACTGAGTGTAGATTAATAGAAAAAATTAAAAAAATAAAATTGTAGTATCATTAAGTGTCAGGACGTGTGGAAAAAATAGTGTCAAAATGTGTCAGGCATGTTGTGTTATATCAGCGAAAATAAAAGGAAAGGTGTTTGGTGAGACCAGCAATGTTGTATAGCTTAGAGACAGTGGCACTGAAGAAAAGGCAGGAGGCAGAGCTGGAGGTAGCAGAGCTTAAGATGTTGAGGTTCTCAGTGACAAGGATGGATAGGATCAGGTATGAGTACATCAAAGGGACAACTCATGTTAGGTGATTTGGAGATAAAGTCAGAGAGGTCAGATTGGCGTGGTTCGGACATATCTTGAGGAGAGATTGTGAATATATTGGTAGAAGGATGCTGAGGTTGGAGCTGCCAGGCAGAGGTAGTTTAGAATGGTGTCTGGGCCTGACCGATTTAGCATTATAATAGCAGCTAAAGCTTGGTTGACGCTGTGTCAAGCCACAGGAAAATGCTTCAACGCACAACAGTAAAGCGACATCAGAACTGCTGAAAAAAAAAGAAAAGAATCACGGGTATGGAATGGCTTAGTCAAAGTCTAGACCTCACCTCAATTAAAATGCTGTCATGCAACCATGAGAGAACTGTGCATAAGATAATGCTCAAAAACCTCAATGCAAACTAAAGCAATGCAAGGAAGAATTGGCCCAAATTTCTCAACTGACTGATAAAGTCATATAGTTTAAACAATTACATCAAGTTATTGTGACTGGGGTGCAGGATGATAGAGCAGTCGTCCACCAATTCCGCAGTTGTTGGTTTGATCCCCGGCTCCTCCAGTCACATGTCAAAGGGTCCTTGAGCAAGACACTAAACCCCAACTTAGTTGGTACCGGTGAGTGTTGGCCAGCTGCATAGCAGCTCCCCCATTGGTGTGTGATTGTGAGTGCGAATATGTGAATGAGAAGCATTGTAAAGCACTTTGAGTGGAATACTTAGAAGCGCTGGGTTAATGCTAGCAAGCAACCTGCATCTGACAACAGCAGAAGACACATCAGCAAGAAGAATGAAAATAGTATGGTGGCGAGGCTGGACTTGTAGAGCCAAATTGGACCATCCAATCTCGGCGTCCTGTGGGCTGCAGTGAATGCCCTCTCATCAACTTAGGAATTTGAATTTATCCAACATTTAATGCCATCTTATTTCCACAGCACATGGAAACCATGAACCTTCATAACCACTGCAAGAATGCAGCAAAAGCAAAACAAGCTAGTTATATTTACACAAACTAAATTTATTTGACCATATGATAGATGTATACACATGTATTCTGGAGGTGCTTGACTTGCAGTTGGAAAACAATTTTTTTCACTTTCCAGAAGCCACTGCAAAAAATACAAGATTTTAGAAAATGAAGTGCAGTATTAGAAGCAGGGGAACAACTTATCTAGCAAATGTCAAATGTCTCAAAAGTCAGTTCAAACATGAACAAAGTGTTTAAGTGTCAAATGTGAAGTAGTAGTTTTAGGAAAACACCATTGTAGTGGTCTCATACTACTATTATACATATATTTGAAGTGGAGATGTTAGTGTAAGATTTACGTGGTTTAAGGCTGTAAGTCCTGTTTTTCACAAAACAACATATCAATGTGGACCTTACATGATACTGGTCACTGAATGACCTCATCAACAGCTTTCTCAAGCTGCATCACAGGAAGCTCGAGCTTCTCACACTCCATCCGCTTCAGGGTTAAGTGCTGCGCAATCTCACTAGGATCAGTATAGAGAGTAGCTGGAATATTCTAAGGAAGAGAGTAAAACCTTTATGAAAATGACAAATGATAAATGCAACACATAACGGGAGGTTTGAAAATGAAACATTTAAAGTAAATGCATGTTTTGCCAACCAGGGCTTTAAATAAAATTTGGGGAAGAAAACATTTAATTTGATTTCATTTGAAATTACCATTTTGTGCAAAGTAAATATTTATTTTTTAGTTAATTGCAATGTTTATACGTAATTAAGACATTTCATATATCTATAAAGAAATATATTAAGGCCTCATGCAAAAAGCAGTAATAATAGGACAATATAATACACAATTCAAACGTTGTATAAGTTCTGTCATATTCAGCAAAAACAAAATCAACTCCTTGCGTGCTCCATCCAGAGTTTGTTCTCATGTGGTCCCATGTGGTTGTACAGTATAAAGTCCTGATTCTGTGAATGGGGAAAACTATTTGGGTCTAGCCCGTAATCAGCTCAAACAGTGCTGTAGCAGAGGCAGAAATTAGGATGGGTGGGGAAGTGGAGGGATCGGGATTTAGTACAAAATTGCAGAAGCACCAAGTTGTTTTTATTGGAAAGCGCTACTTCTGACTGTATTCATGCTGAAAGGTGGAGAGGAGACTTTGTTTGGTGCTGTTTGCATTAGTTTTTGTTTTGTCACTATCCACTGATATTTAGGGAACCATTGAGAAAAAGGAAATTTTCTCCAGTCTGGGATCATTTTAATCTTATAATGGCAAATAAGGTAATGTTTTCCTTTTCTGTTTCCACTTTTGTTTAGTTTTCATCTGAGTTAATTATGTTAAAATTCCTCTCTGATGGCCTCTTCATTAAATCCCCCCCCCCCCGCATGAATTAACCTTTAATTTTATTTGCAGGTAAAACTGCTCCACAGACCTGTTTTGCATAAACAGGAGTATTTCATTATTGCCCCTCTACAAACTTGCTTTTACATTTTTATGTACCTACACCTCATCTTTACCTTGTGAAAGGGTTATTTCCAAATCAGTAGAATTGATCTCAAAGAGACAAAATTGCCTTGTCCACAACATGCAACAAAACTTCTTTTCTTAATAGAAATGTGTAAAACCTGCCTTTTCCCCTCACATAAGTACATAAGCACTCACACATTCAGAAGCTTATTTTTCATAAATGACCTTAACAAAAATTTCACTTTGATTTCACGTTTTCCAACAACTGTAAACTGTAAATTAAAATGTAGAAAGATTATATAGGACCTCTATAAAAGGTTCCAATTTCTGTATTCTCGGTTAACGAATTTACTATGCAAATTTAACTTGTTATATAATGCATGTTACTTTAATTGTTGATACAAACAAACAAACTTGGACATTAACTGGGACATTACACAAGATGCAATGATAACGACCGAACATCTTGATGACTCCACCCTGTTCCCACCTCCCACCTTAATGAGCCTGTTTAGGCCAGGGTAGACCAAATGCCTACTCTGGAGGATATAAATGGGTTCCTAAGCCACTTTATTTAGACTGAAGAAGCAGCTTGGACAAGTTCCGAAACACTTGTTACCAAGAAGAAAGAAGTCCAGTTTGATTCAATCTTTGGATAACCAAACATGGATTACTGAGAATCTTTACCATCCAATCCAGTAGGTGGCAATGATGCCAGCTCTAAGCTAGTCTGCAAAATGTCAGGAAACTTAAACGACGAAAAAGACAAAGGAAACGCATACTAACGCAAGAATTGTGGACTTTGGCTTTAACAGCCATGTAAAAGGAATTTAAGAGTTTTGTGGCAATACTTTAAACACATTCACTGCCCTCAGGTTATCTCTGTTATCTAATTGTGTGAGTTTGAAAACCAATTGGCTGCACTATGGCTGATGATTTAGTCAAATATTTTCAGTTTATTTTTGAATTTAGATTACTTTGCAGAACTTATTCCACTTTGACATGAAATTGTATTTTTGTACATTGTGTACCCCCCAAAAAACAGTCAAACTAAATGGACCATGATTAAATTTTCTACATAAAAAATAAAAAGGAGAAAACCTCCAAAGAGGATGACTCTTTTCTATACACACTGTGCCAGCTGTGTGTTGTAGCTTAACTCACCTTGAGTTCTGATATTGTACTTTCCCTTGTACTGAACTCTCGTAGCATGTAATTTTTTCCAACCTGGAATCAACAATAGCATTAACATTCCTTATTCATTAGGGACTTTGCCACAGTCAGTGTCAAATATCTTCTGCCACATTTAAATTGGATCACAAGCTTATTATAAAGCCATGCACTGCACATTATCCAGGCTAGAGGAAACCAACTTGCCTCGTGATACAGTCGTGTATCATTTATTCTAATCAGCACTCCATCCACGCGTAGGAAGAAACGTAACAACAAGAAGAAACTGGTGGGCATCACCCTCTGCAACAAGAACATGACACACATAAACATATTATGGCTGTAACACAAAGGCTGTCAGTCAACCATTTGCCAGCATCAAGCCATTGGGGATCAGTCAGTCAGTCTAGTCTTTGCAGTGTGGGCTGAACTGTTGGTACTAGTAGGACCCCTGCTGGTGGGTTTTTGCCCAGTTAATATGTTGAACCAATACCTGTTGGCATGCCCGTAAGTAATAGATCACTCTTATTGGCGGTTCAAGTTAACAAATCAGTGCATGAGAAGAGACCATTTTATTACCAATGCCAGTTATACGTAGTTACATACCATCTGTGGTAAACAAAAGTGGTGGGAAAATGGTAAGTTAAAACTGCATTGTTTACAGTTTGTACAGAAACGATTTCAGGTCTTATTATAATTGATTTTCTGAGTTTGGTGGAGAAAACCAAACTGACAATCAGTGAACTTTGCCTCCTGAACGCCACTTCATTCCCAGAATCTACCTGTGGGGTGGTTGGCCATAGGCAGATCTAGCTGTGAATGTAAATAGAAGCCTTAAACACAGCTGCTTCAGCAGCCGACTGGGAACTGAAGGCTTTCAGTCTGTCTTAAAACAAACAAATAAAAAAGAAACAGACAGTATAAGACATTTGACATTAAGACCTACAATTTTTACACTGATCACTGACACTCCATGGTCATGTAGCTCATCCTCAAACAGCAGGACTTCATCAAAGAACATGATCTGTTCTCGAGCCTTTAACTTCTCCATGTTGATGCGTTCTGCTGTCTCCTTCACCTTCAGAAGAACAACATGTAAACATCTGGATTAGAGCTTCTCAAAGACACAAAATCACTCGTCACTCTCAATTCTAAGAAAATTGACATATACTGTACATTTAAGAAGTACCACCTGAAATTTTTCACCAAATCAGATACATTTTTCATCGGATCAAATTTTTTGACATTCTTATATGCAAATTCTCTCTAGTCTGTCAGTGAACAGCCATTTTAAGGTCTCTCCTGGGCACTGTGGAACAGGTTTCATTGAGGATATCTCTGTACTTTATTGCATTCAGCTTTTCTTAAACCCTGACCAGTCACCCAGTCCTATAATGCTCAAAAGCACCCCAATGCTCCCACCACGATTCACTGTAATGGGGGTATTTGGAAGATGATGAGTGGTGTCTGGTTTCCTCCAGACATAACATTAACACTCTGATCGGGGGAGGGCTGTAGTTATAGACCCCAGGCAAAGTGTATGGGCATATCAGGCACAAGCTAGATAAATGGGAGGCACCTGAGCTAAATTTCAAGTGTTATTGCAAACATTTCAAAAATTCAGTTTTCACTTTGTCATTATGATGTACTGAGTGTAGATTAATGAGTAAAAAAATAAATTTGAACGACTGTAGTATCAGGCTGCAACATAACAAAATTGAAAAAAGTGAAGTGGGTCTGATTGAACTGTTGGTGAGACTTTGTTGCATAAAATTAATGAAAAAAACTTACCTTTATTTGCAAACTCTCTCCTATCAGAGTGCCTCTGTAGTCTGTGGTGTATGTCCAGTCATAAGGTCTTACCACCTCTTTGGGGTGTTCGGAATCCACTCTTGAAAGAGATAACAACACTTATGAGACAAGTGACAACGTTAACAACATTTTTACCATATAACTCATTTTCAGAAGGGGGACTACTTTGATTTTTTTAATTGTTCTGGCAGTGTGTAACCAGCTAATAGTCACAGCTGCATGCTGTTCTGTGCCTGCACAGTTCCTGTCATCATTTATCATTTGCTTTCAAATGATTATATGACAATAACATATTGTATAATCACTACTTAAATATAATCTGCGCTCCAAATTATCTCATTTTAATTATCTCATTTTTATCTTACATGGGGCAAATTAACTACAGTACCAATAAAATTAAAAAAATTGTTTCTATAGTAATTTGCTCTCTACCAGAAGAGTGTAGATACAGTATGACAATGACCACAGAGATTGTTACGGAAATCCTGAATGCAGTGGAAAAACCCATCTATCTACAAGATAATGCATTTTCAGGCTCCTGTGGCATAGACATCACAGTGAAAAAAAGCTTTTATGTTCCTCTTCAGAGTTAAAGCAGTATGTCCGGTGAACAGGAGCCCCACTAAAAATTCAATAAAATTGTGTATTGTGTATGTCTTATGCATATTAGGTTTAGGGTTATGACAGTTAAATTTAGTGCTAAAATACTAATGGTCAATTATTTTTTTCAGTCTTTGACAATTTTTAACCTCAACTAAAACCACTAAACCTGAAATAAACTAAAATGAAATAGTTTTTTAACTAAACAGGAACTAATGAAACCGCTGTTGGAGCGAAGTAAAAAAAAAATAATAATAATAATTTAGTTCGACTTAATTATAGTATATATATTATCGTATCAACATATCTGGATATGTAAAACTATAATACCCTTTTCCTGTACATATCAACTGTTAAAGGAATTCTCCAGCTGTGGTCTTTGTAACAAACTGTGATTCTCATCTTGCCTGCTCTCACACCATTCCTGAGCACAGGCAACCTTGACAGTGTCCTCCATGCTACTGACTCTCTTCAGGGCATCAATGGCATTAAATTCAATGCCATAGCCATCTGTATGTTGGATACGTAGTACGTTATCTCCAAACAGCATCTCTGGTAGGCAGGGCATGCTCATCTCCTCTGCTAACCTGAAAAGATGGCTTCTGTTAACACTGTGAAAAGAGTAATCTGTTCTATATTCACAAATGTTAAATGACAATTTTTTGCAAACGTTCAATAAAATAACTGAGAAATGAATTTAAGAACATCTCACCGTTCAACATCTTTGGATTTCATGATGTGGTTTTTTGCAGCAGTCACTTTCCATGGTCCAAAGGTGAAATCCTGCAGACTACTCTTGAAACCATGTGACATCATTGTGGACAGCGAAGCCAACATAGACTACAAGAGAGGTCAGTAGAGTTTTCAAACAGACTGTATTGACAGACATTCAAATAAGGGTATATGGATGCTATCAATCGTGTAAGAGCCTTATTCATACTACTATTCATACTCAGGCTGTTAGATGTCTGGCATCAATTTTAGCTACTTTTGAATTCTTATGCGGAAACAGTACTTTGGGTGCTTTCAGCCATTGCTGATTATTCTATTCTCACAGCACAATTTTACATACTGACAAATTCTATATTTATCACAGCTGTATAATCACCACCAACTTTGGATTGTGATTTCTGATTAACCATTTGTTTCAATTTACAGTTTAAAAAATACAAAAAACTTGATTTAACAACTAAAACCACTGCATGGTTGATAATGAGGTATAAATACGTTTTTAATTGTAGTCAGATTAATAATTGTGAAGAAGCATCTGGTGCAGCTTCCAAGAGCAATTTTTCCACACAATGAAAATGCATTCAAAGACGAATTAGTTATGAAATTAGACACAGGCTTAAACTTGCTTTTTGCTCTTCATTGCAATGATTAGAGGCAGCGATAGCTTTGATAAACCCATTATACCATGAATAATAAATAAATGTCACTTCAAATGAAAATGCATATAATATAAAGCCTTGTTGGCATAGTTTATTATTTTTGTGTGACTAAACAGTAACATTGCAAACTTTGGTTTGATAAATCAATTGGCAGTATTAATAGGCAGATGCTTGTGAAACTGTTAAAAGGAAACCTGTAGAGATGACTCACATCTCTGTGTTAACAGTTGTAGTTATTTCCCCTTTATTGTAATTTGTAAAGTACAAAGTATTATCAGTACTAATAAACGCTCCAAAGCAGAGAGTTTTCCTAACAGCTGTACATTCAGTTGTCAGCTATCATCAGAAATTTATGTTTCGCTTCTGACAGCCAGAGGACAGGTCCTTTAACTTAGCTAAAAACATGTGTTTATTTTTTATTACATGCAAGTCTAAAATAAGGAGACAATTGCATTATCAACAAGTCAGACTTATAGGAAGTCTAATAATGTCATATATCAAATACGAAAATTAAAGCAAGAAATACAAACAAAAGAAAAATGTAAGGGGAGAATTAAATGGCTCTTTATAAAATACAAACTGAAAGAGCTTGTTACTGTTGATCAGTCTTGCGCCCCATTCCTAAATATCTCTGGATGCTGTTACTTTACATTAACTTGTAATCTTATTTATCTATATATCTAGATTTTTATAACTTATTCAAAAAAAGGTTTTGCAAATTCACTATCTACAGCCTCCACAATTGTACAGGGCATTTCATCTATAACAGTAACATAACTCTAACTCTACTACTTTGCCTAATGTTTTACTTTTATTTAACTTAGCATAGATTATTGTTAGATATACTCAAATTTGAATGGAATAATTTGACAGCTATTAATCTGGATTGGAGTGTGGAACATGATATTAGGAAGAAATTAAGAAAACTTTATTGTTTTTTTTAAAGCCTGTTCCTTTTAAATATTAAATTAGGTGACGGTAAGCTTACACATAATGGGAAATATACTTTTTTTGAGAATGATGAATATCACAAAGTGAAAAACATATATATAAATTTACGCTACACAGTATTATATCTGTCACAATAAAAAGATCTGTGATTATAAACTTGCCATGATGCTTACTGATTTCTTCAGGTCTTTTTCAGCTTTCTTCCATTAACAACGTGCTTTTGGATTTAATTACAATGTCATTTATGTCCCAATATTCACACACTATGCATATAATCATTATGAGTGATGAAATGAAACCTGCATCTCAACTATTTGTGATTTACATGTTTGTTTGCCCAGTATATCAGCACCCTGATTCTCTTCTGCTTCTACATGGGGCAGAATCCAAAGGAACCCCACTGTCAATCCCTAATTGTGCAACCTTTAAATTGGATGGAATATTGTCTCAAATGACAGAGAACGTGGCAGTTTTGCTGTAACCTCAGTTCTCTGAGTGGAGAGACCATCTCCAGCTTAAAGACCGCTCAGAGATTTGTTCCGATCAAACTATCACTGATTGCACACCTGCCGTGAAGCGTGGCCGAGGAAGCCACACCCTGACCATGGGAGGTCATTCCCCGCACATATGGCATATATTGCGGAGTGGAGGGATTGTTTTTCTCAACTCAGAGAACCACGGTTACAGAGTAAATCTCCTGCTTCTTGTCTAATTGTTATTCGCACCAAGGTGCTAAAAATATATAATTTGGAAGCTGCAGTGGCAACAAGACAGTGTTTGTAGAGTATTATTACTGCAGGCATTATTAGTGATATTGCACTGCAGATGTGTTGCCCTTTAGTGTAGTTTTTTTAAGTATTTAAAGATTGTAAATTGTCACAACATGTGTTACACTCAAGGTCATATGTTCTGTTTTCTAATGTATTTGATTTTAAAATAAATGCAACCACAAGGGGCACAAGCCAGTGTCTTCTTGTGCCTGTCCCAAGTCTGGATAAATGCAGAGGCTGGTGTCAGTAAGGGCCTCCGTCGTTAAACACATGCCAAATTAAAAATGCTAATTATGACTTCCACACTGAATCTGACTTCCATACCGGATCGGTTGGGGCTGGCCTAACAATGACCGCCAATGGTGCTGTGGACCTACAGGGTGCCAGTTGAAATTGGGCTACTGTTGGTTAAAGGAGAGGAGGAAGGCGTGTTCGTAGGCAGAGAGAGAAGAGGAAAGCCAAGACTGACAGTAGGGACTTTGATGTAGTGAGAGAGGACATGAAGTTAGTTGGTGTGAGAATAGAGGATGCAGAGGATAGCTTACCGGGAGCAACTTGGGGTTCAGTGTCTTGCCCAAGGACACTTCAACATGTAGCTTGGACTGGGAATCGAGCCACTGACCCTGTGGTCCATGGATGACTGCCTTACCAACTGAGTTACGTCCACCCCTGTCCTCTGTATACAGGAAAACACCCCCCGTCCAAAGACCTACCACAGCTACATATCATTGGTACACAGCTGTACCCACACTCATGTCAGTCCAGGTTTGGTATGGATGCGCATCATGCTCATAATTCTAATGGCAATTCAATTTTCATTTTTGTTATGCAATTTCAAAATGCATAATGAATTGCCAATTGCAAAATGCAAAGTGGCAATTCAGTCCTCAATTCAGTTTGAATTATTTGGATAAAAATTTTAAATAAAAGCTAAATCAACTGCATTTAATATTTCTATGTTTTTTATAGTCTGTATTCAAATGGCAATTAATTTTGCAATAAGAATTTCAATATGCAATGTCATTATGTAATTTGAAAATTTTGCAATTGGAATTCAGTTTGCAAAGTGGCAATTCAAGCCTCAATTTAGTTTGAATTACGTTTTAAATAAAAGCTTATTTAATTGCATTTAAAAATACAATGTCTTTTTGTAATCTTTATTCAATAAGTCAATATGCAGTTTAGGCATGCAGTTTCAAAATGCATTATTCAATATTTAAAGATGCAATTTAATCTTCAATTAAGTTTGAATTATTTTAATTAAACAACCTGAATAAAAGCTAAATCAAATGCATTTCATATTGCCATGGTTTTCTGGTGTCGCTATTCAAATGTGCTGTCAAACAGCACCCCCTCTCTATCTGCATTTTCAATTACTTCTCACCATGCTCTGCTGGTGTCAAAACTCAAATTGCAATGCAATCTATAAGTCCTCTCATGAAGGTGGAACCCCAGCTGCACCAAGTATGACCCACCCCTACTGTCCCTCCGATTACCTAAATAAATTTAAGTTCAACCAGCCTAACCAACGAGAACCAGCCAATGATGACACAGACTAAGATGCTGGCGTGGCAAATTTGAAAATTACTGGTAACAGACACCTCAAATGTAATCACTAAAGAAGCTTGCACATCCAGGATGTCTTTAAGGGTTTTGTTCTTCTTGCAAGAGAGAAGGTCATCAACAGACTCAAGTCTCCGTCCATACAGTTCTAAAGTCTTAACATGTCAAACATGATTTTATTATCCTCCTGTTGCTGTGCAGAATACTCTTTATCCCCCCCAGGCTGTTACCTCCAGCTTTTTCCCTTTTATAGTAACTTTTACAACATATGTTAAGCACATAAGAACTTGGTGCAATTAGGAGATGTCTCCGTGTGGGCAGACAACCACATAGCTGACCTTGTTCACCTCTACATAAATACATACATACATACATACATACATACATACAGACATACACACACACACACACACACACACACATATATGTATACTCCGTAACTTTGGAGCCTAATATATTAGAAGGGCTTTTAAAAATGTTTGTACAATCACTTGATATAACCTGGATTAGTTAGTCATGTAAAAAGTTTGAAACCCATAGAGAGACCACCAGAGACCTCAACTGCACCTCCAGGAGGATGATCTTGACCTTAAGGATTTGAAGAAGTGAACAGACATGTTGTGATTTAATCAGCGCCCCCCCCACTTCATTAGCTAAAAGCAGACACTCTAATTTAGCAGTCTTAGCAGTCTAGCAGTCCATTTCTTTATAAAGGTTCTACTGGACTGCATCATAGAGATTTTATCTACTCCCTTTTTTTAATCATTGAGACCAAGCTAAACAAAAACAGCTCTTTGTACAAAGGAGTTCGGTACAGCCGTATGTGCAGGTCAGATCCAGAACAATATTTTAAATCGCACTAATCTTGTTATGAGAAGGGTTTGTAATTCTGACTCCAGGCCTATGAGAGCTGCAGTACTACTTGTTTTCCAATTAACCTTGCATTACCCACAGCTAATTACCTGCATCAGGTGCATTCAGTAAATTAGAAGAGCACACCATCTAAGATAGGAATGGAGTGTGGGAAGGCAAAATGAATTGCTATCACCGGCGTCATATTGACTGAACATACCTGAACAGCAGCATTCATAGACCTAAGTACTAATAAAATTTCATAATTTCATGCAAAGGCAAGGAATTCTTACAATGTCATTAGTAATACAAAGTCTGCTTTTTAGTATCCATGGGTTCTACAGAAGAAGGTGGTAACTAACAAAATGATTCTGAAGGGTGTTGCAAATCTGAGCCACCACCAACCACACAACGCGATACTGTGTTTTGCTTTGCATTTTTTTGGAATGCTGTGCAAGTAAATTTGACTTCATTACTTCTGATTTGTGAACATGGTCTATGTTCTCTGCTATCATTTAAACTTTTGATTTTCTTTTATCTTCACCGTCTTTCAAGACCACAACCCTGTGTTACTCTGACAATGCTGACCCATCGCTCATCACAAGCTGCTAGACACCCTCACTTTCAAGTCCAGATGAGTTCAGATGATCATTTGGAGGATGGTGTGAGTAACATAATCCAAACTGAAGGTTCCTCCAAGTAATGTCATCTGGAGGCATTTTTCAGATAGAAGTAGTTATTTTTAACATAGGGAAGTCAGAAAGAGGTTTTAAGGGCATTCATTTACATGTACTACTCAAACTAAACCCAAAAGAAGCAAGTTTAATATCAACAAAGGGGTCCTTTAATAAACAACTAGATCATAGCTTAGTGAAGTACGAAAGAAAAATCTATCAAGTTATGTTTGTGTCTGTGCCAATTATTTTACAGGATATGTGGATCATAGACCCATCTTAGAGAAGGTGTTTGGGGCCTGGCACCAGAGGCCATTGTAGTTCATAATATGGGTGGTTCAGACATCTAGGTTCCTGTGTCATGGTTCAGACTTCATAGAGGCTGTGAAAAGGGAATGTGGTGTTTATAGCTTGCACCTACAGTATACGCCTACCCAAAACAGAGCATCTGCCAGCTCACTGAAAAACAGATTTTCAGACCTGCCAGAAAACATGATCTAATAGGTATTTAGGGTGGAAAATTAACACACAAATTCAGGAGTCCTCCAACATATAGTAAAACTATAGGAGTATAGTAGCAGTATAATATGTAATCTTTAATTACTATTTTATACACACAAACTGAACATTGTCACCTTCATGAAGAAGGATTTACTTGCAGGACTGTTGGATTAGACTGACTTAGTTTTACCCTTATGAACTTACAACTAGGGGTGAGGTGATGCAATGACGTAGTTGAAAACTGACTTTGTAAAAACGCTGACTTGATGGCTGTATCCACAATCATCTAAAGTATGGGAGTACAAACAACAAGGTGCTCTGTGAGCTCCACGCAAATGGTTTTATTTATTTTGCTGTTGAAATGCGAAATGTCGATTGTACCATATTCTTTTAACTTTAATAGAACAAGCTCTTCCTTTAACTAATATTGTAGAGAGACTTTATATGGGTCTGTGAAACACAGGTTGCCAATAAGGACCAGCATTTTTTCTTTGAGGAATAATGACCTGAAGTGCATACTTTGTTATTTTTGTTTGTTTAAAGAGAAGATGATGGAATAAAATATTGACATTTAAATAATTGATTAATTTTATTTTATTTTTAGTAAACTCTTATATTAATAGAAAAACAAAGTAGCTTAATGGGAAAATAATCTATAGTTTATATGACCACAAGATCATTTTTAGGTGTAGCCTACTTACAACTGAGTGGAAATTCATACAACTATATTTATAAAAGTAAAGTCACTACATAGACTCATTAATATCTTCCTAAATTAAATGGAAACTTAAAAAAATTAACACTCACTGATTTGTCTGTTTGTTTGCTGCTGATGGGGACTTACTGCTGAAATGTACACTTATTACAGGGTCCTGCCTGGTTTGGTCGCAGTGTCCACCACAACTTGTGGCACATTAGGGCAAACCGTAAGCACATAGAGTAGAGCACAGACAGCCTTACATATATTTCAGCTTTAGCTGCATGTACGCTAAGGTGTTAGTAGCAATTAGCCAAACTTGTTGTGGTCAACAAATGATGGTTAGTGGGAGTGTTCAGGCAGAGCTAAAATGATCACTTCTGCACATTATTAACACATTATGATAGTTTAACAAGTGTTTTGATAATTTACTCTAATTGTTTGGTGGGTCAAATATTTTTTCTTGTGTGCACATGAATGAATACTGGTATTGTCCACTGCAGTTGAGGAGTTTGACTTTACCTGAGCTGTCTTTGCCCTCTCTGCCATAGCCAGGGACACTTGGCTGGTCCAGAAATTATATTTCCAAATCACTTGTCTTGAAGTACTGAGAACCTAGGAACTTAAAACACAAATAATTATTTATATTTATTATCTTATTTTCTATACACCTGGACAGACTGTAGGCTAATTGCAGGTGCTATTTTAAAATATTTTTCATTTCTATCATATTATAATCCTATTGTTCATTTTTATTAATTCATATTAATTTTTTTGTCTGTCTGTCGAGAACAGTTTATCACATCTACCATGAACAACACAAAATATTTTTTATCCACAGTGACTTTCTTTATTTTCATGTACCTGCTCACATGGTTTTTGGTTATCCCTTGGGAGATTTTCCATTTCTGCACCTCAGCTTCTCTCTTATGGAGCTCACACTCACTATAGGTAGAGCTATGCTCACCTCCACAGTTAAAATACTTTAACTTGCCTCCCTTTTTACACTCCATGTTCATGTGCACCTGCAAAATTTCTACATCTTTATTTGCCTTTACACACTGCTACTATATGCCCATAGTTCTGAGGTTTAAAGTCTCTTAGTGGTGATGAGAACATAATATATCCCATGTATTTTATGCATAGATATTTTTTTAATTAAACTTAATCACTACAATCCGTCTGTAACATTTCTCCTTTTTTTGGGGGGGGGCGTTGTTTGTTTCTTGTTGTTTAACCACTTTGCCCATATTATTATCTTTAAATTGTTTAATGGACAAAGCTGTGGGTATTTATGATTATTAATCCTACAACATTCTCCTTATCCTGAATCACAGAAACACGTAATCTTTTTGCAATCAATTTTGGTCAGTCTTTGGGATTTGTTGAATTAAGTTTTATGACGCTACTTCTTAAACCAGTTATATGATCACCTTGTACTGTTTTTGCTATACATTCCTTTAGCATTTAAGACTTCACTTTGCTGTTCTCCAGCCGCCTTCTCAACTGCCATTCAATTCCAAAATAACATGTGCAATATGTGTATGTGCTAAATGACAATAAAGGTTGTTCTCTCTCTTTTCCATCTCCTGAGGATTCCGTCCAGTTGTCAACCTACCGCCTCCCATCAACCAGAGACTAGCCAAGTGATAATGCTTCCTATGTATTAACATGATTTTACTGCAACACGTATCCATTATACATTGTTATTTGTTTCTTTTGACCGAAAAAAATGTAATGCTGATAGATGTAGCAGATATATTAGACTTTCGGTCAAAAGGGTCCCTCACATGTAGGAAACAATTAAATGCTTTCGATTTGTTCGGCTTCAGAGAACAATAATCTGTGTAACGTTAATGCATATACATTAATAACAAAAACATTAAGTAGTTAACAACACAGACGAAGAGAAATAAATCTATTTACCTCAGTGTTATTAATCGTTACAAACATCCATTTCATGGAGGGGTGCTTGAGTGCGCCGATAAAAATGGTCCGGTTATGTTGGCTACACTTAACATGGTTCCGCAATTTCTGCATACGTCACGTATGCACATTTCAAAGCTGATTTTTTAGCATCTGAAGCATAAACAAAGGGTCCATAGTCAATTACAGACCTTATCATTGTTTGATATTTTAAACGCAGGAACTCAATCTCTGACGCCAAATCACCAAACTCATTTAAAGTGTTTGACAGAAATCTTTGGCCCAAGCATTCTCCTCTAATTATTCCTATGAAAATTTTTAATAATATCTCATGCTACGGCCCTTAATCTTTTGTACTCTAATATATTATACAGCACTGAATATTTCCGGTTTCTTGTATGCTCTATTTCTATTTATTACTGCTATATCAAACTCTTTACTTTACCACGAAAAAAAAAAAACATGCGCACTGGCCTTTTGGTTCTTCTTTAAAGCAATAGTTTCTGCTCTGTAAATTATGGGAGAGGGGTGAATAAGACAAGTGAGTTAGTAAAATGATCTTGACAAGCTGATGTAGCTTTTTAAACAATATAAAATTAATTAAATTAGGTATTTCTTTTTGGACAAAAGTTTTCAAGTTTTCTGTGGTTTCTAAATTTTTCCAGGTTCTTTTTTTTCTTCTTTTTTTACAAGGGCTTTTCTTACAAACTGTAAGTTTGGAAAAAAAAATATTTAAAAAGTATATTTACAGTTTTTGTGGGAGTAACTGTAATATTATTATTGAAATTTTATAGGTAACCTTTTACACTGCTTGTTATAGGAAAAGTAATATAATTACTGTAAAACAAGTTAGCCCAATACTGATCATACCGCTTGGTGACATCTATTGGCAGTTTTCAATGTGACACCATGGCATACATTTTAAAGCATTCAATGTTTGTAAGGTTGGTAGGATTAGTGGATGTTTCCAAAAGTATAGGACTATTAGTACTATGTTTAAGTATTATTAGTATAGTACTATTTCAAAAAACTTTTATTTGGTCCATATGAGATTGTAAATACAACGTAATTCTCTAAACAAGTGTAAATGGCTGGAGTGGTTGTTCTCTCCTTCTAGGCTGACTGTTGATTGGGAGGCCTGCCAGATTTGGAGCACTTACAATCAGGGCTCTGAAAATTACAAAGGAGCTGATCTTCAGTATGTTGGTCTCTCTCTGCTGGTTACCACGGTTTGATTTTTGCTTATACATTTTAATACAAGACACCCGCTGAGAAACCAACTCTATAATTAATTGACAGCTCTAGTCAGAAACGTTAAGTTAGAGGCTCCAGTGGCAATAGGTAAATGTATTCCTGGGGCCAGAGCGGGCGACATTGAATCATATTTGAATCTCCAGCCTAAAGATAAACGTAAATCATCATCATCATCATTCAAAGACTGGCTGTCGAGGTGGTGTCTAGCAAACGATGTGGGCTACATAGGTTATTGGAATCCTTTTCAGGGAAAAACTGGGCTTATTAGGAGAGATGGCATCCATCCTACTTTAGAATGTGAAGGTCTCTTATCAAGAAATATGGCTAGTTTTATTAGACAACCAAAAGTCTGACAATCCAGAGTTGAGTCTAGAATGATCTATGGCAAGGCTTTTTAACATTAACCAGGTAAACAGGATTTACATTTTAGGTATCTCCAATATATTCATGACTAGTCTAAACTAGTAATTTCAGATATCTGCAAATACATTTTAACTAGTCAGACTTTGAATTAAAGATATCTGTAATTACATTTTGACTAGTGTGATAGAATTTTTTCCTCTTACTTAGTCAAGTGGAACTAGATCTTGGAAGAATTGTAGACAGAACTATCTCAGTTTAATACATGCCGTCATGCAGAAGAACACATGGATGTTGGTGTCTTCTCCCTTGTATCTCTCAAACCCCTTCTATTTATATACAAACCCAAAACAGGAACCACCCTCACAAAACATGACTGAAGAAACCAGGTGCATGGAGTTGAGTCATCATTCTTGTCCCCTTCTAGGTTATCTGAAGATTTCAGTTGCATAAACTACAAGCAATAAAACCCTTTTATTGCAACCTCTATTAAATCTTGTGACCTCAGGACCCACTATCTACTACATTGCTTTGGGCCTTGTAACAACAAAGTGCCTCCTGTGATCTTAAGCATTCCTCTAAACATGACACAACCTGTGACTTCTTGTCCTCTTTGTGACCTCGTTGTTACCGTCGTCGTCATTGTTATCATCACCTAACCTACAGTTGACTCTCTGAACTCTTGGGAAATCATGACTCTTGTATCTTGGACTTTTGTATCCTGGACTCTGTGTTTTCTGTGTTGTTTTGGTCTGAGGTTTGCCTTTTGTTTAATTCGGTGTTAGATCTAGCTTCTAGGTATTTTCCATTTGTTTGATCCTGGTTTTTATGTTTTGGATATGCTTCTGTGTTCTCCAGCTTACCAGTGCTTTATATTGAGTTTGTACGTGTCGGCCTCCCCTTAGCTCCTGTGTTAATTTTCTGTGCTTCCCCAACTGTTACTTTAGTTATCTTCCCCCCACAGTGTGTTTTAAGTCGTGCTGTTTACTTTAGTCATTACTACGTGTGTTCATTTGTTTTGTTGTTTGTTTCTTGTTGTCCAAGTCCTTCTGTATTCCTGTTAGTCTCCTTTGCCTTTCCCCGTGGTCTTGTTTGTTTGTTTAAGGTTTCTTTGATTAAGAAATTCTCCAGTGTTTTTCACCCTCCGGTTTAGTAGTTGTGTTCCTTCTTCCTTGTCTCTTAACTGTTTTATGTTAAGATAGTTTCCTTTGCCCTCCCTGTGTGTTAACCTGTTAGTAGTTTGTGATCATCCGTGCTTCATTTATTTAGTAGCCTATGTTTTTTCCTGTTAGAGCGTTTTTTAGTCTTTCTTTTCCCAGCCTTATTTGTCCTGGAGCCTTAGCTGTGTTTGTTTTGGTAACATATGTTCCCCTCTTGTTTTTTAAGTCCATTCTGTTGTGCCCTTATTTTCTATTAAGTTAAGGCCCCTCGTGTGCTGGTCCTGAGGTTAGTTTGTTTTTTGTCTGTATCAGTTCTGTCTAGAGCCTGACTTCTTGTTACCTCCTGTTGGGAACAATTTCTGTTTTCTGATCGTTGAGTTTCTGTCAAATAAAGCCATTTTTTTCGTTCATCCCTCACACTGTCCCCTCTCTTGGGTCCATCCCTTAACCCAAAACCCTGATACTACTCTTTCACATTAAAACACCTGAGAGTAATTTGAAGAACACTGTTGAATAAGCTCGGTGTTTACTGAGGTTTGATGATGTGCCCTGGCAGATATGGGCAGATACCTAAGCATAACTTTAATAAATATGAGCGAGGTAGTTTTAAATGAAGCTCATTAATGCTCGGTGCTGATGACACAAATCTTCAGAGGGACTGGGGAGACTTTCGGTCAGCTAGCACAACTCTCCTGATACAGTTGGGCAGAAACCAAAGGGAAGAAACTGTTATTACGTGCCTACGATTATAGTACACACGAGACTACATAAAATAAAAAAAAGCCAAACATCACATTTGCAGTATGCATGCCCTGTAATATTAAGAATCTGTTCAACACATATCACTAGAGTGTAGTTTATTTGAGGAGACAAAGTAGAAACTTGGATTCAATTCAATTCAACATTATTTATATAGCGCCAATTCACAACAAAGTCATCTCAAGGCATTTTACATAACATTTTACATAATAAAGTCCAGACTATACAAGTATGTAGAGGCATTGTCTGATGGTGTCTGACTGTTCAGACCTTTGTATGTAAGAACCACGGTTTTAAATTCTATTCTAAATTTAATGGGAAGCCAATGGAGAGAAGATAGTGAAGGTAAAATATGATCTCTCTTGCTAGTTCCAGTCAGCACTCTTGCTGCAGCATTTTGGATTAATTGTTATTGGGGCATCCTGAAAGTAGGGAATTACAGTAATCCAACCTAGAAGTAACAAAGTAACGTAGGTGGAAGAAGGCTGTTCTAGAGATTTGTTTTATATGTGAGGTAAAGAACAAATCCTGGTCAAAAATAACTCCAAGGTTCCTTGCAGTAGTACCTGAGGCCAGACTTATGCCATCTAGAGTAACGATATGGGTGGACATCATATTTCTGAAATGTTTGGGCCCAAATACTATGACTTCAGTTTTGTTTGAGCTTAAAAGTAAAAAATTGTGGGACATCCAGGCCTTTATTTCTTGTAGGCATGCTTGTTTGTTTTTCATCTTGTTCCATAGATAGATATAGCTGTGTATCATCAGCATAGCAATGGAAATTTATGGTGTGTTTTCTAATAATGTTGCCTAAAGGAGACATATATAAATTAAAAAGTATTGGTCCTAGCTAACCTCCGTGTACATTGAGGATTCATCATTAACATGAACTTATTGAAGTCTATCAGATAGATAAGTTTTAAACCAACCTAGTCCAGTTCCTTTAATCCCAATTTCATGTTCCAGTCTCTGTAATAAAATGTTGTGATCAATGGTATCGAATGCAGAACTAAGATCTAACAAACCAAGTATAGAGACTAGCCCTTAAGTAGTGGTTTAATTACAGCTACCTTATAGGCCTGTGGTTAATAGCCTGTTTCTAAAGATAGATTGACGATATTTAATACGACCATATCTATTAAGGGTAAAGCTTCCTTCAGCAGTTTAGGTAGAATAGGGTTTAGCAGACAGGTTGTTGGTTTAGATGAGATAATAATTGAAGTTAGCTCAGCGAGATCTATAGGTAAAAAGCAGTCTAAAAGGGATTGGGGCCTTATTAATGATTCTAGCAATGTTGTATGTGAAAATTAATCTGTATTATTTAGGGGGAAGATCTGGTGAATTTTTTGTCTAATACAACACAATTTTATTCATAAAGAAAGTCATGAAGTCATTGCTGCTCAGAGTTAAGGGAATACTAGGCTCAACAGAACTATGGCTCTTAGTCAGCCTGGCTACAGTGCTGAACAGAAACCGGGGGTTGTTCTTGTTTTCTTCTATTACTTATAAATATGTTTTTCTGGCATCACAGAGAGCTGTTTTGTACATTTTTAAACTAATTTTCCAGGCTAAATGAGATTCTTCTAAATTTCTGGAACGCTACTTCCTAACTTTCTTGTTACCTGTTTTAAGTGGCGTGTACACCATAATCAACTTGTGCAGGAGTAACATTAACATCTACACTTAATCATTTAGCAGATGCATTTATCCAAAGCAATGAGTAAGGTACAAGGCAAGCAGAACATTAAGGTGGCTACCTTCCATTGTATTGACATATGGTGAAGCAAATGATGAAAGAATAAATTCTTTAAATTTGTTTACAGCTTTTTCACTTAAGCATCTGCTATAGTGGAATTCTTTGCCTAACTGCTGTATAGTACTTTATTTTAAATTCAAATGTTATTAGAAAATGGTCAGACAGAAGAGAGTTGTGAGGAAATATTGTTAAATTATCCGCTTCAATTCCATATGTAAGGACAATGTCTCACTGACTAAACAGTGAGTGGGTTTATTTATATTTTGGGAAAAACAAATTGAATTTAATAATGAATTGACTCATTTAGACTGACATATTCTTCCTGTTGCAACCAAGTTTCAGTAAGACAGAATAAATCGAATTGATGATCACTTATTAAGTTGTTTACTAACAGAGACTTAGAAGAGAGAGATCTGATATTTAATAATCCATATTTAATAGTTTTGGGTTTTGTTCTGTAAGAGGAGTAGTCTTAACTTTTATTAGGTTATCATGATTAACTCCTCTTATGGTTGTTTTTGGTCTATGTAATTGAGTTGGTCAGCGAACAAACAGTCTCTATAGGTATTTGGAAGTTGTGGGGACATGACTTATAAGGACACTGCAGAGAGGCGTGTAGGACTGGATCTCTGCATCCTAGCCTCAACTCTGGATTGTCATACTTTTGGCTGTCTAATAAAACTAGTCATATTTCATGATAAGAAGCTCCTAATCAGCCTAGGTTTTACCTAAAATCGTTTCCAGTTATATATGTATCCCACGACATGCGGCTGTACATGTCGTCACTGGTCAGATGTGGCAGGGGTCCAGACACCAGGGGTCCGACATTGTTTTGGCAAAGTTACACACCGATTCAACATTCATTTTAGTGACCACCGATTTGCGTAATCGGGCGTCATTAACTCCCGTGTGAATAATAATCTTACTGTATTTACGTTTATCTTTAGCCAGGAGTTTCAAATATGATTCAACGTCGCCCGCTCTGGCCGCAGGAAGACATTTGACTATGGCCGCTGGAATCTCCAACTTCATGTTTCTGACTATAGAGCTGACAATTACCAGAGTTGGTTTCTCAGCGGGTGTGTCGCTGAGTGGGGAAAATCGATTAGAAAAATGAACAGACTGGTGGTGAACCTCGGGCGTCTGTTTAGCATTAGATCTCTTACGAACAGTCACCCAACCGGAGTGGCTTCCCGGCTGCTCGGGAACTGCCGGGTGACAGCTAACAGGGGCTACGCTAGGCTGGCCCGCACCAGCTACCAGGCCTGAATAGCTGCATTATTTTCAGTGTTAGCGAGCTTCGCCTCCAAAACTACAAAAACCTTACACTTGTTACATAAACCATTATCACTAAAGGACGCAGAGGAAAACCTGAACATGAGACACACCGAGGAAGTGAGAGGAGAGACAGAGAAGCAAGTGTAGTGTAAAAGTGTAATAACAAGCGTATGTCACGACACAAGTATTAATTGTTGAGTGAAGAAATCACTTATTTAAGTCAAATGATAGCTGCAATTAATCAGTAAAACGTCCTTCGATAGAAACCCGAGCGTGCCGAAACAGAAAGTGACGCAATACGCTTGCCGCTCTATATAGAATCTTATTTGACAGTCATTGTAGCAAGTATACAGTCACCTAACCAACTATCGCTAAAAGCGAGAGGTTTATTAAAAATAATGTATTTTTTTTCTTTTCTCTTCCCAAGCTTATAACTACACTCCAATCCATAAAGTGGCTGTAATTGACCTTTAAGCTAGTCTGCCAACTCCCAATAAACCGAAAAAAAAGAAGTAGAAGGAGGAGGAGAAGAAAAAGAAGAAAAGGAACAAAATGAATTAGTAGTGCCTGTTTCCTGTCGGACACGTTTGAGAAAACACTATTCCCTCACCGCACGCTATAAGGTGAGTGTAATCATTGACACTATTAAGAACCAAGAAACATTACCTAGTGTGTGTGAACGACACGTTAATTGTGGGCGCTTAGCTGTTGCTTTGTGTGTTGTTGGTGTAGTGCCTGCTGAGAACTATAGAACTATTGGAATAGTCGAATTTCTTTCCAAGGCGAGCTTAGTTTCCGATTAAGCTGTTTCCCCCCCTTCGTTTACAAACCGTTGTGGCACAATGCTCAATTGCCATTACAATCTATACAAAAATGATAATAGAATATTGGATACCTAGTAAAAAACGATGAAGTATGAAAGTGATGAATGTTGTGATGATGAATATAAAATGTCGAATAATATATGTGGCATTATTACATGTACAAATTACAAGAAGGAATAGTAAATTAGTGCAAGTAACAACAGAAGTAATGTTAATATTATCCTTGTTATAGTAATAACCTGCTTGAGTACCTTTTTGTGCGTTCTTTGTTTTAATTTTATTCAGGGGCATTTCACATTTAAAATTTATAATACCCTGAAGCTTTGAGACCCCTTTTAGAAATAAAATTTTGTGTACATAAAATTTGGCTAAACAAACATTTGACATAACAGTACATTTTACATAAATAGTATTTATTACAATTTCTAGTAGGGGTGTGAATCTCATTTGCTTACATTTCTAAGCTACATTTAATACTATACATTATCATTCGGGTCCGATAAAATTCATTTCATATCAATATTAATTTAGCTATTAGTATATAAGCTATTAGCTATAAGTACACATATATTCAAATATATTCAATATTCTATTCAAAGTACACATACAAAGACACTGAACCCCAACTTAGTTGCTCCCGTTGAGCGTTGGCCAGATATACTACTTGACTTTCTTCACTGTGACCTTAGGGGGTTTTACTCCATTGCCTTCTTATGTGAGTGGTGACATTTGATATTCCTGGTAATAGTCATGTTGATGCTGCCACTGCATGTCTTTCACAAAGCTGTTTTATCAGGAGTATCTTCATTTTTTTTTTTGGACTCAAAAATACTTCAAGTATGGAATTGGCTAACATTACGCAGCAGAGTTAACAAAGTTAACACTGGGAAATAGGCTCTGACTTGTTTTTTCTATAGTAGTGCAATTGCTAGAAGTTGGTTTGTGATTAGATGCGCACAAAACAGACACGCACAGCAGGGACACACAGAGTGGAGCTCAAAGAACTAGAAGGAACTTGAAAAACATTAGTTTTTAACTGCTATAACCATTTCAGACCCATTTCAGGCCGTTTTTTTGGCCCCCACCTTAAAGTGAAGCACAAAGTTATCTACCCATGGATTCTGAAAAATGACTCCTGATCTATCTCCTATGCAGTGAGGAGACTGCAAAATGTAAAACTGTTTTAAATGTTTAAATTTCATGTGCATCTAAATTTGTAAATATTTAGTTTTACATGTGCGGTGCACTGTTTCTTCGTGTTCTTTTTTAAAGTAAAGCCACACTTTTAATTGTTCACTGTGGTCATACAGTGTTGAAGGTTGTAATATTAGCCATAAATTCTAACTCGTATTTTAACAAACATGCTGTGGCATTTATGGCTGATGTCTTGTAGACAATTCCTCCTCCTGGCAGCTACATAACCTTGAACAACAATTCTGCCAAAAAGAGTTTTACCAAAAGCTTGTGTGTGCAAGTGTCTGAAAACTGTGAAACATCTCAAGGGGTACTTTAACGAAATGTTTAACATGCTGTATGCGTATTTTGACCATAATTTTGACCCTGTGGTGCCCCCCGATGAGTTAAACCCTGTGCTCCAAATTCTTAACTAATTAAAATTACATGTTGTCATTCTACCTCACCAAAATAAAAATGTTTAAAAGCATAATTTAAAGACAGTTGTGTCCATGAGTGTGATAATTAAAGAGAGGGATATTTTATAGGTAACCTTCCTATTTTATAGCTTTCCAAATTGTAAGACAGACTCCAATACTCTAATTCTAATACTAAAAATACTTTTACCAGCACTAAAAATCAAAAATGATGATTATTGTCTCGTTTGTTTTGTTCCTTGTTCTCCTAACTTGTTATATTTACACTCTTTTCATCGTTGCAGCTCCAAAAATGGGAGGACTGCGTAAAAGTAGGGAGACTCTCGTATTAACATAGGCTCTCTGTGAGCTTTGATTAAAACAATTCCACATAATAGAATTGCTTCTCACAAGTGTTTATGCAGCATTTTATTCAGAATGACCTCATTATGTATTAACTACTTTTCTTCTGGCCTCGCTTCTGCAGCAGAAACAATTTGAAATAACTAAGTAGATGCATCACATGTCAAGAAATGTTTTTTCATCATAAGACAAAAGTTAAAATTACACTACTTCAGTTAGACCTATTTAATAATGCCTGCACTTATTTACAATTCATGCTTAGCCTTTATTATTTGGAAATTGTTTCTGCAGGCCCTTATTCTATTAAGTTTTGCAATCATATTTACAAAAAAATAAAGCCTCCTACATACTTCAGAGATAATTCCGCATCTCACTGAACATATTGTTGGATTTTTACTCAGATTGAAATGCCAAAGAGAAGTAAATCAAAGACTGCACAGAGGTTGGCCAGTGATGATCAGCGGCTCCCTCCTAAACAAAGCAGAGTAAAGCACAGCAGCCCTCCATCCTCTCTGTGCTTCCACAGCCCAGTAAGTCTGTTTGAAAGTCTCATCCAGCCCATGGGGACAGAGCAGTTCTTCCAGGAGTACTGGGAGAAGAAACCTCTTCATCTGCAGAGGTCTGATTCCAGTAGAGTCTCCTATTTCAAGTCTTTGTTCCAGCTCTCTGATCTGCAGAACCTGTGTTCTCGGGGTCTGGATTACTACAGGGATATCAACGTTGTTCGCTGCATCAGTGGCAAGAAAAAATTACTCAACAAGGAGGGTCGAGTTAAGAGCAGTGTTCTGTTGAAGAACTTGGTTCAGAACAAAGCTACCATTCAGATTCACCAGCCACAGAGATTCAAGGTAAGAATTCTGACAGCAAAAAGATCATAGATTTACTCCCCTTTAGGCAAAATGAGTTCTACAACAGTAAAGTCACGATTTTCATTGAATTAAGAATACTCCTAATACATTTATATACTGAACAATGCATAGCAGCAGATGGCTGCCTATCAAATGTTTAGCAAATGCTTTTCACATTAGCAGTGTACTTACTTTGGCACATTGAATTTTCTGATCCCTTTTTGCCTAAAGAGTTCTGTTTCAGAACTAGGGTATGAACTTTTAAACATTGATCATACAATGTGCTATTGAAATAATCCAGGCTACATCTGTATTATCTGTCTGTTCCACAACCTCTGACTTAACTGACAGAGCAGGCTCAGTGTCTCTAAGTATCCATCGCCATGGCAAAGGGGAAACAGTTTTGAAAATGTTATAGACTATGGCTGGTTGTGGCTGTAATGGCATCTTGGGGAGAGTTCTTTTTTATTTTTCCTACGATGTAGGTGATATGTTAGAATATGACAAATTTGCCAAAACTCTCCTCTCAAACATGTCTCTCATGTATTCACTTATTCTTTGATAGTAGTTTATCAGTCACATCATACTGTAGTTCTGAAGTTAAATCTGTTCTTGTCCTTAAAGTAACTGCTGCACTCTGCATCAGTGTCATTCTTGCTACTCTGGTTGTCAGGTATTTTTTCAGTTGGTTGTCAGTTAGTTGCCAGGTGTCGTTGCATCCTCCGCCAAGTCTTCTCTGGGGGTTAGCCCCACTCATACAGTAGCAGATACTAAACTACACAACATAAAATCTTACTGTAATTGCTCTAAAAACTATCAAACCATTTAAATTCTCCATACCCTGGTCCAGCTTAGGTGATTATTCAAGAGTCAAACAACTTTATAGATCCCATGAGGAAATTGTGTAAGGTAGAGGATATCTATGGGGCATTGTGAAGAGGAAGATGCGATATGCTAGACCCAACAATGCAGAAGAGCTGAAAGCCACTATCAGAGCAACCTGGGCTCTCATAACACCTGAGCAGTGCCACAGACTGATCAACTCCGTGCCACGCCGCATTGGTGCAGTACTTCAGCACTCTTTCGTCCAAATCACTGTTAGTGTCTTGATAAATGATCATCAAATTTACTTATTTTGTCTTACTGAAACTTCGTTGCAGCAGCAAGAATACATCACTCTTAATGAGTCAACATTATTGACTCTTACTTATTACTTACCTATTGCGTAATTATCACATTCATAGAAGCACAGGCCAAAGTGGAGGAGTACCTGCAATCTTACCAATCTTATTAAGTTTACCAAGAAGCCTTTTACCTAGACCTAAACATAGTTATAATTCATGTGAGAGCCTTACTTTTAGCCTTTCACACCCAAACTGGAAAACTCAAAAACCACTTCAGTTTGCTGTTGCGGACCGTCCTCCAGTTTTTAACAGAATTTTCAGATTTTCTATCCAATTTAGTGCTTAGTACACAAAAAGACAATTCCAATACAACAGATGTTTTTCTGAAAATGCTGTGAACAAATTTAAGGAAATTATTTCTTCATCATTTTCACCACCATGTGTCAATACAATGGTGAGTGATGGTGAATTGGTGAATTTGTACAATTTACAAACGCGCCGCTTAAAGCAGGCATTACAAAAGTTAGAAAGGAGGTGGCGTTCCACTAATTTAGAAGAACCCCATTTGGCCTTTAAAAAACTGTTTAATTATGGATAATAAAAAAAAGCTCTCCGTAACGCCAGAACAGCATATTCTTCATCACTAATACATGACAATAGGAACAACCCTGTTTCTTTTCAGCACTGTAGCCAGGCTGACTAAGAGCCATAGTTCGGATGAGCCTAGTATTCCCTTAACACTGAGCAGCAATGACTTCATGAATTTCTTTACAAACAAAATTTTAGCTATTAGGGAAGAAATTTACCAGGTCTTCCCCAGAAATATTACAGATAGATCTTCGTGTACAGCAGCTCTAGAATCATCAAGAAGACCCCACTCCCTCTGAGACTGCTTTTTAACCATAGACCTTGATGAGCTAACTTCAACTATTGCATCTTCAAAATGTCTTTTAGATCCTGTCCCAACCGAATTGCTTAAAGATAAAGCTAAAGTCTATTGTTTTCACTTAATAGACACGTTCTTATTAGATTTGGTCAATCTATCTTTAGAAAGTAGATATATACTAAAGCCCTATAAAGTTGCCGTAATCAAACTCCTACTTAAAAAAACCTTGTCTTGATCCAGGTGATTTAGCCAATTATAGAGCGATAAACAATCTCCCGTTTATTTCTAAAATCCTTGGAAAAGGTACTTGCAAAGCAATTATGTGATAACCTGTCTGTAGAGGCGATCTTACTCAAATCTGACATTCCACCAAATACTTCACTCCAGAGATTGTTGTATGACGAACATGGAAGATTTATTGTACTTGCTTCTCAACTTAGCCGATGATGGATCAATTGTACACACAAGTTTAAGTACAGTAATCTCCCAAGCACGTTCACAAACAGTTTAATCAAACAAGTTTCTCAAAGTATAGCTGAACTCACAGAACTTGTTAAGACACTGTGTGCTTCCACAGCTTCACACTGAACGTTTTTCTTCTACCTTGTTGTGGTCCACACCACCTTGTAGTCAGTTCCTGTGCTCCAGCTACCGAGTCATGTCTGCACCCTTCAGTAGCTGAGCTGAACAGCATCTCTTGTAGTCAGTTCCTCTGCTCCAGCTTTCATTGACAACTGGACAACCATCTTAAAAACTAATGACATCATCAGAAACATAACACAACACACAATTGATTAAAGTTAACAATACATACTACATAAAACAAAAACTAAACTGAGGAAAGCCTTGGTTGGCTCATACACTGTCTGAAGATTTCCAGTCAGGATTTAGAGTACATTACAGTACAGGAACTGCACTAGTGAAAGTAACCAACAACCTTTTCTTGTCTATACTTGTGCTACTAGACCAGGGGGGCAAATTCAAGTACATATGCTAGTTTTGTTGCCGTCCAGGAAATAGGCACGGGAAGTCGTTTAGAGATAGAGAAGATATTCATGGACTTTAAAAACAAGAGTAAAATTGTGCAGAAAATCAGGGATATGCCCCTCTCTGCAAAGGGTGTCAAAGACAGAACCATAAAAATGGCAGAAGACATCACCAGACAGTAAATTAAGACATTAATTCAGCTGTGACCTACTCAATTCCCTGTGATGACTCTAAAGACAAAGGTGATATTGAACAAATGGCGGCCAATAAAGGCCAAACACGGGGGGGAGGACATCTGTGAGACTGTCTGGAATTGTTTAAAATCCAAAGGAATAAAAACCAACCAACCTGGTGTCATTGGCTACTGATGGGCCACCAAGCATGACAGGAGCACAGAAGGACTTTGTGGCTTTACTGCAGTACTCGCTGGACAGAAAGCTGCTGACTTTTCACTGCATCCTGCACCAAGAAGCGATGTGTGCCCAAACATTTTCTCCGGAATGCACAGAAGTAATGAATGTTGTCATTCAGATTGTCAACAAAATAATGGCAAAAGGTCAGTTCCGTTTGTTACTGGATTGTTTATTGTTCAGTGAAATAGTCCTTTTATTATTCAATTCGACAGCTGACTGCACGCTTCAGTAAAAGGATGATGGCATTTTTGGTTTACTGCCTGTGGATAATTTAAGTTTGTCTTTTTTTTCATAAATACAAGAAGGACTCAAATAGACATTGAGTATTTTACTTGAAAGTAACCTTCAACCAGACTGTGACATAGGAAGGTAGAGTGATTGTCTACCAATCCCCCAGTTGTTGGTTCAATCCCCGGCTCCTCCAGTCACATGTCGAAGTGTCCTTGAGCAAGACACTGAATATGGAAGCAGAAAAGTAGCAAAATTATTTGTATGTGTACAGGGATTTGTGCGTGCGTACTTAGACTTGTATATCTCAAACTGTGTGTGCGTACTCGGATTTGTGTGTCTGTACACAAATCTTTAACTGTAAATTATATTTGTGTGGATATAAAATAATGTGCAAATGTATTTACTCAAAAAACTAAATGTAAATGTCCAATAATCTGAGAAAACACTTGGGTTTTAAGTAAAAGTGCTGGAAAGCCTCACAATTGGCTGTCTTTTTAGGGGTGGAATTTTGCTACTGTTCTGCCGTCTGCAAAATTTGTGTGTGCGTAAAGCAATTTGTCTGTATTGGAAGGTTTTTGTTGCCCTCAACTCAGGCTCCCAGGCTCAGCCTTACAGGCCGAGTATGGTTAATCTCACAGTGTGCCAACAGTCCGCACTCAGGCTAGTGAAGAACACTGAAGCAAAGAGGCCGGTCAGTAAAGCTAATGCTAAATGGAGGAACGCAGACCTGCCGCTACAGTCCTTTAGGTTAGTCTCACTTTTACCTGTCTGAGTTGGCTGTATTGTTTGCTCTTTGTCATGGCAAAAACTGTAAGGCAAGTTAAGGAGGCAAAAGGCAGCTCACGGTGCCTTTTAACCACTCAGCTCAGCAGCTGAATTTACATAAAAGCACAAAGGAATGACTCAATGCAAACCAACCTTATAGAACATACACGCAGTGGTCAGGAATCTAATTAGCAAGTATCTGAGACCACTCTTCTCCTATGTGTTCCCCGCTGGGACAGCTTCCTGATGAAGCTCTGGTCTGAAGACAGTGCAGACAGAAGGTCTGCTGAGGTGTGAATTTAACATTTGGTCACCATAAACAGGCAATTTGGAGTTGAGGCAAAATTTCTCTCACACTCTTGACTTTCTCCTGCTCAGCCAAACAGTGTTTTTAGTGTTTCTGTACTGTTAGCTACAGCAGATAACGTTAACTGACAGCTACAGCTAGTGTAAGTAACAGCGAACAAACAGTGTGAGCTAACTTTACTCCTAAAAGTGCTGTTCAGTGGTAACTACACTAGTGCTTGAATAAGCCTTTCATAGGAGAGCGGAAACATCTTGGAGACCTACAAGCAGAAGTCCAGTTTCCACTGAACAGCACTTTGGAATAACAATGACCTGGATGTCTGAGAATCCCCACAGACCGGTAACTTTACTGGTTTTTAGAACATGATCATCAGCTGTTGTTCAGCTCACGGGGTTTTAACTCATACAGTGTCACGTCCAGTGACTGGATCTGTGTTTAGTAAACCTAGTTATTGCAGATTTTATGGCCGTTAACCCATCACTGAGTCTTTGCAAACATGGGGCTCAGCACAATTCTTTCCCGGATGCCTCTCCAGCACTGCTCAGGTCTTCTGAAACTCTGCAGTGAGATAAAATATTTCAAATAGATGGTGATTGAGAGTTCAGTGTGGACCTTTTTCACAAAGTGGGTAGTAAATTTACCTCAGATGCTCGTACATGTTGCCAGCATGAACAGGTGAACAAGGTCTGGGACTCAAAAGTGCAAGCAAATAGACCTGTGAAACACAAAGGCAACATTCCCTGGAGAACTCATCTGCTCCAGCAGTCACATTGTAATGAAGGCTCTACTAAACAAGAAATTACTTAATGAATAAAGCTTTTTTATAAGGCCAGAGTAATAGGTAAAAGCCCACAGCTCTAAAGGTTAATCTTACCTGTCTAGATTGAAGGTTTGGATTCACATATGAACAGTGGACTGTAGCTATAGATTTGACTAGCGATGATGATTTTCGCTTTAGTAGTGCAATGATCATTTCACCAGTTATGATACAATTTAAGCTTGATATTAAAACTTTTGGGCCAAAGCCCTTCATTCATGGACTGTCTGAGCCATATAGCTAAGAAGTTACTTAGCAATTTTAGCCATCGGCCTGCATACACCTGTACAGCTGGACTGAGGTCAGGTGACCCTGGAAGTGAAGGTCATCCCACTGGTGGGCCATGACAAACTCCCTGGCAGCATTAGTTGTGTATATGAACCAGTGTGGATGTAAAATTAAAGAAAAGAGCCTAAAGCCAGTGCTTTAATCTCTTTTCATGTTCAATACGATAAACTACACAGGCAAAACAATAAGATTGTGTGACTGGACAAGTTATTCTGTACTGTCTTCTAACCTGTTGCCAGTTTTGTCATGGTTGGTTATCACCAGTTTATAAGGTGCAGTTGTGCGCAGCCTCAGTAATCCATCCTCCATGATGATGATGTCAGGGTGAGCAATTTTCTGCATCAGCTTTCCCATGAAGGACCTGCCTACAAACAGGACACAAATCACTTGTTATGTTAAACATTTATTTTGGTGAACAATCTGCATCTAAAAAATACAAGTCCAGTCATCCTAAAACTACATAGTAGTCTTTTCATCATGAAGTCTCGTGATCAGATGTTCTTCTTGGACACAATGAATGATAAATGTCTGTGAATATATGTAAAAAGGCTGTTTGCCATTTGAAATAGAGGAACTACAGTCAGTAAACCAGTTTTGAAATGTTAGCATTGGTGTATTTCTATCTATGAAAATATAACTAATATGTATAGTTGTGTATTGCATTTCTGTTTCTCCATGCAGCAATTGCTAGAAAGCCATATTTCTGATTATTTCTGTGGAGAAACTAATGTGGTACAATCCACACAGTAACCAAGTGTCCCTCCTGTCATTATAATGTTAACTTGGTGTATGCCAAATAAAAGGAAATATCAATCATAAACTCACATGTTGTTAGTATTTTTTCAGTTCGTGAGATCTGAGTTACAGTTTTCTTGGAAGACAAATGTCAGTGTTGTAATAAACAACTTGATGTTTAAATATGACTTTTTTTGATTACAGCATTTTGGATGTAAGATTAATTGTGCTCAGCGACATGTTTGCAAAGACTCAGTGATGGGTAAACGGCCATAAAATCTGCAATAACTAGGTTGACGAAACAGAGATCCAGTCACTGGACGTGACACTATATGAGTTAAAACCCCATGAGCTGAACAACAGCTGATGATCATGTTCTTAAAACCAGTAAAGTTGCCGGTCTGTGGGGATTCTCAGTCATCCAGGTCATGGTTATCCGAAAGTGCTGTTCAGTGGAAACTGGACTTCTGCTTGTAGGTCTCCAAGACGTTCTCTCTCTCCTCTGAAAGGCTTGTTCAAGCACGAGTGCAGTTGCCACTAAACAGCACTTTTAGGAGTAAAGTTAGCTCACACTGTTTGTTCGCTATTAGCTACACTAGCTGTAGCTGTTTACCTGCCTGCATCAGTTAACGTTATCTGCTGTAGCTAACAGTACAGAAACACTGTTTGGCTGAGCAGGAGAAAGTCAAGAGCAAAACACTATGGCCAACTCAAAGACAAGTAAAGGTAAGACTCACCCGAACGACTGTAGCAACAGCTCTGCCCTCCGTTCAGCACTGGCTTTACAGACCGCCCTCGGAGCTTCAGGACTGTAAGGCACACTGTGAGATGAACCATACTCGGCCTAAAAGGCTTAGCCTGTGAGTCCGAGCTGAGGGACACACAAATCTTGCAGACGGCAGAACAGTAGCAAAATTCCACCCCTAAAAATACAACCAATTGTGAGGCTTTCCAGCACTTTTACTTAAAACCCGAGTGTTTTCTCAGATTATTGGACATTTACATTTAGTTTTTTGAGTGAATACATTTGCACATTATTTATATACACACAAATATTATTTACAGTTACAGATTTGTGTACAGACACACAAATTAAAGTACAGAAACAAAAAAATACATGTCAGAGTACAGACAAACAAGTCTAAGTACGCACGCACAAATCCCTGTATACATACAAATAATTTTGCTACTATTCTACTTCCATAACTGAACCCCAAATTAGTTGCTCCCGGTGAGCGTTGGAAAGCTGCATACCAACTCTCTCCTTGGTGTATGAGTGTGTGTGTAATTGTCAGTGTGAATGGGTGAATAAGAAGCAGTGTAAAGCGCTTTGAGTGCCAATAGATAGAAAAGTGCTATATAAGTGCAGACCATTTACCATTTATTACCTTCAATTAATTCAAAATTCTGCAGCAAGAGTGCTAACTGGAATTAGCAAGAGAGATCATATCTCTCCTTCATTAGCTTCTCTACATTGGCTTCCCATAAAATCTAGAAAAGAATTAAAAATCCTCCTCCTTACATACAAAGCTCTTAATGGTAAAGCTCCATCGTATTTTAAAGATCTCATGGTACCATACTGTCTGATTAGACCACTTCGATCCTGGAATGCAGACCTACTTGTGGTTCCCACAGTTTCCAAAGTAGAATGGAAGGCAGAGCCTTTAGCTATCAAGCCCCTCTATTGTGGAACCGGCTCCCAATCCAGATTTGGGGTGCAGACTCCCTCTCTAATTTTAAAGTTAGTCTTAAAAACGTCATTTTTGATAAAGCTTATTGTTAAAGCTGCTCAGTCAACCGGTATTAGCTCTTAGTTATGATGCTATAGGTTTAGACTGTTGGGGGACCCCGTAAGTGCAATGAGAAATCTCCTCTTTCTATACATTTATTTTTCACCACTGCATGATATTAAACTTGTGTTTTTTCTCTCCTGTAGTTGTGCTTCTCCTTCTCTCTCTCACTCTCTGTTCCTTTCTGTAGGGTTCATCTGCTTTGGAGTTGTGTGTTTTCCTAAAAACCTGCCCAATGTTTTGTGGTTGTTTTTTGTTGCTCTTTTCTTTTTTTCTCTCCCCTTCTTTTTTCTTCCATTAAAGGGAGTTCTTCCTCTCCACTGTTGCCTAGGGCTTGCTCAAGGGGAATTTGTTGGGTTGCCTCTACATACTTGTATAGTTTGGACTTTATTATGTAAAATGCATTGAGATGACTTTGTTGGGAAATGGTGCTATATAAATAAAGTTGAATTGAATTGAATTGAATAGGACAGTTAAAAGAACAAAAGAACAACCAGACTGTGAAATAGATTTTACTCAATCAATCATTTTACTGAACACCAGTCTCAGATAGGTGCAATAATTTGGGGTGACTCCCTCATCTGGTCAAATGTTGAAGTGTCTTTGAGCAAGACATTTAACCATAACTTAGTTGCTCCCGCTGAGTGTTGGCGAGCTGCCTAGCAGCTCCCCCATCAGTGTGTGTGATCGTGAGTGTAAATGGGTGAATAAGAAGCAGTGCTTTGAGCACCAATAGGTAGAAAAGCGCTATATAAGTGTAGACCATTTACCATTTAATTATTGTGTGTTTTAAATAGGCGCAATATTTGATTAATATGTTATGTTTACAAGAATATGTGACACTGTTTTATGTATTTTTTTTTTTTACATTTTTATTTTATTGTTTTTATTAAGTTGATTTTCTCTTTGATTTAGAAACCAGAGTCTAATTCTGTGTATACACAAAGATAATTTGACAATAAAATCTGATTCTGATTTGTGGGGTGGTATGTGCTCACATGCACTGCATTTTTACTTTTATTAGAGAGACTTATAGTTTAACACTAAACTTTAGTCTTTTTCGATGACAAAGTAACATCAATTTAGTCACAATTGTCAGCTGCATCATCTAGTGTTTGTTTCAAAAAACGACTATAAATTACACATCAAAGTGCATCAGATGAGAAAAAAAAAGCATGACTTATTGTCTGGAAAATGCCAGAAAAATGTGGATAAATGGATACTTTGACTTTAGATTTTCATTGCACATTTTTTACTTTTTACTTAACAGCACAATTACAGTGTCATAGTACCACTTTTACTCAAGTAAAGTATTGAAATATATCCACAACAGAAGATAATAACAGTCCTTGTTATATTTTTAAGGATTATTGTACATGGTGATTATAACAGTAATAATAATTATTATAATAACACATTCTGTTTAAATTGCACATCCACTAATGTCACTCAATACACTCCTCAAGTGTAACTAAAATACTGCAAATCATTCAGCGTCACTTGCCTTGTGCTGGTACATAGGGGTAATCTAAACCTACGTTTAAGGCCTAAAAATAAGTGTGGCATTAAAATTGTATCACATTAATAAATCTGCATTGATGTGATATCCTCTTAATGATAATGTAAAATAAATGTTCACATGAATGTTTACCTGATTTTTTTTTTCCTATTCCACTGTGCAGACAATCCTCTTCTGCTCTCTATAACAATAACTCTCTTTAATAAAAGGGTAAATGCAAATAAAGAGAACAAATTGAATGAAAATGTTTATCATTTCACATTGGATAATTGACTGGAGGACTGTTAAAAGCAGTGCTAATTTGTTTTTTCCTGTATGTTGTTAGGATGAATTGTGGAAGATCCAGGAGAAGCTGGAGTGTTTCTTTGGAGCCTTGGTGGGCTCTAACATCTACATCACACCACAAGACTCCCAGGGCCTTCCAGTTCACTATGATGATGTTGAGGTACGTAAGTGAAAGTATAACTGATGTTCTCATATACATTATATGTTGCCCATCAGTGATTTTATATAATATTTGATAAATATTATTTATTTCTTGTGTTGCTGGCTTGGTTGATGAACTATGAATCAGTGAGTATACTATATCTTCATTATGGATATATTTTTGTAAAGTGGGTATTATACACATCCTCTAAAATGCAAGCTTGTGTTTTAAGCTTGGCATGCTTATAAGGGCTTTTACAGATATATTCACTTTTGCTCTAAATTGTGGTCAGGTATATCACCTTAGCTTTGATTTTCTATGAAATTGGTTTAGTACTGAAACCATCCTTAGTGTTTTCATGTGGTCAGGCCATATACTTTAATGCCATCTTCATCCAGGTACACCTCATAGTTATTAACACCAGCATCATTACTGTGAATGTTCCAGCATTATTATTGTGTTATTATTTTGACTACTGTCTTCCGTACATTATTTGGCGCCTAACTACTTTTGCATACTTTAAGCTAGAAACACAGTTTAAACTTCAAAACATTCAGAACATTCTTATAAAGGACATTATTGTTTGTATATCGCTATTTAAATATATTTTTAAAATTTTTATACTTTTAGAAATTATTGAAATTATTTGATGAAGTCATCGAAGATGTAAACAATGACAACAGATAGTTGCCTTTTAAGTTTTTAAGGCTTAACTGGTTTTGACATTTGCCTAACCAGTATATAAAGAAGCCAAATTTCATTCAGCTATTTCAGCAAAAGCAAAACTTTGTTATTTCACCAAAAAAGGTTCAGCTTGTTTTCAGCTTTGTTTGGAATATCCTTTTAAAGCCGAAGCAACCACAGTGCATTTTCTTATTGGAAATACTTTTTCTAATTAAAAATGTTAGACACCAAGACTGGCCAGGATTTTTAAAGACATGCCCATCTAACTTGGATAAGACTGATAGGTGGGGACTCAGAGCCAGCCCCACCTCTTCTGTGTCTGGTTAGTTACTCACACATAATAACAAAACAATACAGCATAACATTTAAATTCATAAAACAGTTCAACACAGTCAACAGATGGCACTGGTAGTTTACTAATTCAGTTCAATTCAACTTTACAGAGTCATCTCAAGGCACTTTACAGAATAAAGTCATGACTATAAAGATGTATAGAGAAAACCCAACAATTCCCCCCTTGAGTGAGTCCTAGGCAACAGTGGAGAGGAAAAACTCCCTTTAACAGAAGAGACCTCCAGCTGAACTAAGCTCAGGGTGGGTGGCCATCTACCTTGACCGGTTGGGGTGAGTGGAAAGTGGAGTGAGAAAGGAAAAGAGCAACAAAAACAAAAACAGCCAGGGATGCCTGCAGAAAGGGACAGAAAAAGGGAAAAAGACAAGGACCAAGCCAACTACCAGAGAAATAACACACAAAGTTAATGTCATACAGTGTTTACAAATGTGGGGTGAGAAGAAAGGAAGAGGGACAAGAGGAGCGATCATTCTGTATAAACAGCCTCAAATTATTTTTCATGATTTAATTAGTTTAAAACATCTGTGCTAAATACAAACCCAAAGTCAAAATGGGTTCTCCCCCAAAGGTGGTTGAGAATGACCCAGCTAAGATCCTGTAGGACCTCCAGGTACAGACAGACAAACTAGTATGCTAGCGGCCAACCAACCAGACATAAAAACCATAAAAACACAGCTGTAGTGATAGATCTAGAGATCCCAAGTGACTGTTGTCATTCGGCCTTGTAACCCAATCTCTGATTCTGGGGATGATGATGATAGGGACTGGGATACCCTCTGTCATCAAGCAAAACCTGCAAGACCAAGTGTTCCTAAAACCAAAAGGTATAAATGCATTTACTTCAGAGGTAACCAGTGCCCATAACAACAAACAAAAAGCTCCAACAAAAACTACTTCAGCTAACCAAACTAAACAAGTAGACAAAATGAAACACAGGATGTATAACAATATGCTTGAAATAAAGAGCATCTGTACTACAGATACACAGGATGCCGCATCTGCCATGGTTACAGTGTTACATGGTTTTTTCTTCTCTCTGATGATGCTATTTGCCTAGGTATTTATTCTCCAGCTGGAAGGTGAAAAACGTTGGCTTCTCTACAGTCCTACTGTTCCACTGGCAGCAGAATACAGCGTGGAGTCAGAGGAGAGGATTGGCAGGCCAACCCATGATATTATACTGAAGGTAAAGTTGTATTTTTGTTTAACCACCACAATGGTGTGAGGTTTAATGTCAGGTTTTAAAAAATGTATATAAAATAATATAGGAATTAATATTAATCAATATCAGTTTTATTTGTATTTAAAAATATGCACATTTACACATACATATAAATTTTAGGTACACTACATACGTCATTTGGTTTTTTTTATGAGAATTGTTTATTTCAGTCCTTGAGTACAGTGACCATTGGTTTTCTGTACCTTGCCCTCTGATATCTCTTTCACACTCCGTAATATAACAGTAAACACAGAACTATAGGTGCTTACATTATTCTGGTAATTTTAATTAAGGAAAGGAAACTGGTATTGTCATATGAAGTCTGGTGGTAATGGGGGCTATGAAATTAATGAAAATCTGCTAAAAAATTGTGCAAAATTTGGCCTTTCTTAAATTTCTTATTTCTAATTGTATTCCAAGTTGAATAGTACTTACATTTCAAATATTCTTCTATGGTAAATCGCCGCTTATCAAAGCGTTTTGCAATGTTCTCATCCACTCACACACCGATGGTAGTGGCTGCCATGCAAGGTGCTCACTTGACATATATATAGGACATATGTATATGACACCATTATATGAATGCACCACAACATGGCTAAAGTAAAATGTAAAACTAAAATTGGCTGGACGAGGCAAATGGAGCATGTAAACACAGTGGATAACCCGACGTAATCACACTGTGCATAGTTGTTCAATGTGTGCGCCTCCAACATCTGATCCTATACAAATAGTGACTTTTACACAAACAGCAGGCTAAAGTTGATGAAGCGATCTCTAGGCGAAGGAGAATCCTGCCGTTCAGACAATGTCCTGTGTGTTGAAGCACCAAAAAACTTGCTTCTTTGTACAGAGCTACTTCCTGGGCTCCATACAAATAATAATTGTAACTAACCTGAAAATCACTGTTTCTCCATGCCTATTTACTCCATTCAACTTTACTAAGTAAAATTAGCAAGATTTTCATACAGGGTTCATCAATTTGGACAGTGTACTATAAATCACTACGGTGTAATGAGACAGACTCTGGGTGATTTGGAGGTGCTTTCAGATGACTGGACCACTACAGCTAATTTGATCAGGGAGACAGGTCGAAGGGTACTCGATGTGTCATCTGGAAAGAGGAAGGAGGAAGTTCAGGACTGTATACAGGGAAAGAGGTTAGCTAAGAAGAAGTGGGACACTGAGAGGACTGAAGAGATTAGACAGAAGTACAGGGAGATGCAGCGTAAGGTGAAGATAAAGATGGAAATTCCAAATAAAGAGCATATGAAAACTTGTATGCTAGGCTGGACACTAAGGAGGGAGAGGTGGATTTGTAAAGGTTGGCCAGACATGTGTGCAGCAGGTTAGGGTGATTAAATATAAGGATGGAAATGTATTGACAGGTGCCAGGAGTGTGATTGGAAGATGGAAGGAGTACTTCGAAGAGTTGATGAATGAGGAAAATGAAAGAGAACGAAGAGTGGAAGAGGTGACTGGTGTGGAGCAGGAAGTAGCAAAGATTAGTAAGTGTGAAGTGAGGAGGACGTTGAAGAGGATGAAGAGTGGAAATGCAGTTGGTTCTGATGACATACCTGTGGAGGTATGGAAGTGTCTAGGAGAGGTGGCAGTAGAGTTTCTGACTAGTTTGTTTAACAAGATCTTGGAGAGTGATAGGATGCCCAAGAACTGGAGGAGAAGTGTACTGGTGCCAAATTTTAAGAACAAGAAAGATGTGCAGAGCTGTGGCAACTACAGAGGAATAAAGCTGATGAGCCACACAATGAAGTTGTGGGAAAGAGTAGTGGAAGGTAGGCTAAGGGCAGAGCTGAGCATTTGTGAGCAGCAATATGGTTTCATGCCTAGAAAGGGTACAACAGATGCAGTATTTGCTTTGAGGATGCTGATGGAGAAGTACAGAGAAGGTCATAGGCAGTTGCATTGTGTCTTCGTAGATTTAGAGAAAGCATATGACAGGGTGCCGAGAGAGGAGCTGTGTTATTGTATGAGGAAGTCTGGAGCGGCAGAGAAGTTGTGCAGGACATGTATAAGAGCTGTAAGACCGTGGTGAGGTGTGCTGTAGGTGTGACAGAGGACTTCAAGGTTTAGGTGGGTCTGCATCAAGGATCGGCTCTGAGCCCCTTCTTGTTTGCTCTGGTGATGGACAGGCTGACAGATGAGGTTAGACAGGAATCTCCATGGACTATGATGTTTGCAGATGGCATTGTGATTTGTAGTGAGAGCAGGGAGCAGGTGGAGGAAAATCTAGGTGGAGGTCTGCTCTGGAAAACAGAGGAATGAAGCTTAGCCGCAGCAAGACAGAATACATGTGTGTCAATGAGAGGGACCCAAGTGGAACGGTGAGGTTACAGGGAGCAGAGGTGAAGAAGGTGCAGGACTTTAAGTACTTGGGGTCACCGGTTCAGAGCAACGGAGAGTGTGGAAAAGAGGTGAAGAGGCGAGTGCAGGCAGGTTGGAACGGGTGGAGAAAAGTGTCAGGTGTGTTGTGTGACAAAAGAGTATCAGCAAGAATGAAAGCAAAAGGTGTTCAAGACGGTGGTGAGACCAGCGATGTTGTTTGGCTTGGAGACAGTGGCATTGAAGAAAAGACAGGAGGCAGAGCTGGAGGTAGCAGAGCTTAAGATGTTGAGGTTCTCTTTGGGAGTGACGAGGATGGACAGGATCAGGAATGAGTACATCAGAGGGACAGCTCATGTTAGATGTTTTGGAAATAAAGTCAGAGAGGCCAGATTGAGGTGGTTTGGACATGTTCAGAGAAGAAATTGTGAATATATCTGTAGAAGGATGCTGAGGTTGGAGCTGCCAGGCAGGAGGTCTAGAGGAAGACCAAAGAGGAGATTTATGGATGTAGTGAGGGAGGACATGAAGTTAGTTCGTTTGAGTGAAGAGGATGCAGAGGACAGGGTTAGATGGAGGCACATGATTCACTGTGGCGACCCCTGAAAGGGAACAGCCGAAAGGAAAAGAAAGAAAGAAAGAAGTTTTATCATGCATAATTTTTTGACTACGGCAACAAGAGACTCTAGGCCCTGCCTCTCGCCCGATGACAGCTGGGATAGCTGTATAGATGGAAATTAGGTCTCCCTAATGTCCTACCCTGATTTCAGTAACAAGGTTTCCTGTTTACATTATCAACGGCTTTCAGCTTGACCCTTTAGGGGTTGCTACAGCAGAACGTGTTCCGCATGTTAATTTGGCATGATTTTGTATGCCAGGTGCCGTCCCTGCGGCAACCCTCCCATTTGCACCCAAGGGGCTGGGCGGGGGCACACCTGGTTTTGTATGCTATAGGTAAGAGTTAAGTCTTTTTTGTGTTAGTAAGTGTTATTGTCTTTCCACAGGCCGGAGATCTTCTTTACTTTCCAAGAGGAATAATTCATCAAGCCAGTACTCCAGCGGGAGTAGACCATTCCACCCACCTGACTTTGAGCACCTACCAGAGAATGTAAGATGACTCATCTTCCCAGTCAATCCTGTGTCTACGCAGGAGACTTCAGGTTTATGTGCCAGTCTGGGCATGCTGCACAAATGTTTAGTGTAGGCAGTCTGAACAAACTTATGGCCAGCTGAAAAAAGTTCTTCCTGCATACAATAGCGCACACTAGCTTGGAGTCAGTATAAATAAACACACTTAAAACTCAAGTAAAAGAGCCAGTATTTGCCTATAATTAGTACACTTTAAGTAGAGGTACCAATTCTGATTATTTTGTGGTTAGGTGATTAATCCAAAATATTACCTTTTAAATTATGAGTTAATTGGATTTTGTATCAAGAAGACTAAACTACTAACTAAAGCTGTAAAATAAATAGACAAGTAAAGTATACAATATTTATATAGTTAGTTAATATTTAGTCAATATTTATATAGATAGTTATATATTTATATAAACAATATTTTCATCTGAATTGCAGTGAAGTATACTTAGTCGAAATTGGAAATACTCCAGTAAAGTACAAGTCTGCAATGCCTATGCAGAAAAAACACAAAGCAGAGGTGTTCTAGGAGAAAGCATTAAATTTGTATTGACTGAAATCTCATCTTCCTTGGTTCAGACAACTAAGACTATCAAGCCAGGTTTGTTCTAATATGTCCCTGAACAAAGTAAAGACTGTGTCACAGAACAAGCAGACATCAGTTTTGGGGAACAAGCAAATCACAGTCCTTTCTCCAATCAGACAAAGAAGTCTGACTGCTTTCTAGTGTAAATTGCCGTGCTGTTGCAACCACGTGTTTAGGCACAGATGTTTTAGCATTTCTAACTAAGCTTTGTTTTCTCCGTACTGAACACACTGCAATGTTAAATCAGCAATTTTAGATTTAAACACTCTGGAAGCCAGTATGGAAAAGCTCTGTTTAAGGGGAAGAAAAACATTGTTCAGTCTGGAGAGCCAAAATCAGGACAAGGAGCTACTGTCACAGAGTTACCCAGGCTAATATAGCCATGTTCTAAGATCAGTGGAAAAGAGGATACTTAGCATAGTCAATACACAAACAGCAGATACAAAGTCTGTAACTTATTATCATGGCAGTCTACAAGACAGGAACGTATAATATGCGGTGTAATGCACTGCTTTAAAAATAAAAAACACTTTATTAAGGGCTTGTTTGCTTTTATATACAGTCTGGTTTTCTGGTAGTCTACCAGGATGCGGGCGACTATGGTGAAGGAAGGTAGAGCAGTTGTCCACCAATCTTGCAGTTGTTAGTTCAATCACCAGCTCCTCTGGTCACATGTCAAAATTTCTTTGAGCAAGACACTGAACCCCAACTTAGTTGCTCCTGGTGAGCATTGGCCAGCTGCATAGCAGCTCCTCCATTGGTGTATCTGTGATTGTAAGTGCGAATGGGTGAAGAAAAGCAGTGTAAAGCGCTTTGAGTGCCAATAGGTAGAAAAGCGCTATATAAGTGCAGAATATGTGTGCAAACAATGGTCCCAATGACATTGCTGTTGCCAACAGGTACGTGTGGGTTGTTAATACAGACATCTGAGGCCTGAGAGTGATTAATCTTTTAATCATCTATTTCCTGTGCACTATATCTGTCCTTACCACAGGTCATGGGGAGATTTGCTGATGGACATACTTCCCAGCCTGCTGTCTGATGGCAGCAGTAATGACATCAGCCTGAGAGAAGGCATACCTAGACGACTTTTGTTGGTAAAATTGTTTTTGTTTTAACACCATAAGATTGAAATAGGAACCAACCTGTGTGTGTAGCAGTGGTAGTAAAGACTAATCACATTTTGGAAAACATTCAGCCTTTAAATGTCAGCCGAACGCATACAGTAACTGGCAATGTTTTTAGTCTTAAATTGATTGAATGGGTTTTGTCACTTGACCTCATACTGGAGAACAAGCCTCCCTTAAAAACTTAGGCGTGATTGTCTATGTCTTTCTGCTGTTTGTCTGTTTTACAGTTTTGATTCCTTCACACTAAAAGTTAAGGAGCATTTAACTACTAAATATTTTTGAAAAATATAGCATCCTTTAGCTTTAATGTCTTTTATAAGTATTTACTATTTTATATTTATTTTGAATTTAGTACACCCCTCCAGAGGAGACTAATACTGTTGTTCATATCATAACAATCTTTGCTTGGTACCAAAATAATTTGGAATCATATCAAAGAAAAGAAGCACACTACAATAATAATCTACTTCCTGTGGTGTCTGAAATTGTAAGATGAGAGCAATTGTAAAATAAGCCAGTTCTTTATAGGGACAAATGTAGTATCCTCTAAACTATCATCAGATACCTCACCTTATCATGATTGACAGCTAACACGCCATTTCCAGATAGGGTTATTAATTTGATCTCTGATAAGACTGCCTGACAAACATTTACAACAACCAACGATGATTATAGGTATATGTAATATTATAGGTAATAATCCCCCTTTCTAACCGTGAAGGTTTACCTTAAAACAGTCAACGGCTTTTGGCTTGTCACTTCATGTGTTTCGCACATTGATTTGACATGTGTTTTTACTTGGGATGACCTTCCTGCCGCAACCCTCCTATTTTTATTTTCTTTGTTGTTGTTGTTTTTTTGCACTAAAGAAGAAAAAACAACCTTAAACCTGCTTCATTGGTATAGGTGATGAGGTATGTGATAAATGAGGTAGTTTGAGTAAAATTTTTTTTGATTATTGAAGAGATGATCTAGAGTATATATGGATGTATTTTTGTGTGTACTGTAATAAAGCATCATAGCAATTATTTTGGGGGGGCCTCCAAGTTGGAGGTCCCAGGCAGTTGCCTATTTCTCTCAAGGGTAAGACTGCCTCTGTGTGGAGAGTCTTCATTGTCATTATTTGTTGGCTAGGAAACTGGCTCAAATTCTGTGTTTTTGTTTAGGGAATCAGTGAAGGCTTGGACACCAGAAGGCGGCTGGCATCTGCCCTCAGATGTCTGGCTGGTCAAATGGAATCAGAGATGCTGGAAGCCCGCTCAACTAACTTGAAGAGAGACTTTATTATGAACAGACTACCACCATACAACCAGCAGCTGCTTACACCATGTAAGCTCATTTGTTATTTCTACAGTACATATTCAAAGAAGTACAGAAGTACTGTATATTATATGCAAGCAAGAACTTCCAAGAACTTCCATTTGTATTTCTGATATTTTTGTGTGCATGTATGTATTTACAGCTGAAAAGATTCCCGTCTTGAAAGATACAGTGTGTTTAAGGTATAAAGATCATATGGTAATAACAGTGGAGCCCAGCCGAGAAAGAAGTGTAAGTGTACTAAGCCATTTTAAGTAATCTCTAATTAAGATGATTAAATGCCTTTAATCGTTTTTATAATTATGGCTATGATTTACCTTGGTTTTTATTAATTATTAAACATGTGCCTCTTTTGCACCTCTCTATGAACGTTATAATCATCATATATTCTGGCTCAGTATCCAACTCATATCATTATCATTATCAGCATCACAAGTAAATAGCCAATCAATCTTGTATTTTGTATTTGCAGAAGAGATGTGGGAAAAAGAGATGCAAAAAGAAAGATGCATCAGAGAGAGAACTTTTTTCAAATGTGAAAATGCAGATATTGCTTAAGTCATAATAGACATAACATTGCCACATCTTTTCAATGAAGACAATGTCCAGTTTTAGTTTTTGTAAATACGTCAATTTACATAACGTGTGCCAATGCGTCACAAGTAGGAAGTAATTGGCTGTGTCTAGGGAGAGCATGAAGTCCACTGATGAGTGGACGAAAAAAACTCGACCGCGATCATCTAAGTAAAGGGAGTAGTTTAAGCAGTATTTAGCCACCTTTTGATGGACTGAAGATATTCTAGTTAGAATAGTGGTAAAAAGCTACTTATGGTGGTTAAGTCCAGGTGTAAAGTCCAAAAATTATTATTTCAAAAGTAAATGGTTTAGTGTCATCATAATCCTTTGACTGATTTTAATAATTTGAATGAATATACCCAACTTTGCAAATATAGCAACTACACTTCGCATTGGAATTAGTGAGGCCAATTCCTTTATTTTTGCTGTATATTGAAAACATTTGGGCTGGACATCAAGAGATGAATATGAGCTTAGAGATCAACCTTTCAGCTTTTATTTTCATTTCATTTATATGTGGATCTGATACACAACCTTTTGTTTTAACTAATTTTTCATTTGAGCAAGAGTATTAGAACATGTGACTAGACATATATATGTATGTATATGTATATGTATACATGTATAGACATTGATTATTCAAACAATAAGTAGCACTGAATGTCAACGCTAAGTTTTAGATTTGGGTTTTGCCTGTTTAGATTGCATTTATAGTTAAGAGGTGTAACCAACATCAAAACCAGAGAGCTGTCTATGGGTGAAAAACTAGGAATTGTGAAGCTAAAAGAAGATGAAAATGAATGAGAGCCATTGCACAAACATTGGCCATAGCAATGCAACCATTTGAAATATCCTGAAGAAGAAACAAATCACTGGTGTACTAAGTCAGCTTTAAAACAGATAGACAAAGGAAACCAACAGCAGTTGACAACAGAGACATTGTGACAGTTGTAAAGACCCCAAAACAAATGTTAGTGTCATCCGCAACAACCTCCAGAGGGCAGGAATGAAGGTATCAAAATGTACTGTTCACAAGAAGACTTAATGAACAAAAGTAAAGAGGCTACACCAGAATATGCAAACCATCCTTTGGCAAAAAGAATAGGAAGGCCAGGCTGGAATTTGGCAAAAAGTACAGAGATGAGCCTCAAACATTCTGGGACAGGAGTAACCTCTTCCATAGCAAACAACAACTGAAAGAGGCTGCAGCGAAGCCTAGAAAAGCATCACAAAATAAAAATGCAAATGTTGGGTAATGTGAATGGGTCACGGGCTTGATGCAGTATTGCAAGCAAAGGATTTGCAACTAAATATTAAGTCTGATTTACTTTAAGCTATTTTAAGATTATCGGTTCCAAAACTTTTGCTTACATAAAAATGGGGGGTTCAAACAAAAGGTGCTATTTAAATACTTGGAAATAAAAGCATAAATGTTAATCATTTGTCTCATATTCATCTTTTGATGTCAAATCCAAATATTTTCAGTTTCAGTTTTCAGCTAAAACAAAGGAATTGACCTCACTGTTACAATACTTTTGCAGGGGAGTGTATAAAAGTAAAATGAGACCATGTGTTCTAATGAAAGTATAGTCTTTTAGTGGTGAGATTTGATCAAAACTGTGAAATAAAGTATACATTAGTTACATGCTCTGTATGCTCATGCTTACAGTCACTCTGTGTGCATGTGTGTATTTGTGTTTCAGGATGAGGCCACAGAACTGGTAGTCTTTGTCTTACATTCACTGAAAAACCAAAGGGAGACCCACATGATGGGTGACATTGGTGAAGGGCATGACCATATTGTATCCAGGGTATGTTGAGAATGATTTCTGTTCTACTTTCAGTGGTTATTATGGTCCTGACAGGATTACTTTTTTCCGGTGTAAAGCCTAAAAGTAGCCCAGTTTTAGCCTAATAGCTAGGTGTTCACTGACCACAAACGGAGAAATAATAATAATAAATAATTTTTAAAACTATGTTTTTAGTTACTAATGGGTGCTTAGAAAAGATTTTTCAGACAACTGTTCGTGACTTACAACATGCCTATGGTTCTAAATGTGAGTCGTTGTAAATAGACAAGCAAGTGCCCACATTACCAAACAGCAAACTGCCACACCCCCATTACTCTATATAATGAAATATGTTTGTACAGACTTTAAGCTTAGATTTCTTAATCTACAATGTTTGTGAACGAGGCCCAGTGTCATACCAATGTGCCAGTAAGTTCTTGAGATTGGCTCTACCTGGGTAGAAAATTTTGATTCTCAAATTGTTAAATTTGATAATAGAAAAGATTACATAAGTCGTATATGGAATTCAATCCTCCAGTAGAAGTCCTCAAATGCAGCTTTTGATTGTACTAGTATGAACATTAGATAATGGACTCCCATACAGGGACCCCCAACGAGAGAATGTGGAAATTAACTGCACAGTTTGATTATGAATAGAGATGTATTTGGCATCTCACTGACCCCAAAAATAATAAAATATGTCAAGCAGCATGAAATAAAGCAGGGTGGGAGCTTGGAGATAGTATCTTTGTGTGGATCACCTTTAACCAGCTCATGCGAGGTGGATGTAGCCTTCAGTGTTATTACTATCCTAATCAGTCAGCTGTTCAGCTGCTTGCATTTACAGAAACTTGAATCACACCACAGAACACAGCCACCCCAGCTGCACTCTCCACCAATTTTTCCTTCTCTCACACTCCTCCTCCTGGGATATCATGCCATTAGGATTACAGCACCAATTACAGTCCAGGTGATTGTGATATATCGAGTATTGGGCCAGCGGGGGAACTTATGTGATTAGCTGGACATGCTGCTGTCCCACTTCCCTGAAAATAACACTCCTCTCATCGTCTTAGGCGGTTGACGTGTTTGCTCTCCTAAACACATTTGACCTGAGACTGTTCTCCACTACCCCATCTCACAAAGCTGGCAACAACTTGGACCTCATTCTCACCCAGAACTGCACCACAGCCAACATCTTGGTCACTCCAATGAATTTATCGGATTAGTTCTTCATTCAGCTCACAGTCTTCATCCTTAGACTTTCACATTCTTCCACCACACTTGTAGCATTCCCCTGTAACCTCAGTTCTATCAACCCAGAGCAGTTCTCTTCACTGGTCTCTGCAACTCAGCCCCCAACAAAGGACATCTCCACCCTTGATACAGATCCAGCCACAGACGACTTCTGCAATACACTCTCACTGTGTCTGGATAGCCTCTGCCCCATATTTTCTAGACCTGCTTGTCCCTGCTTGTTTCTAATCCTTGGCTTACCAAGTAGATCCATGAGCAATGCACCACGCTCAGGAGTGCTAAGAGGAAGTGGTGCAAATCCAAGCCTCCATCTGCTCTTGCTGAGTATGCAGTCTCAATGATCCCACGATAGTGGAACGAGCTACCAAACTGCACGCTCAGCAAACTTACCCCCAGTATTCAAAAAACTGCTGAAAACAGAACTGTTTCACACCTTCCTATGCACTTAAATCAATACACTTGCATCTCATGAAATGTAAACACTTTTCAGATAGGACTTTTCTTGACTTAGATTTTTGCTTGCTTTGTACCTGACTTCTAAGTCGCTTTGGATAAAAGCATCTGCTAAATGACTAAATGTAAACGTATTGTAAATGTAAAAGATATTCTATATTATCTTACAATGGCATGAACCTTGTGTCACCTTGAAATTGGTGACAAACTCACCAGCTTTGACAACCAAGTAGACTAAAAGGGGAAGAGAAGACATGCCAGAGACAGACCTTTTGAAAACATATTTATAATCAGTAACTCATTTCAGTCTATGTCATTGTGATGTCAATGTCACTTAGCCTTTTGAGTGACTGCATAGGGACGACTGTGGCGCAGGAGGGTAGAGCGGTTGTCCACCAATCTCGCAGTAGTTGGTTTGATCCCCAGCTCCTCCGGTCACATGTCAAAATGTCAAAGTGTCCTTGAGCAAGACAGTGAACCCCAACTTAGTTGCTCCCGGTGAGTGTTGGGGGAGCTGCTATGCAGCTGGCCATCAGTGTATGAGTATTTGTGTGATTGTAGGTGCGAATGGGTGAATAAGAAGCAATGTAAAGTGCTTTGAGTGCCAATAGGTAGAAAAGGGCTATATAAGTGCAGACAATTTAGCATTTACACTTTACGCTGCTGCATACAGATTCGAAAAGATCCTGCAGTCAATTTTTTTTTCAAACTTTTCTCCCTGCTGCCTGGTGGAAAGCTTGCAAGTTCTGCTGTAGTGGTGCTCTGTTTTCCTGTAGGACACCAGTTCAGCTAGAGAGATGATCACTTTTTTAACAGCTATTCATTTATTAACCAAAATAAAAATAATCAATCTGAAAGGCAATGAAATTGATCTGTCTTCCTCCAGCAGAACAATAAGCAACACAATACTAGGTCTATATGTCGATATAATAACTAGATAAATACAGATTTAAATATATCAAAATAAATACAAGGTACTGCTCAATTTGATGAATATAAAAGAATGAAAGAATGATAAAAAGAGTAGAGCTGGAGCCTCAAAAAGTTTCTTGAATTGGCCTTCAAGAGTCCTTGAGTATCTCATTTGTTGCCACCAAGGTCAATGATAAATGGTCTTATTTAGCATCTATCTTATCAACCTACTGGTACTCAAAGCGCTTTACACTGAAAAAAACTGATGTAATTCCATCAGTGGCTTTTTGTTTTAGAGCTTTATGTTTTTCATTTACAGGTTATCACAGGTTACATTAAGGCTTGCTGTGAAATCAGGATGTATCAATATGTGACATACTCTATACCAAGGACATCTTAATACCCTTTCACTGGGAAACATTAAAATCTTAGTTGATTCACACAGGAAAGAATCATTATCTCATCTGATCCTAACCCTCTCTTCTCTGCTTGCACCTTTTTCACCACGTGTTTTTGCTACTATTTCTGATAAGGGAAAAATGTGTGTTTTCTGCCCAGGCACCAGCATGCAAAACAGAACTAAAAGCCTTCCTGTAGGCACAGGCAGACACTGAAAATGTCACAGTTGATTCAACCTCAAGTTGTTACCAATCATGCACAGAAGAACACTTTTGACAAAATAGCCTAAATTCCCACCTATCTTATTCTGATTTAGCTAATGAAAATATGGGGAACAGCATTTGGAATGTCATAGAAACAGTTTTGTTCCTCATTCACATAGACAGCACATAAGTGATCAGATCAATAAAACACTGAAGTCAATTTCTCAAATTTCACTGAATCCCTTCTCTGTTCATAAGGAACATCAGGGCCATGTGAAACATGCGCTGTACAATGTAAATCACTTCCTGACATAAACAAGACAAGACAGACTGCTGCAGCTTCCATTCATACCCATATACCGGAGAATCATGGCTATAATTCAACATGGTGGGTTTTTAAATTCTTGAATTATCGAACATTTGCATTACTTCTAATGTAGTCACCAGATAGATCCACAACTTAATAATTGTCATGTCAAATTTATGTGGCATAATTTAGACAACAAGAATGCATTTTTAAAAGTTCAATCTTGAGAATTGGCACAAGGCAATGACTGAGCCAAATACTTTTTTTGTGGTTTTCCAGAAACACCAACATGTACACTGCTCATTTTGCAACTTTTAATACTGAACTAATTGTTCCACTGCCTACCAAAAAAAAAATCACTTTTTGATCATGTAGTGTAGTCATTAAATTTACTCTGTCCCTCGGCATTTAAACATCAGGTGGCTTAAATTTAGCTTGGATCTTAAACACATTGCTCAATCAAATCCACATTTATTCCAGCACGTGTGAGCTTTATCAAGCAGTTTTCATTGCATTTGTCTGGCAAACTATCAGTGTATGTCTGAGCAAGAATTTCTTCATTGCAGTTTGCAAATCAGTGTATGTGTTTGTAAGCATGTCTTCATTGCAGTGTGTGTCAGTGTGCATTACCTCCCTCCTTTTGGTCAGTCATCACCACTCAGGGACATCAGCTTTTCCTCCTTCCGTCAGTTTGCCACTAGCGATGACTTTTCAGCACAATCTCTGGGTCCATCCTCCTCAATCCCAGAGGGAGAGTCCTTTGCACAGTTTCCCCTTTGCCCACATGTGTGGCATCCATCACCAGCTACTGAACGTCAGCCACATCCAACTCTTCGTCCTTTGCCTCTCCATCGTCCTCCATAAACTCTGTCATATGAAGACATCTTCATCCTGTATTACAGAGTGTCTGGGCCTGCCACTTCGACCATGATTTTTTCTCTTCCATCTTTCCCCTCCTGAGGTGAAATGAGGCAGGTGATGAGATTGCAGAAAGCGAGGAAGATGAGGATGGAGATGTGTACGGAGATGTGGTGGACTCAGGTGGTTGTTGCACTCGTTGTTCATGGTGTCCTTGCGGTGGTGGATGAGGTGGCACTGACGGGTAGGAGTCCAAGCCAGCGTCCAGTTTCGTGATATGTGGACAGAGAGAAGACACAATGGGAGTATATGATGGTGTGCTGAACAGGGTCTGTCAGGGTCTCTCCCTGATCCTAATGGTCCTTTCCTGTCCGGCAATGTTGTGCTATACAGAGATAGTCAGTCTGCTAGCAGTAGAGCATTTAATACAGGGGAGCCTGCATGGTCTCTTCTCTGTGCGTGCATTATGGGTCTACATGGATCGCATTGGGAGTGTGCATTTATGTGACCAGTTGGTTGTCTGCTTTGGCAGGCCACTGAAGGGTAAGGCGACTTTCCTAATGGGTTGTGGAGGGCATCTCCCTGGCTTTTAGCAGCAGCGATGTCCCCTCATACTGTGCGGAGAGGGCACTTTCAACCAAAGCTTATGGCATTGTTTAAAGGGGTAGCTCTGTGTGATTTGTGCAGCAGCCACCTGGTCTACTCTGCATGCTTTTATTCAGTTTTACTGACCTTTCTGCCATGTCCATGATGCACTAGAGTAGCTATCTGGGATCATCTTCCTAAGTTTGATGGGTAGTTGGTGGGGCTTGAATATATGTCCCATAATTATGTGTTGTATTGAGTGTTAGAAGGAAACAAATAGCTATAAATAGGGAGTTTTTCCCAAACTGAATACAAATAATTTGTGAGAAAAAGTGAGAAGTTTGCAACTAAATCCTGCGAGAATGCAAATTTTTGTGTGTTCTTCTGTCAAAACAAATATAACGCCGAGTGTTTAATTAATGGAGCAGCTCCCCCATTGGTGTGTGAGTGTTTGTGAGATTGTGAGGGAAATGGGTGAATGAGAAGCAATGTAAAGTGCTTTGGGTGCCAAAAGGTAGAAAAGTGCTACATAAGTGCAGACCATTTACCATTTGTTGTTAGCGTTGTCATTTGCAAATATTACAATTACATTTTTTTAAAGGTTCCTGAGAAACATGACTATCGTAAAAAATCTTAAGACCTCAGAGCTTGCGTTCAGCTTTACTTTTGTCATCATCTGTTATCTTAAAAGAGCTCTAAAATAAATATTTTTTTTCACCTCCACTCAACTGTGGAGATTAACATGGTATTGGGTGCAGTATTTGTTTAAGTTTTAAAAGTACAAGTACACTAAGGCAGGATCGGGCAGGATGACTGATGTGTAGGCACCCCTGCACACATAAACCTCCATCATCACAGTTTTTCCCTTAGTTCATTAGCTGCTCTTCACCATACTTAGCTTTGAGGCAGGGTTACCTGGTGTTGTACCTCATTCACTAGAATAATAGTTATTGACAACATAATGTATACAGTTACTGACTTTTTTAAGGCTTGAGAAATACACACATATTTGACACATATTTCCATATGAAGCTTTTAGTATAAGGGAAATAGGCAAAATATTTAGATGGTATCAGTTGAGCTATATGTAGGCTAAGACTGGACTGTTGCTTTAGTGTGTTTTCACTGCTCCTTGAAGATGGATGGGTTCCGCTGCTGTACAGCAGTCTTTAGTCAGAGCATAGATTCTCTATTGGATTAAGGTCTGGGCTTTGAATAGAACATCCCAGCACATTTAAATGTTTCTCCCTAAACCATCGTTACTTTAGCAGTGTGTTTAGGGTCATTGTCTTGCTGGAACGTGAACACTGACTAAAACAGGCTTTCTTCAAGAACTGGCCTATATTTAGTACCATGTTTCACTCCTTTCATTCTGATCAGTTTCCCAGTACCTGCTAATGAAAACCATCCCCATAGCATGATACTGCCACTGCCATACGTCACTCTGGGGATGGTATTAATAAATATTGATGTAATAAATATGTTAAAGCATTGACACCACTAAAACTATGTTCATTTAGAATGTCTGCATTAATATTTGTAAACAATCAAACTGTGAAATTGTTTTAAAATAAATTGTCTTTGGTATAAATCAGACATACTGAAAATATTGAAATGTGCACTTAAATAGTAAAGTGAATGAAGAGGAATGCAACTTGATTTAGACATTGAGGGATTAGCAAACTGAAGATATAAGACTGATGGATTTCTGAAGAGTCACTGGTTGTGGTAAAAAAATAAGTGTTGCAGAGTGAAATATTTCTTGCACAAATACCTTGTTTATTGGCTACGTTCTATGGTGATCAACTCTTTTTGTGACATTACTGTGGCTTGGAACCTACTTATCTCATTCCCACATCAGGCGTAATGCTTTCCAGCTTACCTTGAAAATTGCTGAGGGGCAGACACATTGCAAAATCAGGGACAAACAAAAAACACATAAAGAAGCATTGAGAACCATTGAGTGAAATGTTGCGATGGAAACTCAATAGAAACTACAGAATACTTGGCTTTGGCATTTGAGCTCTGAGTACTTTGGAAGCCTGGAAAACCTACAGTTAGTAATAACCTTTAACACAACAGGGAGCTGCTAATACAAAAGACACTCCTGGAACAATGAGGTGAAATGTCTGAATTTGAGATGAAACCGATGTTAGATAGACATAGGTTGACAGGTATATGATGATTGGTATGTTGTGGCTGTGACAGAATCTGATTGGTTAATAGAGTGACACCTGCAGTCAGTTGACTTAATTGGAGGTTGAGTTGGATAAAATGAGTCAATAACATAGTGTCTTCCTTAATAAACTTCTGCCTTAGCACTTTGCATTTTCAATAGTAGCACTCAAGTTAAACTTTTTTGTGTCTTTACTTTTCTTTATCCACTCACTTAATTTCTCCACAACCAGCGTGGAGTAGAACTCTGCATGTAAAACATTTTGATGTGCTTCTCCTATGTAGCATAAAAACATTTTACAAGAAGAAAAAAAAGATTTATCATTTAGTCCTAGTCCCCCCATGCATGGTTTTTAATACTTCACATCATATTTGTGTAAATATGTTAGGTATAGTGTGTCTCTGTGATGTCAAAACCCACTACTGTGTTGTCTTTGCAGGGCCTGCAGTTCCCTCTTTCCCACCTCCAGGCCATCCGACAGCTCCAACAGGCAGATCACCTAGCTGTGGCCCAGCTTCAGCTACCGACAGAGGAGGCCAAACTCAATCTGGTGATTGCTCTCTGGAGTGAGAGCCTGTTAGATGTGCTATAGCCCAAAGGAAACTGCTGAAATATTATCAATTAACAAAAGTACTAAATTCACACTAGGTTTTTTTTGTTTGTTTGTTTTTGGCTTTTGAATAAAGCTGTCATAGTTTATCCAGTGCAAAGATAGCTTTTTGTCCCTATATAAATCCTATGATGATTTAATTATAAGTCTGCTGGTCCATTTACAAACACTCAAAAATCTGGGATGCTGTGTAAAATCTAAATAAAAAATAATAAATAATGCAATTATTTGAAAATGTTTTCAATTCTAAATAATACAAAGACAATATTGTTGATATTAGCACACACCCCAATGTGTGGGATTATCAGATTTGACTTTTCTTCTGCTTTTTTGTGTTGTTCCAGTGCAAACAAAAACAATAAACGTGAAAAACAAGTTGCAATTGGAACAATTTTCTGAAAGAAGGGTTGTATTTTCTGACAGAATTGCAAGGGTGCCTATATTTTGGCCATAAATGTATATGATTTGCTTCAATTACATTGCACGATTAATAAACCAAAAAGGTAATGAAATACATACTGCATTTTCTTTTTGTCTTCTGCATGTCCGAACTTAAACTTTGGGATTCTATGAGACATTATGAGAGGGACATTTTCATGACCTAGTCACATAGCCAGGCTTGCTGGAGACAAGATGCTAAGTAGAACGTTTACACTGTCATTTACGATTAAATCCCGATCTATCCTATTGCCATGCTGGAAAATTAATTGCCTAATCATAAAAAATAGTGAAGCTGCTGTGTGGTGTGTTCTCATGTGGAGACACTCCCAATTGTATGGTAAACTCTACATACATAAGATAAATGAGGTTTGTAATTTTGGTTGGATCTGTGTGTGTGGGTTCTTCCACTTACTGACACCACACAAATGCTGCCTTAAACTGTATGCACAAAATAGGATGTTTATGGGCCAATCTAGAGATAGGGATACATCCAACCATGATCTAGATGGATTTCCTGTTAAATACACAATACTTAAAAATATAAATATTTCTTAATATTTCTTATAATTGCAACAATTATAAATAGCAGAATTATTGATATGGGAAACTAACTCACCATACCACACCAATTTAAGAGTATGAGTTCACTGTGTCCCACAGCAGCGAAGACATTATTGTATGTTATGTTGCTGTCCAACATACAGTTGAAGATGCCAAGAGAGGAGATTGAAGTGAGAAACCCTGATACTGTGCTGCGTGGGGTCTATCTTTTTCGTCCTTCGTAATAACTTAGAATTACTACCCTTCTTATCTGTTTTTATTTCTTTTCTTATAACCATTAACTCTTGCAGTAGTGTAGCCTTCTTTTTGCTCTGTTTGTGTTAGTTCTGGTAATAAGATGTGCAACTGTCTTTCCTATACGTAGACATATGTCTCCACATGTCTCTGTATCTAGTAGATACAGCACATCTTTACAATTGTAGTGTTTTGTATAAGAGTTCCACTATGCAGGCTACAAAAATGGTATAGTTACGTCTAGAATAAAAACCGATTCATAACAACAGCATGGTATTCTCTCATGTACTGTATATGCCATGGATAGCTGTATCTGTATATGACATTTCTCCTTTATGGGCGACTGTGGCGCAGGAAGGTAGAGCGGTTGTCCACCAATCTCACAGTTGTTGGTTCAATCCCCGGCTCCTCCGGTCATATGTCGAAGTGTCCTTGAGCAAGACACTGAACCCCAACTTAGCTGCTCCCGGTGAGTGTTGGCCAGCTGCATAGCAGCTCCCCCATCGGTGTATGAATGTGTGTGTGATTGTGAGTGTGAATGGGTGAATAAGAAGCAGTGTAAAGCGCTTTGAGTGCCAATAGGTAGAAAAGTGCTATATAAGTGCAGACCATTTACTTTATATTTTCATTCATCCTTGTTTCAAAGTTAGATATAACTGAATTTGCAAAAGCATATCTTTCTAATAGAAATTTATTCGATGGTACGTAATGGGTGGGTCGTAGACGAGCCGGTTGACCCAGTTATTTATGTGAGGATGACAGCAGTGTGTTTTTCTAGTACAGTCGTGATTTATGCTATTATCGAATTCATGGCCACTGTATGCCTGAGGTCCATAAACACCTCGTTATCTCCTGTCTCTATTTCTCATCTTCAGATAATCTAGGCAAAAATTGGGCCATCCAACTATGCTTTGGTGTAGCCTATACTCTGAATAAAAGACAGTCAGTTAGGGCCTTGATATTCTCACTGCCCTCTAAACCTCTCCATAATCCTCCTTACTGGTGTGATTTCTTTTAAAAAAATGTAAGCTTGTGCTGATCCTGGTATATGAGTAATATGAACAACAACACTGAGGTTATCTTTTTTAGAACAGACTGGAAAACTTCTGCTAAATTCAAATATTTCATTTTTTGCTGATTCCTATTTAAAATTACTATGCTAGTCATATCTTCTGTAATTCACCCAGTTCTTTTGCACTGAACAATGAACAATGAAAAACTGCCAACTGGCACAAGAAAAATTAGGGGTTTGCCATTACAAATCTTCTGGTACTGCTAATTCGGTTTCAATCATGAAGAAGATTACCTTCCATTTTTGATCCCAACACTGTTTTAAACATAGAGCCGCAGAGACTATAACTTTCCTAAAAGTCCTAAAGAGTCTTGTCAAACCATGACCTGTCTTACAATGAGATTGTCTTATCTGGGTTTTTTCAGTGAGGGGATGTGTGTACTAAACCTGGCCAAAGCAGTTCCTCATTGTGAGGGGGACAACGTCTTCTTGCTAGTGTTAACTGGTTGATGATTACTTAACGTCTGCACGTCTATGTCGTGTAGCAAGTGACAATAAGTTTATTCAAATTCTTGACACATGAGATATCAACCACAAATATCAGTGTTTTCTTTATAAAAACTGAAAAGATGTTCATTGTCACAGATTGGATTTTTTTTCTCCAATTAATCTTATATAATACAGGTCAGATGTGAGCTGGAGAAGAAACACATTCTGTGCGTTTTGAGAGGCCCTTGGCCAAAGCTGAGTTGGTGAGTTTGAAAGAAGGCAACATAAAATGTGTGGCAATGTTTGCCAATGCATAATGGAAGAAAGGAGGAGCTCCTTACAAATAGTAATTGCTCTCATTCTATATACCATTCTATAGGGAGGCTTCACTAAGCATGCTTTATAAAAAGGACCCTTAAGCTCAACTGGTAATTATTTGTCCTGACCCTTGTTTCAACCAAGGTCACACTGGATTTGTTTTGTGGCCTTTTTTTGAGGGTTAGGATAAGGTGTCATGAGGCAGCGTTGGCAAGCATACCCCTTGGTACCAAGCAGTAGGCCATCAAAGAGTCCTGCCAAAGAGCAAATAGCGGAGATGTTAAAAGTCTAAGTGTAGCCTGTGTTAGGGGTACACCCGTGACAGGTCACCAGTCTATCGAAGGGCCAACACAGAGAGATACATAGAAAGACAACTATTTACTTATGGGCAATTCAGAGTCACTAATCAACATAACATGAACGTATTTGAAATGAAATTGAAAAAACATGCAAACTCCACACAGAAAGGCCACGGTCGGGCGGGGACGCGAGCCTGCATCCTTCTAGCTGTGAGGCGGCAGCTCTAAAGTCATTTTACTCATTAAAAAAAAGCCATGTAAGGTTTATCTTACAGGAAAATAAAGACAGGCATTTAAATTATTTTTTACAGTGGACAGGTTGAGATCGGTACACTCAGGACCAAATAAGACAATGCATTTAACAGTGATACGCCATTTGCATAGAATTCAAATTTAGTTTTTAATGCTTGGCAGCATCGTTGAGAAGACACCAGCTCAGTAGGTGGCGGTAATGTACTTAATGTTAGATGCCACCGCTAGCATTAAAAGAGAAGTAGACGGCAGTTCAGCATGGCTGGCGATACTGAATCTTGACCTCTTATTTTTCAGCCATTAAAGATAAATGCGCGTAGCAGTTTGCTTGACCGTTACTAAATTCGGGCTCAGTGCCGCCTCGGCTGACTGTAAGTTTAATTATATAACAACGGACAACCACGATGGCTCCCTCCGCGTATGCTGGTTAAGATGTTGATAACGCTGTGCTACGTATACATGTGGGTGCGATTTCAAAAGTGCTACTCAGCCCTAATACGCAACAGTATGTCCAAACTGAAAAACAGCAGCTTCACTTTTAGTGTCTGCTCGAGCCCAGCCTTAGTATCATCGACTGGTCGCTATACAACACCATACCGGGATCATGTTCTAAACGAGGACATCGTCTTCCTCCAGCTGGGAGATAAGGCCGTCTATGTCACAAAGCTTCAGGTTAGAAACCGGATCTAGCCTAACGTTATAGCTTGCTAAACTACGTGTTATCAAATGATTACAGATTGTGGTGACTACATTGTTAACCATACTTACTTCTGCAGACAACATAGCTGGGAGGCTTTCCTAAACCATAACACAATTCGAAAATTAATATCACACGTACTGGTGTGCATTATTTTAAGAAGTTCAAATGTTTTGGCCATCTTATTTCAATTGATTAGGGAGCCAAAACATTTTCACCCCTTAATATAATACACTCAAGTACGACTTAGCACCTATTATGACTTCAGTAATAGGAAAGAAGAAGTAAAAGTTTCTTTCAGTAAAAGAAAACATAGAATTATCACTACAGAAACAGAGACATTATAACCTTTTAAAAGTAGAGTTCATGGCAGAGCTGCTGTATTGAGAAGACTCAAATTTGTGACTGTGGACAAGAATAACAAATACTAAATTAATATGTAATATTGCTTTGTGTATGTAAACACTGCTGTACTCGTGTGCATGATTTCTATCATAATGGTGTTGTCAGTGCTAGCATTTAGATTAGATAGATAGAAAGAGAGAGAATATAGCACATTTTCTTTATAGCACATTTTTTTAGAAAACATAACTTTGAAGGGTCAGTCCCTTATTTAAATTTTAGAAAAAATATTTTACCAAAATGTACCTATATTTGATTATCTTCTATCTAGGTAAAGGCTTTACTGTTTTTTCTCTTTAAGTAAGGAGAAACATTTAAATAGTCTGGTTGTAATGCATTTCATCTTCTACTTTTGGCCGTTTCCTTTAGAGGTTCCCACAGCGGATTATCAGTTTCCATCTCATTCTGTGCTCTGCGTCTTCCTTGGTCACACCACCCTCTTGCATGTCCTCTTTCACAGCATCCATGAACCTCTTCCTTTGCCTTGTTCTTCTCCTCCTGTCCAGTAACTCCATCCTCAGCATTCTTTTACGGATGTGCTTTGTTTCCCTCCCCTTCACATCCCCAAACCATCTAAGTCTTGCTTATATCTCTCTTTGTCTCCAAGCTATGTGCTGTGCCTCTCATATACTCATTCCTGATCTTGTCCGTCCTTGTCACTCCCAGCTGTACCGGTGACTGTGTCATCTTTACTCTCCTCCATTTGTGTTTGTGTCCTTACACTGCCTGCATCTGCACCTTGTGGAAGAAAGCTGCCTTACACTGCCAAAAACTAATTTGTGATGAAACAATATAAACTAAACAGAAAAAATTTGAAATGATAAACATTTTCCATCATCCTGAAATATATTGTCATATTGCACAGCCCTACTTCTAATCTGTGTGTAATATTGTTGTAGTGTTTTATTTTTTTTCTGTACTTATTTGTTTTGTTTCCAGGCATGTGATGACCTCAGCAAATGGACTGTGCTGTTGGGGTCTTCTCTGGTTTATGTTCCACAGAGAGACAGTATTTCATTCATCATAGAAGCTACCGAATACAGAGTGGGCAACTATTACTCTCCCACATCGAATAAGAAAGTAGGCACCACTCATTGCTTAACAAGCATAGTTGTCAAAATATTATACCAATTAGCTAAAACGCAAAAAACTTTATACTGACCATATGGTGCCACTTTAAGTACGTTGTTTTTATGTTTTAAGAACATGGCCAGGAGGCACCTGTGAACCAAGGTTAATTTTATTGACAACCAAATTAAATTTATTTTCTTTTTACTTGATCACAACCATTAAGTGAAATGTTATCTGTTAGACTATATGAGGGGTTATTAGGGTTTCCTCGAAAGGTTACATTTTTTAAAATGAAACAGTTGGAAAGGTCACAGTGCTACTATGTGTTTTTTATATAGGTCATATTGGGTGTTGGAGTAGTAATTCTAATGTTTTGGCCACCCTATTTAAAATTCATATGAATGATAACAGATTAGAACCAACTCTTAATGCAATGCTCCCCAGTACGAATCCGCCACCCACTATGACTTTAATAATAAATTAATTGTAGAATTATCACCTTTCTGATATTTCAACTTAAGCTTTAACTTTTAAAAGTAGCATTCATGCAGAGGTGCTATGTTGGATTGCATTAGATTGTACAGGTGTGTATGTGTCAGCCACTGATTGTGCAAGTTCTCCTGCTTAAAATGATGACAGAGGTCTGTAACTTTCATCATAGGTACACTTCAACTGTGAGAGATGGAGTGTGGAAAAAAAATCCACAAACCTGTAACTTCTTCTTTAAGAAACTCTTCTGTCCTCCACTCGTTACCTGTATTAATGGCACCTGTTTGAACTTGTTATCTGTATAAAAGACAACTGACCACAGCCTCAAACAGTCAGACTCCAAACTCCACCACGGGGGAACTACACGGGGGGACCTGGTGAATGACCTGGTGAATGACCTGGTGAATGACCTGCCGAGAGCTGGGACCAAAGTAACAAAGGTTGCCATCAGTAACACACTACGCTGACAGTGCCAGACATGTCCCCCTGCTTAAACCAGCACATGTCCAGGCCAGTCTAAAGTTTGCCCGTGACCATGTGGAGGATCCAGAGGAGGATTGGGAGAATGTCATGTGGTCAGATGGTGATGTGGCCAAAATATACATTTTTGGTAACAACTCAGCTCGTTGTGTTTGGAGGAAGAAGAATGCTGAGTTGCATCTCAAGAACACCATACCCACTGTGAAGCATGGGGGTGGAAAGATCATGCTTTGGGGCTGTTTTTCTGCAAAGGGGACGGGACCACTGATCCGTGTTTAGGAAAGAAAGAATAGGGCCATGTATCGTGAGATTATGACCAGAAACTTTCCATCAGCGAGAGCTTCGAAGATGAGACGTGCCTAGGTATTCCAGCATGACAATGATCCCAAACACACCGCCTGGGCAACGAAGGATTGGCTATGATGAAAATTACAGACCTCTGTCATCATTTTAAGCTGGAGAACTAAATACTTTTTTTGCCCCATATATATACTGTAACCAATTACAAAGTGAGATGCTATGAATTAGTAACACAAACTGTAAAACCATTGCAATCTGAGGTTGTAAATTTTACTCCTAAATTTTTCAGGCTTTCTTGGAGCAGACCTGGCAGCAGGGTTATTGTGAAATATTTGATTTAGGGGGAAGGCACCTTAAATTTGTTTCAAATTTAGGCCTATCTTCTCCATCATTTATTTGTTTGTGATTAGACAGTATAAAATAAAAACGGGATTTTCCTCTCAGAGTTAAACTTTCTACACTGGTGCTTGTGCAAAGAAAATCACGAGGCACATAGAGCGGAGAAATGCGAGGCTTACCACAATGCAAAAGCAGTGCAAAAAAGACTTTACTCTCATTGAAAATAATTTTTAAAGGTCTGCCCTGGATTGCTAAAATATGTTCTGTTTGATTAGGCCCCAAGAAATGTAACAAATTCATCTTGCAAACAATTTCTGTAGTTGGAACTTTAATTCTGTTTTTGCTTGTATGGTATTATGTCCTGTACAGTTCTGCTTTGATTATAATTGGTCTTTGATGATTATTGATTACTGTTAATCTGCTTTACATTTTCATTTACATTGAGTCCTTTGGCAGATTTTACAAGACAAGGAAAAATCTAAGTCAAGGAGAAAACATTATAGCTTTTATTTAATAGTTTTACAGTTAACATCTAAATAAAATGTATAACAGTATTGCATATTCAAGGACCACTCACATGCATGCCATTATTTTTTTCTTAACCATTTGACTGCTTGGTTCCATTATATAAATAACTTCTGCAGTCCAGTCCTGTTTGTGTAGTAGGCCAAACTTAATGAATTGATCCACAGAGAAGGTATAGTCAGCTAATTATTATCGTGTGTTATATGCAGGTGCTGAAATGGTCTGACTACTGCCGTCCTCTGGCCTGTAGCCCTGGCCAACCATTCAGGGCAGTGGCTCAGGCCAGTGTAGATAACTTCAGTCGGATTGGAGTGGCTTTTATCGAGAATCGACTTCAGCTAGACAATGGACTTGTGCCTTCAAAGATAGTCCGTATGTTGCCTTCATTTACATTTCATTTTTACCCTTTTATACCATGCTTAAATGTACTTCCATGTCACCATGTCACAACATTTTCAGTGTATTATGTCTTTAAATAATCATTTGATGTTTGCTGTCACTTTCTTTTTTTTAAAGATAGTTTAGTAAAATAGTATAATAATCAGCAAGAGTAACAGTAAGAACCTTTCTTATTTTAATCTTAATTTGCATTTTTAGGAGTTTTAAATTATCTTAAACTACCAAAAAATATTTTAGAATGTTTTCGTTTTTTTAATAGCCTAAACAATATACAGTTAACTGTGTTTTGGCGATGATTATCACTTGTCACACGCTGTGCTGAAAATTTGATTAATGGATGGTATAGACGAGGGGTGCCCAATACATTCGATCACGATCTACCGGTCAATCACAAAGCTAGTGTGGGTAGATCACATGGAATTAACCAAGTAGACGTCAGCCAATCATCTGTCCTCACTATGAAATTTGTCACTTGATTGACGTACAGGGCAGCCAGTCTTACCTTTTGTCACATATGGGTCACAGCACATGCACATGCATATAACGGTGACAAGTGCTGCAAAAACTTTAGCAAGCTAGCGATATAGCCTCCAATTTATTTCTTTTAAACTTAAGAAAGGGTATAAAAATGAGGGGGGGGAGCTGGACAAAGTAAGAAGTCAAAAACTTACCAGTTCCATATGGAGTGGGAGGGGGACTTTTTGTCACTGTCATGTTTGAAGTGCGTTTGCCTCACCTGCCAATCTGTCATCGCTATACCGAAGAATGGGAAATGTGGAGCGGCTTTTTCAGACTGTTCATAAAAACTACGACACTGACTTCCCCCCGAAAAGCGAACTAAGAAGAAGAAGGGTGAAGAAACTAAAATTTCAACTTGAGGCTGGCTATCACCAGCTACTGTCCGGACTATGCATCCCTGGCTGATTCTATTTAGTGCAAGTCATCAGAGTAAGGTAAAGGACAAAAAATATACAGAGTTGTATTGTGCAATATGGGTTCATGTAGTTATGCAAGCTACACCAACATATTGTGTATATATAAAGAATTCTTAATATATTCATAAATATATGTTGTGTGTTTTTATAGTAAGTAAATCATATTGACTTGGTCATTTTATAATTAACTCACAAGCCAAAATAGTGTGGGCACCCCTGGTATAGACCCAAAAATGAAGTGAAATATGGTAGCTCATTAACATGTTCACCATGACATTATTTATTTCACCAAAATCATGCAAAAACAACAACAAAAAAAAAAACAATTATATGTTGTTATTCGTCTGAGGTTGTATTTGCCTTACTACTAAGACCTACTATGACCAGAAAGCCTGGTGGCTCAGTAGTAGAGCATAGGGTTGGGATGCAGAAGGCTGCAGTTTTGCGCCCCAGCCACCAAGTTTCTGAACCCATACAAAATGGGGGAGGGTTGCAGCAGGAAGGGTATCTTGAGTAAAAATCCATTTCAAATCAAATGTGTTCCGCTGTAGTGACCCCTCAAGGTACAAGCTTAAAGCCCTTGAATAAGACCTACTATGATAACATGATTTTGGTATTATCTTTACACAAAAAAATAAAAATAAAAAATAAAATAAAATATAAAATAAAAGAGGCATACCAACTTTCAAACATGACTGTATGTTATCATTAATATAGTCAACGGTTAAATTTGTAGTCTTAACATGGTCAAACAAATGTAGCCTGTAGCTCAGTTTCTCTGATGATAATTAGGTGTCTGTGACATTACAGCTGCAAGAGAGCTGACAAGTATGTCACAAGATTGAGAGTAGAGGCCCTCTTCCTTAATTATTTAAATCATCTGTAAATGTCCTGCTGTGTTGCAACCATACTGTAGCATTATGACCGTAAACACTTTTTTGCAGAGCAAACTGCTCAGCTGTTGCAAGGCATGGCGGCTGTGTCCACATGGCCTGATTTTTACTGACAACACACTTTAACAGAGATTTTTTACTTGCTTGATAGCTAATCATACTTGTCTTTAATGGAAAATTAAGCCCTATTGAAAAAAACAACAAAAACAAAAAACATGGATTTGGAAAATTATTATATATTTGTATTAGAATACAAAATATTAAACTGCACTTGGAGTCATGCCTGGTATGGTAGACACCTTGATCTTGTACTTATAGCTCTTCATCCTCTGTTCATTATCACTTTGGCCCATCTTTCTGATTCCTAATATATTTTATTTCATCCTGGATAGTGTCTGATGTTCACTAATCCCCTGCGTCTTTCCTTCCGCTTAAGTATGAAATATACATCTCTATCAATACACGTAAACGTTGACGCGGACCTACGCTCAGATTCATTCACACGTTTCTTTTATACTTGCATGGCAGACTATGTCCAAAAGAGAGCATTATTGTGTTAAAAAAAACTCAATTTGCTAAAAATGAAAAAACAATCAGGAAACAAAAATGAAATGCGTGTGATTTACAAAACGATAAAATGGACCTGATGAACATTATTCAGACTGTTGCAGTATTTGATAGACATAGTGAACTAAAATGTCCTGTCATTTGTTGTTATTGAATAAACCGATGAATATTTTCAGAGATTTCAGGAGTGGTCATTTAAATGGCTAAATGGTAAATTGTCAAATTATTTAAATTTAATTGACCAAATAGTTTGTGTCCCATGCGAAGCATAGTATCAAATCCAGCCTGTTCTTATCCTTTTTGTAAAAAAAGTCATAAGTTTAAATACACGTCAAAACACAGTGAAAACGAAATGAATGCAATAAAGACTGAATAAAGGGCTTTGAGTAGACAACGTACAGTATATAACGAGATATACCTTTTTTGTTCTACTTTTCCGTTATTTTTCTTTCCAGTCCTATTCCCATTTCGTCTATCCAATCAGTGTGGTTGTTGCACATCTTCGATGATTTGGGAGGTGTGCACGTCGAGGCCTCTGCGAGCCACTACGACCTATGGTTACCCATAATTCCCTTCTATGCATAGGTCTGCGACTTTTACGTGTATAGATAGAGAAGAATTAATCGGTGTGCAGTCGCAATCTGCTGGAACACTCTCTGTTTTGTAAAGAGCTTTTTTGTCTTTATGTGAGTTGACCTTATCTCCTCTATTTGATATTAGAATTACCACTATAATGTACTCCTGTACGATTTCACTAACCACTTTGACCTCAATAATAAACGAATAGTACAACCCCAATTCCCCAACCCCCCCAAAAAAGTTGGGAGGATGTGTAAACGTAAATAAAAACAGAATGCAATAATTTGCAAATTTCATCAAACCATGTAAAAGTGGTCACATAATTGTTTTGCGACTACTTTTTCAAGGATCTTAAAAATAAAGGGGAGATTAGATATTGGTCTGTAATTGGCTAAAACACCTGGGTGAAGACAGGGTTTTTTAAGTAGGGGTTTAATTACAGCTACCTAATAGGCCTGTGGTACATTCTGTAGCCTGTTTGTAGATAGATTGACGACATCTAATACGAACATATCTATTAATGGTAAAGCTTCCTTGAGTAGTTTAGTTGGAATAGGGTCTAGCAGACAGGTTGTTGGTTTAGATCAGGTGTGTCAAACTAATTTACACCGAGGGCCACATCAGCATAATGGTTGCCCTCAAAGGGCCAGATGTAACTTTGAGCGAGTATAAATGTAGCTAAATTTAACTAAATGCAATGTAAAAAAAAAAATGCAACTACTCCTTAATGTTAAATAACTCTGGATTTTTATTATTCAATTTAAAAATATTACATATATATTTGCATAATGTTTGCATTAAAAAAATGCATTATTTTGCATTTTCTCCTTCATTAGTCAAACAAAGCCCGCTTTTCCTCCACACATTGTAGGTGCACTGTCTGTGGTTAATCCCAACAACTTTTCCCAGGGCAATGCATTTTTACTTACGGACTTCTCCACCGCATCAAATACATCCCGTCCTGTTGTGATTCCATGCATGGCAGCTACATCAAAGAGCTCCTCAGTGACAGAAAGGTCCGACTTGACGCCTCTAATAAAAATGGATAGCTGCGCTGTATCTATGTTGTCTGTGCTTTCATCAAGAGCTAATGAAAAAGCTATGTAGCTGCATGTGTCTTCGGCCAGCTTTGTTGCCAGGTTTCCTGCTAGCTCCTTAACTCGGTCCACATTGGTGTTTCTTGATAAACTTACATTTTCAAAAGACTGTATCTGTCACATTGTTTTTACTTTTGGTTCTCTTGAACACATCCTGCTGAGATTGCAATTTGCCTTTTAATTCCTGCACCATTTTTTGTTTGTCTTGAAGGCTCACTTTGGCATACTTAGCTCCGTGTTTGTCAAAATGCTGACGTAGATTGTACTCTTTGACAACTGCCACTGCCTCAACACAAAAGACATACCGGGTTTTCTCCTTGAAGCACAAACATATATTCACCTTCCCATCTTTCTTGAAACAGCCTTCCGTCTGCATCAATTTTCCTTTTCCCTGACATGTTTGAATCATTATTTGTATTCCTTAATTCGGAAAATGGCACTGATGGAACCACTGCAATATAGTGGTGGGATGCCGTCACTTCATGGGTAACATGATTGGCATGCATTATGGGAAATGTAGATTATTGTCAATGAACCTTTTGACTTATTTATTATAAGATAATCAGACCTTTTCAACTCTCACAGATAATGATGTTGCGGGCCTTAAATTTGACACATGGTTTAGATGATGTAATAATTGAATTTAGCTCAGTGAGATCTATGGGTAAAAACGCAGTCTAAGAGGGATTGGGGCCTTATTGATGATTCTAGCAATGTTGTACATGAAGTTCTATCTGTAATATTTTGGGGGAGGATCTGGTGAATTCTTTCTCTAATAGCTACAATTCTATTCATTCTATTAAAGTCATGAAGTCATTACTGCTTAGAGCTTAGGGAATACTAGGCTCAGCAGAACTATGGCTCTTAGTCAGCCTGGCTACGGTCTGAATAGGACCGTAGCCAGGCTGTGACTAAAACGGTGAGTGGGTTTATTTACATTTACATACATACATTATTTACATTGGGAAAAACCAATTAAGTCTAATAATGAATTAAACAAAGTGCTGAGGCAGGTACTGTCAGCATCTACATGAATGTTAAAGTCACCCACCATAATGACTTTATCTGTACTAAGCACTAAATCAGACAAAAGGACAGAAAATTCAATCCAAAAATATGGGACTGGAGGATGGTGGACACAATCAAATAATAGTGTTTTTTTGAGTTTTCCAGTTTAGGTGTGAAAGGCTAAGAGTAAGGCTCTCAAATAAGTTATGACTATGTTTAGGTCTTGGTAAGTTTGAGTGAAAGATTGCTGCTACTCCTACACCTCGGCCTGTGCTTCTAGGAACATGATAATTAATATGACTTGGGGGGGTTGACTCATTTAGACTGACATATTCTTCCTGCTGTAACCAAGTTTCAGTAAGACAAAATAATTCCTTATCATTTACTAACAGAGATTTAGAAGAGAGGCTAAGTACTTAAATTCCTGCATCTTCTTCCACCTCTGCTCCCTGTAAATACCGTTCCACCTGGGTCCCTCTCACTGACACACACGTATTCTGTCTTGCTGGGGCTAACCTTCATTCCTCTGTTTTCCAGAGCAGGCCACCTCCTCTCTAGATTTGCCTCCACCTGCTCCCTGCTCTCACTACAAATCACAATGTCATCTGCAAATATCATAGTCCAAGGAGATTTCTGTCTAACCTGTAGATCACACCTACAGCACACCTCACCACGTTCTTACAGCTCTCATACATGTCCTGCACCACATAAACATACTTTCTGCCAATCCAGACTTCCTCATGCGATACAACAGCTCCTCTCTTGGAACCCTGTCATAGGCTTTCTCTAAATCTACGAAGACACAATGCAACTCCCTATGACCTTCTCTGTACTTCTCCATCAGCATCCTCAAAGCAAATAATGCATCTGTTGTACTCTTTCTAGGCATGAAACCATATTGCTGCTTACAAATGCTCACCTCTGCCCTTAGCCTAGCTTCCACTACTCTTTCCCACACCTTCAATGTATGGCTCATCAGCTTTATTCCTCTGTAATTGCCAGAGGTCTGCACATCTCCCTTATTCTTAAAAATGGGCACCAGTACACTTGTCATCCATTCCTCGGGCATCTTCTCACTCTCCAAGATCTTGTCTTGTCACCTCTCCTAGACACTTCCATACCTTCCCATCACACTCCTGGCACCTGTCAATACATTTCCATCCTTATCTTATTCACCCTAACCTGCTGCACATCCTTCCCATCTCTATCTCTTTGTCTGGCCAACCTGTACAAATCCACCTCTCCCTCTTTAGTGTCCAACCTCTTCTTGTCTCCTTGTACGCTTTTTTTCTTTCAAGATGACACACTGATATCCTTCTACTTGTCTCCCTGATCACATTAGCTGTAGTGGTCCAGTCACCGAGAGCCTGTCTCAGCTCCTCCCTGAAAACTACACAACATTCTTCCTGATCAGTCACTGATCTCTTTCAGATTACAACGTCATGTCGTCAACATGTCAACATGTCGTTCATCTTGCTTCTAACATCCTGCTTCTATCTCCGCTCTTATATGTCACCCTATGTTCCTGCTTCTTCTGGAAGAAGGTGTTCACTACAGCCATTTCCATCCTCTTTGCAAAGTCTACCACCATCTGTCCGTCTGTGTTCCTGTCCTGAAGACCAAACCTGCCCATCGCATTCTCATCACCTCTGTTACCTTGACCTATATGTCCATTGACATCTGCAGCAATCACCACTCTCTCACCTCTGGGGATGCTCTGAATCACTTCATCTAACTCACTACAGAATTTCTCCTTCTCTTCTAACTCACACCCTACTTGTGGGGCATAACCACTAACAACATTGAACATCACGTCTTCAATTTTCAGCTTTAGAGTCATCAACCTGTCTGATATTCTTTTCACCTCTAGAACATTCCTCACAAACTCCTCTTTCAGGATAACCGCTACTCCATTTCTCTTCCAATCTGAACCATGGTAGAACAACTTTAACCCTGCTCCTAAGCTTCTAGCCTTTCTACCTTTCCACCTGTTCTCCTGGACACACAATATATCCACCTTCCTTCTCTGCATCATGTCCACTAACTCTCTAGCCTTCCCTGTCATAACGTTTGTTAACTTTTTGGTGATTTTTGAACTTTCGTTAGTGTGTATTGTGTGTATGTAACTCTCATAGTGACAGGACTTATGATTCTTTCTGTAAGTGGCCAGAAGCAGAGAGAGTGCCGTCTGACTCCCATTGGAGTCCATTATAACGGAGGTCCAGAAATTCTACTCAAATCACAAATGGGGGCTGTTTTAAAATCACCCCCATGCCTTCATTTTACTGAATATATCATCGTGTTTGGTGAAGCCTTTACCGAACTGTTTTTCTCCCTCAAGATAAGCAGTGGAGACAAACAAATGCATGTGCAGACACACACACACACACACACACATAATAAAGCAATTACGGTTCAGCTTTTTTCAGCATTGCATCAAAAATCATTTCAGCGCTGAAGCATTCACAATGCATTTTCTTTTTGGAAATACTTTTTTTTTGTTCTAAAATGTTTTATTATTTATTAACTGTAAGTCACCAGATTGGACTGACATTTGTACTGTTTTATGCATTCCTATAGCTGTTGTCCTCCAAGACTCCCTTCTCAACAAGCTTCTGGAGAAGCAGTGTCCAAAGAGGCCAAAGACTCTAACATCAGAGTTGCTCTGTTGCACCCATACTGACCAGTGTTGCACTGAGCCTTTACTTTATCACCTTTTCACTGACCACCAGCACCAACACTTCCACCGAGGGAGTCTTCTACTCACTACTCAACAAGGAGGCTCAGAAGCACTCTGCAAAGCTCAGGACCTAGGACCTGTTGACTTACAAAACCATTGCTTGGAAAGTCATAACCACATGGAGGGCCATAGACATCACCTTCACTTGTCCAGCTGCTATGAGTGTTTGGAGCTGGAGAACAGCACCATTGCTTCTGTTAAATATGCCTCAGCTGAGAATATTCCAGATCTTCCTGATGATTACTTGGTAGGGCTGGATAGTCTGGATGATGATGATGATGAGGAGCAGGAGTTTTTTTTACAAAATGGAGGCTTTCGCTCTAATGGTAAACCGCCAAATGTTCTGGTATACACAGGTGGTTGCCAGAAGCGTTTTCAGGCAGTTTGTCAGGTTTTATCAGAGTGTATAAACATGAAAGACAACATAATCTATCCCCTCACGCCACAGCAGGCTCTTTCTGACCCCTGGATGGACAACACAAGGCTTCTGGTAGTGGCAGAGGAAGAAACTCTGACCCCCCAGCTCCAGACCTGCTTTCTCACCTACCTAAGCCTAGGTGGCAGGGTCTTGGGACTTGCCTCCACTCTATGTCCTGCAGGGCTCTGTCTGGAAGATCGAGAAGGGCAAAAAGGGTTGGTCAGCAGGCTTAGCTTCACCAGGGAAGACAGCACAGAGCTGGAACTAAATGTGCTGGCGAGTGGGAAAGTTTACATCAGAGATACTAAGGGTGGAGGGCAAGTGGAGCTCTGGGGGGAACTCAAAGGAGATGTCACTCATCAAAGAGATATGGTTATTGTCAGAGTAATGCATGGAGTGGATGGCGGGGAAGCTGTTCTTTGTCAGGTAAAAACCTCATGGAAAGAGATAAATGCAGCATTTAAAATAACTATTGTTTACAATTTTTGAAGATTCAAATATGTATATTTTACACTTAATGACTACTTTAGTAGGCATACCTGCAAAATCTGATGCAACAAAACCCAGCTTAGATATATAGTCTGTTATTATACAAATCAATTTAAACAAGAAACTTTACAAAGTAAGGTCAGGACTTTATAGATTTATAGTTAGGACCCAGCACTAGGTGACAGTAGAAAAAAAACTCCTTTCAGTGTAAGAACCCATCAGCAGAATCTGGGTCAGGATGGGCAGCTGTCTCCCTTGACTGCTTGGGGTGAGTCGGGGACAGAGATAAAAAAGGGTAGCAATAAGACAGTGTTTTTCCTTTTAAAGACAAGGTGGCAAGAGGATAATAGAGGTTTTGTGCCCACACAAAAAGATTTTGGTTAACACATTTCTAATTAAAACATTATTTGACCTTTTTCGAGACCAACCAACTGGAACTAATCATGAGTAGTCATATATATTAGATTCACATTTAAACATCCTATCATTATAATTTACTTTTTGTATGCTTACAGATCTAGCAGACAGATTGACTCAACAAAATTGCAAAAAAAGTCAAGACTTGCACCGTACGCACGCACTGTACAAGAGTTGTTGTATAAATATATATATATATATATTTTAGATAACCTGATTAATACATTTGTTTTAGATATATTAGTAGGTTAGAAAATGTTAGATTAGGCTTAAGTTGTTGCTTGTGTTTTTTTAGATATGCTTTATTTTTTCTGTTTGCAGGTCCACCTTGAAATTGCACCTGAGAAATTGATGTCAGAATGTTTTGATGAACTGAAGGTCAGCAACGCACTGCGTTATGAGGTGCTGAAAGAGATTCTTGTGTCCCTTGGGCTCAGCTGTGAACTAAACCAGACTCTAGCCCCAAGCCCAGTCTACCTGCTAGCCACCTCTCAGGTTAGACTCACAATGCACTTTTTACAAACAACATATTAGGTGAGAAGAATAAATCATATAAAATCACATTAACTGTTTTACATTTTGAACTTCACAAAGATATAGTGTGTAGTGTTCCACTTTTAAAAGTGGGGAAGGTCCACTGCACTGAATGCAGTATTCAGTGCAGGTCTCATTAAACTTGCACTTCACAATATAAGAAAGATAGAGTTAACAACCTGTTCCTGTGTACATCCTATTCACAAACCATATCGTGCCTAGGTGACAGAAGAAAAGATGTAAGTTGTAGTTTAATTGGTGTTCTCCACCTGCAGCTACATGATTGCTCAGTATACATAGTTATTATATATGTTATATATAATTATATGCAATTGTATGTCTATTATAAATAATTACTGTATCCATTAAGCTACATAGCAACATAACAGTTACTTGTTATAAATACTGAAGATCATTGTTCAGAGCCATACATCGATCTGATTGATATTATAAAAAACATAGGAATAAAACTTGAATGGGAAATTATAAAATTTATGTGAGATCAACTGTTCAACTGTTTTTTTTTGTCAAGAAGTACATCTCAAGCTACAGAACCTACAGAAAGACTCTGCCCACCCTGATTTTCCAGTCTTATAGGGTGGTGCATTTTACCTCATGAGAACAATAACAAACAGATGGGTGCTGAAGTTTTTCCCTGCTGATTAAACTAACTTGAGCTAATCTGCTCTTTGTTTTAATTTCACAAGCGAGATAACACTGAAATCAGCAGATGTCTGCAAAAGTAAATTTTTCTAAAATACGTGTGTTATTTGCTACAGCGTAAGAGGAGCTGAACTGGATCAGTCTGGATTACCAGTAACTAGGGTTTTTACTTTAATTACAAAGTAGATAACCTTTAGAGAAAATAAATTAAACAAATTATTTAACTTTGCCCTTATTCATATTTTAGAGTAAATATCAGGCCTATTTGCACCTGGCTGCTCATGTGGATGTTTTTATAATAACAAATAAAACCAGTGCCAGAAAAAGTTGAATAATACTGCACAAATATTTTGCAGTCTTTCATTGTTATCTAACTATTGTATTGTGAAATCACTACTTAATTCAACTGTATCAAGAGAAAGGCATGTAACCCTATCCCTAACAAATCATCTTCAAAAATTTTAATTTAATTTAATTTAAATTTAATTATCCCACCATTTATTATTAGACATCCTGTAACACTAAAATACAGTGAAAAGCCTTGGCTATGAAAATGGAGGCAAATACCCCGGTTTAGAAGCTGATCAAGATTTTGTGATGATGCAATTTCAAAAAGTATAGAAAATTCAACAATTTCCTGTGAGTTTTGAACAGCTTTGCAATTCAATTGTTGCACCTTTTCTGCATATTTGACCTACATTCTGTACTGTTCATTAAACATCATGCAAGAGCAGATGATACAAACAAAAACCTTCTGTGGTTATACTTTATTAAAGTTAAACTTGCGTACCATGGCAAATGATAGGTCTACTACTTACTACAAAAATAGAAGAAATATCAAATTTCTGTGAAATGTATATAATTTACAGGGTTATGGAACTGCTATCATGCAGTATATTACCACAATTTTCGTGAGAAGTCTGGAACCTGATACTCCACATAGTGCAAAAGACCTTGAATGTCCATGATATTTTTTATACAAAACTGGGTGTAAATTGCTTTGCACCATGTACAATTGTGCAGTGAAATACACTGGTGGGAATTTAGTTTGGTTTGGTAGCACGACTACCAGCTCGATTGGGCATTATGCCTGCCGTGGATGTTGGCGCCGGATTTGAGAAACTGACACATAATGCAGTGAATGTCATGCCACCTGTCAGCGGCTTGATGGTGGAGGGCAGTATCGCGGTTGAAGAGGTAGTGTGTTATGACTGTGTAAAATCTGCTTCACGGATGAATGGCTCTATTGTTACCAGTACAAAAGTCGGTGAAGTTTTTTAACTTTTGCTTAATGCCCATATACATGCCCAATAAAGTAACACCAAAGAGGATTCATGTTTTATCACCTGCATTGGCATGATGTTTCATGAACAGTACAGAATGTAGATCAAATATGCAAGTTCAAGGCAACAACTTAAAGTCAGTTGTTGAATTTGACTTACTAGTGAAGCTCCTTTGGCCTGGGGTGAAGCTGCGGCTGATGGCACTGTCTCGGTCACAGCCATAGCGGAGAGCAGTGATTCACCTGAAAACATTAGCTGAGGAAAGCTGCTTGAAAATATAAATCATGAGCAAAGACAGGACACTAAGCAGACTGATACACTTGAGACAAAAACAAAAAACATAGTGATGACAGGCAGGCACAAACAGCTGAGAAAAATGACACAGAAAAAAATGGACAGCTCAATATGAGAATGGGTCAGTATGTCCGGATCTTATTGAGTACGAAGATATTAGATTAACTGTTAAAATCGTCGCAGAAACTGAAAAATCCAGGAAGCATTAAGGGCAAAGAAGTTTGTTTGAAATCACATTTATTAAAAAAATAAAAAATAAACAAATTACATTGACATAAGTTTTGACAGCCTTTGCTGAGTACTTCCTTGAAGCACCTTTAGCACCAATATCAGCCTCAAGTCTTCTTGAGGGTCTGTGCTGATCAGTACAATTCTGTCTCAGAGGTCTACAGACAATTCCTTGGAATTCATGGTTTGGTTTGTGCTCTGACATGAATTATTAACTGTGGGACCTTATATATACAGTTGTATGCCTTTCCAAATCATGTCCCATTAACTGAATTTCCCACAGGTGGACTCAAGTTGTACACCTCAAGGATGATTAGTGGAATTCTTGCATTGTTGATACATTGTTTTTGTTTTTTAATTTTAATACATTTGCAAACAAACCCTTACACATTGTCATTATGGGTTATTGTTTGCAGACCTTTAAGTAAAATAATTAATTTAATCCATTTTGGAATAAGGCTGTAACATATCAAAATGTGGAAAAAGTTGAATGTGAGCGTGTGAATACTTTCTGGATGAACTGTAGGAGATGAAGGACTTATGGATCAGGGAATTTATCGCCTCTGGGAACTGATAAAAAAAAACTTGAGGATGATGTGTAAATTGTTTCTCTTTTCACTACTTCTCTTTCAGCTTGTGTTTTTTTGTTGTTTCTATCTTCATCTCATCTGTCACCACGTGTGACTTTACAAGAGGCACAACTTTTTTTTTAAGCTAATTTAGCTTAAGCAGTTAGACACAGTTATGGTTTAAGAAACACACAGCGACACTGACAAGAAAGCCAGTGGTGAAAAGAATGGAGTGAAGATGTTCTGAGCCATAAATCCAGCTGTAGTTCAGGAGTTGGTATCATGTTTTCTAGAAGCTTTCTACACTTCATGTAGGGTAGAAGAAATTATTTAAGGAATGTCTTTTAAAGCTGTATAAAAACGTGAAAAGGATTTTATTCATTTCTGTATACCCACAAATTGGGTGGAAAGGTTGATTGTGTTGAGTACGTGATACTATCAAAGATTATACGTGATGAGTACTTATTTTTAGGAGTTGATTTTAACTACACTACTATACTGTACTACTACTACAGTAATTCCCAGATTAGACAGAAACCACCAGGAACCTCATACTGCCCTATCACATAGATTCAGGCAGCTGACTGAAGCACATTGGCACATCTAAAGACAACATTTTATCTTTGGGCAGATTAGATCATTTTTACTGTTTTAAGCACCACTTGAATAGCTGTCACAAAATCCTGTAGGTTTTTGCAATCCAGCGCATATTTGCATTTTAATACTTCTATGCTTTAGGATAAAGATTTAAGAAAGGTTTTTGAATACTTCTGTGTCAACAGTACACTTGCAGTGTCACAAGGGACATTATCAGGTCCTTAAATGGTCTAGAGACTGAAGTTGCAACAGTACAAAGTTTGGTAAATTCTACAGACAATTGTCGGCTCTTGGATTCCTTCAAATAAAAAAAAAAAAAATCAGCTCTGGCCAGCCTGCACAGGGAGCTCTTCTTTGGTTACATTTTCTGAATGTCACACAGATGGATGCTCACTCTCAGCTTTTTTTGTTTTTGTTGGTTTTTTGAAGGGGGGGGGGGGGAATCCAGACAGACTTGTCATGATCCAGACAGAAGACTATCTTGGAAAACTTCCTGCTAGCTTTTTTCTAAAAAACCTTTACATGAGTGAATTTAAAAATAGTTCAGACGTGTGAATCTTTTTACGCTGGCTTACTTCACGTCAGTGCTGAAGCCAACATAAAATCTGTCTTTGCCTGAACTGTATGCTTCTCAGATGAATCTGCAGAAGAGCAGAGCTCCTGGAATTGATTGACTCCCTTTCAAATTTTACAAGTCCTTGTCTGTCCTAGGCGATGACCTACTGGAGGTTGTTGGAGTCAGCTTTGAGAAGGGTCTTCTAAAACTGAGCTGTAGGAGGGCAGTCATCACTTAAAGAATAGACACTTGTGGTAGCTCAAAAACTGGAGACCAGTCTATCTGCTTCTTGTCTAAGGTGCTGGCTTCCAGACTGAAAGAGGTGATGGATTTAGTCATCCATACTGTTCAGACTTACTGTGTGCCTGGCAGGCCCAGTAATAATATCTGTCATGTTTTTTGGGGTTTCTGGTTCAACAACTGCCCAAAGTTGAAAGAGGCACAAGCCAACCACAGGAGATGCAGGGATAACTTTCTTCTGCTTTTGGCTTGTTTATTGAAGCTTTCTTCAGTAACAAAACGGCTCGAAACAGGATTGAAACAGTCAAAACAGGTTTATAGCCTTACAAAGAGAAAGTTAAAAGAAAAATACAATGTAAAATTATATTGTAGGCCGGCAATCCCACACAGATGTTACAGGCTTAACATAAGTTTAAAATATATGTAGTGTCATGTAGACTCAAAACACAAATCACTCTAAATGAACATAGCTAATTAAGGCATACCATGGTGACTATGCGATTAAACACTACACACAATACATTTCATACAAATACTGATAACACACACCAAAAACATGGTGATCAGTTCCTTGAGCTCAGAGGACGAGCAAACTCAATCAGCCGCCCTCCCTCACAACTGAAGCACAGATGATTGTTGAATTCTATCAACACTCTGAGCATTTTACTTATTCACTCAACTGCAGGTGGGACATTCCACCACTTTTACCACTGTGGTTTGTGAGCATCACTTAAAAGTACCTGTTCCACCTCCTAGCTCTCCTTTTTCCTCAAATCACTGCAACATAATCTCCACGCTTAAGGTTGTGTAGAAATTTCCCCAGTTTGGACTGCGTCCTTCACCTGCCGATGTATTTAAGACAGAAGACAACATCTGGGAATACTGCAATGTCATTTTTTCAGTAATTTGCTAAATGTCCTATTCCCAAATTTGAAGGTTTCCTAAACAAAATTTTATTCATTCATTCATTCATTCATTCTCATGTTTATTAAACACTTGGAGGACCTCGGTACAAGGGAGGCCTGTTTCTTCATAGTAACAAACCATTTTCATTTTTAATCTCAGTGATGACAACATAACATTTCTTCTCTCAACTGGATACCACCTCAATGATGGCAATCACCACACAGTCAAATCGTTTATCAGATGTAGGATGTGCTGTATTTGTATTGTTGAAAAGATAAGGCAAGATTTACATTTCTGTGCAGATTATATAAGCTTATGGCCAAACCAATGTTCAACAGTCTCCCTTTCCCCCATCCACACATGGTGTAGCCTGTGTGTCAACTTTACAAAGTGTGGAAGAAACTGTTTAAGAAAACAGGATTTGTCAATAAACAGTCATTTTGGAATTTGGAACCCCTACCTTTTATTTATTTATTTATTTTTTCTTTTCAGCAGTAGAAAACTAGCATAATAGTGAGTGATGATCAGACTAATGTGTCTGTTCAACATGTGAGTGTGTTTGTACAAACTAGAGATTTCTTCCTGGTGCAGAGTTTCCTTAGCTACAGCACCCATTTTCGGTTTCCTGCTGTAAGTTAGACAGTGTTTTTAGGCAGTGTTAGGCAGCAAAGCAGCACTCTTATGTTGAAGATTAGGTTTGCTGTCCGATTGGACCTTTCTGTGTGCCTAGAGTTTTCCAGAATTGTGAACAATTCAAAAAAGTGTGTAGAATCTGGAATTGGTACTTTTTTGTCTTCAGTTAACTTCATGCTTCAGTGCCAAACCTCAAACATCGATTTATGTAACAGCAAAATCTTCTTGGTTCTCTCCAGTGGTGGGATTACATTATGCAGAACCATTTGGAAAAATAATAATGTAACTGGGGTAAGAACATTACATCCAATAACTGTTACATTAGGCATGTCAAGTACACTTTATTGTATCTTAGCCAGATGGCTCGCTGTAGAAAGGTGTGAGGAATTTCTGCTTTTGGAAGATGAGAGCGACTGCATAAGGAACCAAAACGGTTAAATATGTCTAATCAACATTTTCTCTGGATGCCATAGCAGGTTTCTCTGCAACTGTCACAGCTTGCAGGTTTCATGATCTACAGGATCCAGTTTATAGCTGAAAAGTAAAAAATACGTTGTTATCTGCCATCATGGTGCTGCAACAAAACAGATGTCATACAGCTATTTCTCCTGTTAACAAACAACATATGGATTCAATTCAATTCAACTTTATTTATATAGCACCAATTCACAACAAAGCCATCTCAGGGCACTTTACAGAATAAAGTCAAGATTATAAAGATGTATAAAAAGAACCCAACAATTCCCCCTGAGGCAAGCCATAGGCAACAGTGGAGAGGAAAAACTCCCTTTAACGGAAGAAACCTCCAGCAGAACCAGGCTCAGGGTGGACAGCCATCTGCCGTGACCGGTTGGGGTGAGGGGAAAGAGAAAAGAACAGAGCAACAAAAACCAACAACAAAACATCGGGCCGATTGGTAGGACCAGTAGCTGCACGCTGGAAGACACGCAGCTTCAAAGCTGGGGGACACCTGCAGAAAGGGACAGAGAGAGGGGGACAGAGAAGGACAAAGACAACTACGAGAGAGAACACACAGAGTTAATGACGTACAGTGGTAACAATTGTGGGGTGAGTGGAGAGGAGAGATGGTCAAGAGGAGGAAAGGAGCTCAGTGCATCGGGGGTGGTTCCCCCAGGAGTCTAAGCCTATGGCAGCAAAAAATATAACCAACTATATGCTTTATTAAAGAGGAAGGTTTTAAGCCTAGACCTAAAAGTAGAGAGGGTGTCTGCTTCCCGAATCTGAACTGGGAGCTGGTTCCACGAGAGAGGAGCTTGATAGCTAAAGGCTCTACCTGCCATTCTACCTTTGGAAATTCTGGGAACCACAAGTAGGCCTGTATTCTAAGAGCGAAGTGGTCTACTTGGACGATATGGTGCTATGAGGTCTTCTATATATGATGGAGCCTGACCATTCAGAGCTTTATATGTAAGAAGCAGGGTTTTAAATTCTATTCTAAATTTAATGGGAAGCCAATGGAGAGAAGCTAGTGAAGGTGAAATATGATCTCTCTTGCTAGTTCCAGTCAGCACTCTTGCTGCAGCATTTTGGATTAATTGCAGGCTCTTTAGGGAGTTACTGGGGCATCCTGAAAGTAGGGAATTACAGTAGTCCAACCTAGAGGTAACAAATGCATGGACCAGTTTTTCGGCATCCCTTTGAGACAGGATGCTCCTAATTTTGGCAATGTTCCGTAGGTGGAAGAAGGCTGTTCTAGAGATTTGTTTTATATGTGAGTTGAAGGACAAATCCTGATCAAAAATAACTCCAAGATTCCTTGCAGTAGTACTGGAGGCCAGACTTATGCCATCTAGAGTAACGATATGGTTGGACATCATATCTCTGAGATTTTTGGGCCCAAATACTATGACTTCAGTTTTGTCTGAGTTTAAAAGTAAAAAATCTCTGGGACATCCAGGCCTTTATGTCTTGTAGGCTTGCTTGAAGCTTTAATAACTGATTATTTTCATCTGGATATATGGATTGATTAACACTAATATGAAGTCTGCTTATGGTGCTCAAATTAAATTATCATAGGCTGAGAGTTATTTTCCATGGAATAATAAAACAAAGAGCCCTTTTGTCTTGGCAATTTTGAATCCATTGTTTTCAGTATGATGTCATACCCAAGAAACTCATCATTTGTTTTTTGGTTAAAGAGATGAGAATGGATTGTCTGGTTATGCACTCAGCTGTGATCATATGACCTAAAGAAGTTACTTTAGGTAGGGCAAATTGTAATGTAATCGCGTCCAGATATTCATCATTACTTTATAATTATCATTATAAAACAAGTAATGGCTGTCCACGTATGTAAGGAATGTGAATTTGGTTTTATACATGCTACTTCCAGAGCTCTCAGATGGATTGCTGTGTTTACTGCTTGCTAATCCTGTACAAATCTCCACAATGTGGGTTGGTAATTATCGCTTAAATATTGACTAGGCACAATTACTTCAGCTTTTCTTAACACTTGAAAAACTGGTGTAAATCCATCAGTGACTTTTTGTTTTAAAGAGTAAATCTTACTTAAAATAATTTTTAGATGATATAACATCGTTGACATTTAAATTAAGACTTAGTACATGATGCAAAATCCTGCTTTTCTCAATAGAAAATGATGAATCTGAATCACCCTCTTCGACATATTCAAAGCTGCATGAATCACATAAAATTTTTTCTTTCCTTTTTCCTTTTTTTAAAATTTTGTATTTACAGATTATCACAGGTTACATTAAGGCACCCTGTGATGTCAAGTGTTTAAGAATGTGATCTACTTTATAACTAGGACAACTTCATGCCCATTTACTGTGAAATATTAAAATTGATATTGAAGTTGATTCACACAGAAATGTCTGTAAACACAGGCAGACACCTAAAACATCACAGTTTATTCAGTCTCAGGTTAGTTTAAATCATGAACAGAAGAACAGTTTCTGACAAAATGGCCTAATTTTGCCCACTAATCGGATTCTGTTTTAGCTAACGAAATGTAGGAAAACAGCATTTGAAGCATCATAAACATAGAAACAGTCTTGTTCCTCATTCAGAAGGACAGACGGTGCATATCTGTGATCAGACAAATACAAATACTGCTTGGCAGGTGTCGTTAGACCTATTGGGTCATAGAGCCCCACTACTTGGTTATACAGGTCTCTTATAGTCAGTGGATTTAGTGTCTTACCCCTTCTCGTTGCAGGTCTTGGCCTGTCCATACCTTTCCTCTTTGAACAGTTGCTTGAGGTCAGCATAAAGAGCTTTTCTTCCTCAACCAGATACTCAATACCTAAGACCTTGCTGTCTTCATCTTTCATATGGTTTGGGAGAATCAGTGTTTTGCTTTCTCAGCTGACTTTCTTATTTCAAGGTTGTTAGCTGTGCTTTCTGACCTCCCACTTTGCCCTGACTGGATCTATGGTTTAAGAGAGAACCCACCAGTTTTGAGTATCTTGTCAACCTCTTCTGTTAGCTTGTCTCGCCTCTGTCTCTCTCGTGTGGCAAGGGGTAGAGCGGTCATCCATCAATCCCACAGTTGTTGGTTCGATCCCCGGCTTCTCCACCTACATGTTGAAGTGTCCTTGAGCAAGACACTGAACCCCAACTTCGTTGCTTCTGTTGACTGTTGTCTCACAGAGTTGTACAATTTCCTTATATCTCCTTATATACTCCCCTCCTGAACCTAATGAGCACAGCTCTGATGGGATTGAGCACATCTGAGCCGTTTGAGAGCAGATCAATCATGCTCACTCCTTTGAACATCTAGCTACTGTATCACACCAGAACAACTGGAGTCATCAAAGTGGAGGTTGGGTGCTACCAAGTGGCTGACATACCATATTGGCCCTATCCAGATTTTAATTATCTCCTTTGTGATCTTCTTTGCTGCTCCCCACTCCAACATCACGTGCGCCTGTGCGGTATAGGTAGCATACCATTGGGGTTCTCTCTTAAGCTGCGTTTCGGTTCTCTGAAAAGTAAGCAAAAGAGTGTTTGTTATTATATGTCTATTGTAATGGTTCTCTGCAGCCGAATATTCATATCTTCTGACTGAACTTTTTCTGGATATGAAAAACTGTTCTGGTCCTTTATTAGACTTCATCAACCCTGTAGGTGCCTCTGTAGAGGACGCCAGGAAAGACTCTATATAGGTTGTTGGTAAAAGCCATAAACCCAAAGAAACTGAATGGATGCAGTGACACCCCAAGGAGGACTCTAGGTTTTCAATTTATTATGGAAGCCGGATTTCACACCAGTCTGGAGGTCTTTCTATAAACCTGCTTTAACAAAGAAACATGCAGACCTACAGTAGAGGATACTGCGTGGGATTGTTGCTGTGAACTTGTTTATTTCTATTATTAATGACAATGTGGAGGGAAAATGTCCTTTCATTTAACTTATCCTGTGATCAGAGAGAGATGAAGACCTGGGTGTTTTGGGGAGGTCCCAATTACAGAATATTACAGAGATGGATCCTTCCTCTAGCTTCTTCTGTGGTTTGGAGAAGAAATGTGCACTGTCTGGTATGCTGTATGCATTCCCCCTGGATGCCTTGCTTAAGAAAATACATTTTTAATGATGAAATTGTTTCGCCTCTTACGCAGATGATATCAATTTTTTATAAAAACTCATCGAGATGTTTAAATTTGAGCCACGATTGTAAATTGTTTTTCTAACATACGCAGCAAAAGTAAACTGGAAAAAAGTGATCGTATCCTAGTTCTTCTACATAATCTAGCTTCAAAAAGGGAGAGACTAAAGTACCTTCCACAAATGTCTTACAGAGGCAGAGTTCTGATGGTAAACAACCTTGTGACCTCAGTGCTATAGCATCGCCTAGTGTGTGTCGACCCCTCAGGATTATTAGCCACAATTCAAGCAAAATTTAATAATTTCTTTTGTAATCATATGCATTGGGTACCACAGAGTTTATTGTTTTTATCTAAAGATGGAGGGAGACAGGGCCTTATCCACCTGGCCTTTCAAACAGCCAGACTTAGGCTACAGTTTATTCAAAGGTAACTGACAGGACCAGTAGATCTGGTGTAGACAAATGTAGTCAGCTGCCTTTTCAGACAGGTAAATAACTTAGGATTGGATTCTGCTCTGTTTTTGACTGATTCTAAATTTTTAAGGTTAAGGACTACCTCCATTTTATCGGGGTGTGTGAAAGAACTGACAACAATAACTTTTTGCTGGTTAATGAAGGAGCCATTGATCCTCTTACTTGGGAATCTCTGGATCAGCTCTAGCCTGGCTTTGGTCTTACTTATCGGGACGAACATTCAAGATATCCTGGCACGGGCATGTTTCTCACTCTTATAGCCTCTCTACCATTGTGCCTCAGGGTTCAGTTCTCGCTCCTCTTGTTTTTTCTACTATACTACATCCCTGGGTTTTATCATCCACTCACATGGGCTTTCCTATCACTGCGATGCTGATGACACACAGCTCTTCCTGTCCTTTCCACCAGACGACTCCACTGTCTCATCACGCATTTCTGCCTGTGTCTCAGACATCTCTGCCTGGATGAGAGAGACACATCTTCAGGTCAACCTGTCCAAGACCGAAGTCCTTGTCTTCCCAGCCAGACATTCCACGCAATGCAACATCAGCATCAACATTGGATCTATAGTGATTGTCCCCACTAAGTCGGCCAGAAATGTGGGGGTCATTATTTTCGGCCAACTGAGCTTTGAGGACTACATCTCCTCAGTCTCTAAGGCATGCAGATTTGCCCTCTAAAACATCAGGAAGATCAGACCCTAACTCACGGAATATACAAGCCAACTCATTGTACAGGCGCTGGTCATATTTCGTCTTCATTACTGCAACGCCTTGTCAATGGGGTTACCGTTATCCACAGTCAAACTCTTGCAAATGATCCAAAATGCAGCAGCATGCCTCATTTTTAATCAGCCAAAAAGGACTCATGTCACACCACTCTTCAGATCTCTTCTGCTTACCTCAACGCCCTCATTGAGGTCTACAATTCTTCCCTTCCGCTGTGGTCTGCCAACGAATGACATCTGGTGGTCCCAGCACCGCACAGAAGAGACCAAAACTCTTCAGCTCAATGATCCCATGGTGGTGGAACAAGCTACCAAACTCTGCACTCTCAGCAAACTCTCTCCCAATATTCAAAAAACTGCTGAAAACAGAACCCTTCCGCATCTTCCAATGGATTATATATACAGTATTGCTCAAAATAATAGCAGTACAATGTGACTAACCAGAATAATCCAGGTTTTTAGTATATTTTTAATACGTGTCAAACAAGTTACCAGTAGGTGCAGTAGATTCTCAGAAAACAAACAAGACCCAGCATTCATGATATTCACGCTCGTAAGACTGTGCAATTGGGCAATTAGTTAAAAGGGGTGTGTTCAAAAAAATAGCAGTGTCTGCCGTTGACTGCACAAACTCAAAACTATTTTTAAACTAACGTCTTTGTTTCTAGGATTTAGCAATACTGTGAATCACTAAACTAATATTTAGTTGTATGACCACAGTTTTTCTGGGTCATGCATCACATCTGGGTGGCATGGAGTCAACCAACTTGTGGCACCTCTCAGCTGTTATTCCACTCCATCATTCTTTAACAACATTCCACAATTCATTTACGTTTCCTGGTTTTGCTTCAGAAACAGCATTATTGATATCACCCCACAAGTTCTCGATTGGATTAAGGTCCAGGTATTGGGCTGGCCACTCCATGACATTAATTTTTTTAACAGAGGGACTTTGCAGGGGATTCTTGAAAATAGATTAGCTTCACACAGACGTCTTCTAACTGTCACAGTACTGTCTTTGATCATCCTGGAGCTGATCATTGACTGAGCCTTTGCCATTCAGGTTATTCTTCTATCCATTTTGATGGTTGTCTTCCGTTTTCTTCCAAGTCTCTCTGGTTTTGCTCTCCATTTTAAGGCATTGGAGATCATTTTAGCTGAACAGCCTATAATGTTTTGCACCCCTTTATAGGTTTTCCCCTCTCCAATCAACTTTTTAATCAAAGTACACTTGAACGACCCATTTTCTTCAGGATTTCAAATGCACGTTCAACAGTGCTGGCTTCATCCTTAAATAGGGGGCCACCTGATTCACACCTGTTTTTTCACAAAATTCATGACCTCAGTGATTGAATGCCACGCTGCTATTTCTTTTAACACACCCCTTTCAACTAATTGCACAGCCTTGAGAGTGCACATATCATGAATGCTAGGTCTTGTTTGTTTTCTGAGAATCTACTGCACCTACTGGTAACTTGTTTGCCATGTAGCAATGAAAAATATACTAAAAACCTGGATTATTCTGGTTAGTCACATTGTACTGCTATTATTTTGAACAATACTGTATATAAAAAAAACCCATCCTTTCTGCTCCTTCTTGCACTTGCATCTTGTGAAATGTAAAGACTTTGCTGATAGGACTTTGATGTTTTCTCCTTGACTTAGATTTTTGCTTGCCTTTTACCTCACCTGTAAGTGTTTACATTTCATTTCGCTTTTATCCAAAAGCGTCTGCTTAATGACTAAATGTAAATGCTGTGCTGGACAAAGACCCTGTGCCTCAAGTAATTAGTGGACACAATAGGTCCGGCACTCACTAATGCCCAGGTTTAGCCTCCTTGCTAGGTGTGTGGTCCGTCTGGGTAATGCAGAGCTTTTGAGGTAGAAATTATGCGTAAATCAATCGAGTCCTCTTATTGAATATGGCAGGGGATCCACAGAGCCTGATCACAGAGATCCATTCGCTGAAGTCTATATGAGCCCTGTGTTTGGAGACCCATGCTTATTACATGCAACTCAGGAAAACAAATTGTAGAAAGTGCGGATAAGAAGATTCCATACATTAATTGTGTAAAAAGCATAAAAAAAAGGAGACTTACTAAAAGACCAATCAATATTGGTTCCTGAATAAAATATTTTATGATGCAAATTTTATAAAATCCATTACAAGAAGAAAATTACATTACGATACAAATTTTTGTATCATCTTAACTACTGTGTAATTCACCTGTTGTAAAGCTCTGACAGTACATCATTACATTAATAGTTTTAGACATTGTTTGTATCTAACTAGGGACATGGCTAAGGTTAATGGCTCAAAGAATTAAGTGTTGGTATTTAAAAGCAACAACAAAACATAAATTGACCTCATATTAAGAGACCCAGATATTGTGTTTCAGGTCCTTTTTCAATTCATATGAATGATTATTGCCCAATTGCGTGTAAAAGAGACAAGGAAACACTAAAACTAGAATTGGTTTTCCCAAGGCCTAGTGAAAAGTTCAAGACTAGATCCAGTGGCAGTCCAGATGGCTGGTTAAATTTTTGACAGTTAGAAACATCTGAACAAGCATCATTAGAATGGCTAAATCTAATTACTACCTTAACGCTCTTTCTACTTGTCATAATAACCCTAAATTCTGGAAAACCATGTCATCCCTAAAAAAGATTTTTAAAAAACTCACTTCTGCATCCAGGTACAATTATATCATGATAAATGTTGCTGTTGTGTTGTCCATGGGTGTCTTTGTGTGTTCTTATGTTATTTTTTGTGTCAGTTTTCTATTTGACGGAGCTTATCAGGAATGAGATCGTGGAATAGAAATATTGCATTTCAGTGCTACATGTACTAAAGAGAAACCACTAGAGGGAGTTAGTGCTCCAAGAGATGAGAGGCAGATGAATACATTTCCACAGCAGCTTTTTCTCCCTTCCCTTCCACTCCTTTTACTGGCTGATTTGAAGTGTGATTCCCTATTTGGCCTCCCAATAAAACCAAATAACATATAACTAGTAGCTACACTAGCAGTATAGTTTTTGTCTTCAGTTGAGTATATTTAGTTTACTGTGACCTTTAAAACTTTTGCCCTAGCCATGTTCCAACATGCAGGAAGCTCATGAAAATTGGAGGCAGCTAGTTTGTTACCGATAGCCGATGTATATAATAAAACAAAAAAAGCACAAAACATTTTTTTGGGGGGGGGTTATTGAGACAGTCTGCATCAGGTTATATATCCAGTTACACAAAATGTAGACTAAATTGTTAAGTGAGTGATCTGTAGGCAAAATAATTCATTTAAAAGAAACATCTAATTGTATTATTGCTGTTTTCTTCTTCTCTGTCTTTTACACAGAAGGCCAAAGCTAACTTCCTGAAGTGGCTGCAAATACATGCAGATCAAAACCACTTCCTCACAATGTCCAAGCTTTCTCTGAAGATGGTGTCTTGTTCTGAGCTCCAGGATGTTCCTTTGCTGCCCGAGGGCTCTCTTGCCCTTGTCACCGACTGTTCAGATTTTGAAAATTGCACGCAGTTTAATATGGACACTTACAGCAAGAACCTGAAGACCAGCTTACTGGGGCATACCATGCTGTACACTGAGGTCATCACATCTACTATGGACCTGTTAGAAGGGTAACATATTCCTCTTAACTGCTTTAAAGTTTGTAATGTATACTTATACACATCTCAGTACTTGGTTTCAATTGCTGACAAACTGACTGACAGTAACTGAGCACATTTCACCAATCTAAAACACAGTTACCAGCAGCATATCAAATTATTTCAGCTTCCTTTACTGTAATTCTGTTACTGTAAAACTGCTGAAAAATCAAATTTCTTATTTTTTATTAACTAAAATCTATAACATGAAACTGGTTTCAAAAAAGTAATATAAAATGTTCTTTGTATATTGTGTAATTTCAGTGCTACACAATATGCTGTAATTGAAAGGCTGTGTTAGGGTATACTATGTTAAATTACAGACAATAATGAAACAGTGGGATAGAAAAGCTGATTCAGTAAAAATAGAGTTTAAAAAAGTACTAATTTGGCAAAAAGCAACCTTTGGTAATATCCGCATATGCATGTGTGTACTTGTGCATTCATACATGTGCACTGGAGACAGGCTGGAACTAATTTTATGCCTTTGTGACCTCACTGCAGCAATGGCAAGTTGCACCGAATAGACTTCTTTGTACACATCCACACATGTCAGTAAAAGTGACTGTTGAGAGGGTCAATCAGGCAGCAGGTGAGAGCAATTAAAACTGTCATAAAGTTTGAAAAATGAATTGTGGCGTACCCCTGAGCTAATTAGAACAGACAGTGTTGTCATTCAGGTTACACAAAAACTAAAACAGGATGAATGAGTAGGCAGTATAACCCAAACTTCCTGCAGCAGTTGGATTTCTCTGCTAATGTTAGAGTTTCCAGATGTCCAACTGCGGCAGTGTTGATTAATGGAATTATTAGGGGTTATTTTTCTTTAGTTTTTCAATTATTTTTCTTCATTATCACTTATATAGTTTGATACAAAAAAAACAAACCCATTGATTTTGACAGTTATTAAAACAGAAATATTAGTGTTTTCCCCAATGTTTTAGCATGTCACAATAATAGGATTAAAAATAATAAATAGGATTTGATATTTAAGGTTAGTATTTTTTTTTTTGTTTGTTTTTCTTTTGCCAAAAATTCAATATTTTCATCACAGTATACCAGAGTTTTAATACAGACTCCAAAAGTATATTTTCTTCTGTAAAAACCTTTCGTTATTGATTTTGATTCTTATTTGATTTTGATTATTATTTTTGACCATAGAGTCGGATGTTCGAGCCCTGCTCTTCCCATCCACATGTCAAAGTGTGCCTGGGTAAGACACTGAATCCCCAACTGTCCATTCTCATCCATAGCATTGGAGAGGGTTGTGTCAGCAAGGCGTAAAAAATTGTGCCAAATGAACATGCTCTGATGTAGTGATACTGAACTTACGGGATAAGCCAAAAGGACAAAAAAAGTTTAATATTTATTTGTTTAAATATTAGTCTATTATTAGCCTAAACATTTGTTACACAATTAAGAATATGTGGACGTTTTGTTTACTCTGTGAAACAACATGTAGATTTTGTGTTAATTATTAGCCCCCACATTAAAGTGGTAGCAAATTAAAGTGAAGTATTTGTCCAGCAGCAAACTACCATTCCTTGAAGTTAACAAACACACTGTAATTTATATGGTATCTTTCTTCTATGTAACAGTTGTTAAGTTTCTGAAAATATGTTTAGATGTGAGTGTACACTCACATTTATGGAATGATTTAGACTCTGCACTGTAAAGCTATTAGAAAATCAGTTTGTGAACCAGATCCTGCCACTCATAATCCTGTATTTTTTTTTTTACATCAGACGGACAGACTATAGAAATTTAAAAAAATCAAAAGATTATTTCCGTGCTGTACTATTCAGTCACACTAGTGCACCCCTAATGTTTACATTTGCACTGTCTAATTTGCAGGCGTATAGAATGATCTGATAGTTAAAATGTAAGAGTGCATGACACATAATAAATCAAACTATTGTGTATACATAGTTCAGGTCCTTGTTTGTGATGTATTTACATTTTATTTAGAATTGGAAATATGATTTTAGTTTTATAGTTTTAGTTTTTATTTTCTATTTTATGCTGATTTTATTATCTGTAGTATCTGTATATTATCTGTTTGCAGGGGCTGCAAATTAGCTTTTTCCTATACGCATTATATTCAGGTTATATGTTTAGTTGTATAGTGGCCCCCCAAAATAAATACAATTAAAAATGTATCAGTCAACACTACTGGCTGGTGTGCAGAAAAAAGCAGCAATTAGCTATTAATCTGGGTTTCTGGCCAGTGTCTTAGGTTATCAGGAGTTATTACAGCTGGTCGGGGTTATTAGTTCTCCAGGTTTTATTTCCAGATCGGGCTGTAGAAAGTCTTGTAACCATTCTTAAAAATGTCCTCTTGTTTTTTTTTCTGTACACACAGAAGCTTTTTCCCACAGATCTCTATGCACTTGCGCAGAGACCCCAATGAGGCTCCTGAAAGTCTTTTGCTTTTCTCATGGTGTTGATGGTTTCTCAATCACAGCATGAGAAATGTCTTAGCTTTTCTCATGGTGTTGGTGGTTTTTCAATCACAGTGTGAGTCTCTCCCCAACCAGCAAAATCCTATTACATTCTATAACATTCTATTAGTAACTGGTTGACAGAAAAACCCTTTCTGACATGATCCTGTATGATCCCTTGACAAGCTTCATTTTCCGTTCTGCAATCTCAAGCAGTGCATGTCAAGAAGCAGCAAAATAGCCCCAAATCATCCTGCTCCCTACACTGTACTTTACTTTTTGGTTGATGGTTTCATCTTGATACTGTATGCAGTACTTTTTTTACATTATACTGTATGTAGTGCTGCACAGACATTATCCCAGTAGTGTTGTTTGGTGTCAAGGTGGTCCTTGGCAACCTTTAGGTGTGTGGCAATGTTATTTTGGAGATAAATGGCATCCTTCATGGTGTCCTGTCATGGATACCATGCCTGTTTAATGTTTTATGTATGGTTGACTCATGAACAGTGATGCTAACCAACTGGCCAGTCACGTCAATGGAGAGTACTGAGAGTACCAGATTTCTCCATTCAGTGTTTGACTGATTAATACCTAGTCCTGAGATTACTCAATTGATAATGTTTTTGAGTGAGTGTTTTTGTAAATTAGGTAGTTATAAACCACAACAGGAAACAAGATTAGAGTTTGACAGTAGTCATGTAAAAGTCACATAAAAAGCTAGAGGTCTGGAACAGCATCCTATGGTTAGATGAGACCAAGCGAAGCTTACACCGGAAGTATTGCAATACAAGAGTTTGGACAAGGGAAGAAACTGCTCATAATCTCAAGGCTGGAATTAGTGTTATGGTGTGGGTGTATAGGGCTGCCAAAGAAGTAGTTCCATTGTGTTTATTGATGGAGTGGCTGCTGACAAAAGCAATAGAGTGAATCGTGATGTATTTAGGGCTTTATTATCTGATCAAATTCAGCTAAATGCTTTAAACTCATTGGACAGTGTTTTACAGTATAAATTAGTACTTGAAAAATACTTTTAAAAATATCTTCAAAATTTCTTTTGAATCAGCATTCAATGTGCAATTAATGTTATGTTGATTGTAAAATAAGGGGACGCAAACTTTTGCATGTAAAATGTGTAATTTTCTTTTTTGTGTGTGTATCAGTGTTAGCAGCAAGCAGTTTGTGTTTAGTTAAGGAAATTTAGCACTTTGAAAGGTGTTTATTTGTTTAAAAAGTAAGGATGAGAGTCTACTGGATCAGCACTTGGCTGGTCCCGAGAGCATAATGATTCTTTTCCTGCTATGCTGAACTTGATCCCTGTGCTTGGAGCAACACTTCTACTTAAATTTTTCTTATAAGAACACCCACTTCTTTTTTCCTTTTAAAGAAGGGCTTTGCATAAAGAGAAGCATCAGTGGGTGTTAATGTCATTCAAACAATTGACTTCTACTTTTGTTCATACAAATGCTGGGTTCCATGCTGTCTGCACATGTGGAAAGCACGTTTTGCATTCATCCAAAGTTTATAATATAGTCTTATTCTTACATTATTCCAAAATTGTAAGATCTCCTTTTATTTAAAATAAGTCATATTTTAGAACATAATTGGCGTATTGAGTATTGCTTGTCACAGTATTAGCTTAGTTACTGCAGTGCAACATACATGCAAAAAACTACCTTATCAATGACATTTCTCCTTAAAGCTGTTTTTTTTTTCTTTCTGTTTTGAAAAGCAATGCAATATCCTGTGAAAAATATCAACCTCAGAACATGCATAGGGGTTTGGTACAAAGAATAGATCCCTTATAAGTGTGGCAATGGTCTGAGCATAAAAATCTAATTGGCCCAATTGACCTTGCATGCTCTATCTGCAATTATATCAGATTGCAAGCAGATGGTTAAATTTTCTTATTTCTTGTTCTGTTGAACATGTGGTGCAGTGTTCAGCATGAACTTTTTTGGTCAAGTGGAAGGTATGTAATACTTTAGAGCCCTGAGGCGTTCCCAGCATTGGACTCACCCACACAGGACCTCCCGCGGGATCCAATATCTGCAGGTTTTTGTTTTTACTTCATCAAGACTACACAAACCTGCCAGCAATCAGTGTAGTCTGTTCCAGGGACTACATTTAGCATGACAAGGGAAAACTACAAAAAGTATATTCTTGTTGTTTTGTTATATTGAAATAGATTGTTATATTTAACATATTTAAACAGCCTAATACATACTCTTTTGAATATATTTCATAATAATAATTTATTATGGTCGCCTTCCTCATACAAGATAAAACAACAAACAAATTAGCAGCACTAGCATCTAAAACAGCATAAAAATAAACAGTTTGTAAAAAGATGAAAACGGAAAAGGTGAGGTTTTTTTAGACAGAATTTGAACATGGGGAGAGTGTATGGTTTAGAAGAATGGAATCAGTTGGAATGGAATTCCAAAGATGGGGGACAGAGCAAGTGACTGTTGTAGCCCCCAATAGAAGACAGGTGAGTGTGTCGAGTGGATGAGGTGTACTGAGGAAGAATGTAAGGAGCGTGGGGGTGTATATGACTAGAGGAGGTCTGCTAGGTACGGGGGTGGAGGTTATGGAGCGCTTTGAATATGAGGAGTAGAATCTTATAATTAATGTTGAGATGGGCCGGGATGAATTTGTCTGAAGATGGGGGCAACATGAATCCCCTGTGAAGGCGGTTCTAGTGAGAATGCAGGCAGTTGAGTTCTGAACCAGTTGAAGTTTATGAATCGATCGAACCTAGCGAGAGAATTACAATGATCTAAACTGGATGTAACCGAAGCATAGATGAGAGTAGCTGTACTTTGGGGAGCTTTAACCAGGGAGTCAAGTGGACGTGACAGGGGCTTCAATTTATGGATGATGGAGATATCATTATTAGTTGGGAGTTGAGAAAAGAATAGAGGAATAGTTACAGTAGCAGTAAACAGAGGTTACAGTTGAGATAATAACTGTTGATGAGTATTTTTCGGTTTTGGAAGCGAAAAAGTACATAAAACTATTACAAAGAGCAGATGAATACATGTGTAATGGGAAAGAATCCAGTGATTTAAATGAAACTCATTAAACATATCCACAGACTGTTGTAGGCTACAGTACAGTATAACTTTGGCGAGGGGATGAGTAAACGACTTTGGGACGCCTTTTGGCTGGAAGACCCACTGAATTTTATGAGCCTAACAGTAAACACATTGTACCACACTATGAAAGGCCTCCACCAGTGTACCACAGAAATTTGAAATGACTACATCTGTAAGTTTATAGTTTTAACCTGTCAGCTCCCAACATGGCCAGTGCAGTGCATTGTAAAACCACATCTGAGGTCTTTTCTTTCTTTCTCAGCAATTGAAAATTAGCTCAAGTGCCTCCCATTTCTACTGATCATTGCTGAGATATTTCTACAGCTTGACTGGAGTCCACTGGCGGTAAATTAAATTGATTTAAACATGATTTGGAAAGGAACACACTTTTATATAGAAGGGCTTACAGCTGACAATGCATACTGTATCAGAGAAAAAGCCATGAGGGCAAAGAAACTGCCTCCAGAGCTCCGAAACCAGAATATTGCAAGGCACACATCTGGGGAAGGCTAAAAAAAACATTGCAGCAGATGGAAAAAGTTTGGCACAACCAGGGCTTTTTCAAAAGATGGTTGCGCTGGATTACTGAGCAATAGAAGAGAAGGGCCTTAGTAAGAGAGGTGAAGAACCTGATGGTCACTCTGACTGAGCGTCATAGATCCTGTGTGAAGATGGCGCAAAGTTCCGTAAGAAAAACCATCACTGCAACCCTCCACCAATCTGGACTTTGTAGCACAGTGGCTACTTGGGAGCCTTCCCTCATTCCAACCACATGAAAGCTGTTTGGAGTTTGGAAAAACCACCTGAAGGACTGTCGGACTGTGATACCCTGGTGACTAGACAGGGAAAGCTGAGTAGAGTAAAGTACAGAGTTATCCTCAATAAAAACCTGTTCCACAGTGCTCAGGACCCCAGACTAAATGTTGTCATACTGGCAAGGTCCACCTCACAAAATGACAAAAATCCTTAGTACAGAGCTAAGGCAACACAGGAGTGCCTTAGGTACAAATCTGTGAATGTCTTAGAGTGGCTCTGACTTGAATCCCATTGAACATCTTTGGAGAGTCCTGAAATGCCTGTCTACCAATGGTCTCCATCTCACCTGACTGAGCTTAAGAGAATTTGAAAAGAAGAATGACAGAGATATCCTCAATGAAAAACCTTCTCATTGAGCAGGCTTATAATGTCATACCAAAAAATAATCAAGGCTGCAATTGCTGTAATCTCTGTAATGGTTAATGAATCATCAGTCAATATTTTGTAAATCCCATCAGGGCAGAGCAAAACCTGTTTTTCCCCAAGTAAGGTTGCTGTTAGAGACTGTGAAGCTAAAAATAGAGAAACTGAACAGTTTAAGGTGCGATTTCAGTACAAAGTTGATTTTGTATTATATTCCAGAACCAAGCAGGCCTAGTCTTGACAAGCAGTCACCAAAACAAGGTTATTCAGTGTTGTTTTAGCTGCACTTACAATAGTACTACTTTGAAATGATAATTTCTGGCTTTCTTCTGTAGGATTAGCTCAATTAGTCATATTTAGAGATTAGTTTGCCCTCTCTCATTCATCTTTTTATGTTGCTAAATGACCAATGCAAACAGGTTTATACACAGTAAATCATATTTTAAAGATGAATATCTATTGCAGAAATAATCTTTAAAATGTTTTCATCTGGGAAGTGAGAAGTTTTGGTAGGAAGTGGTTTGGGAGACTAATGACTGTTTAGAAAATGTCTCTTTTTACTGACCAAACCACATTCTGTAGATAGATTGGTAGGGTAACAAATGTAATGGGTATAATATGTTTAATCCAGCCAGTCCTTTGGCAGGTTTCTATTTTTCTGTAAATATAATTTAATGAAATGATGAAGAGCATAACATTGGATAGGATCTTTAGTTCTATTTGGGAAGAACAGATTTCAGGTTCTCTTGTTTGCTAGTCCTTGCCTATCTTATTGCTGTATATGAATCTGGATGTGTGACAAGCTCATAGTTGTGCAAGCTCATAGTGATCTCTGTATCATAGCTTCTCCTGAAGGACAAAAAAATACATGTGTTTATACATCTACCTATCCGTCCATCCATCCATTCATATTAACTTAATACAAACTTTTTAAGTTCTCAACCATCTTTAACTTAATTCATAAAACCCTAAAGTTTTTGAAGTGCTAAGTATGGTGACAGGGCTGCATGGTCCCAGTCTGTAAGCAGAAAAATGACAGGTGTAGTCCAGGACCAAGAAGTCCTTGAACTCTCTTAAGCCTAACATCTACAACACTGTTTAAAGAGTATTTTATACTGTTTTGGAAGCAGTAAGAATCAATATGGTAAATGTTGCATTGCATCTAAACTCATTGTGTTGTGGATGTGCAGTAGACCGGTAGTTTGATTAAAATAGGTAGTATCTGTTAAATAAAATGTGCATGTCATGCATTAAAAACACGGCTGACACTACGGTGTGGACATGGCATAAGACTAAAGTAAAAGCATTTATAAAAGTATAATAAACAAGGACACTTTAAGCACTTAAAAGTATGTTTTGACATTTCTCTGTTCATCATTCATGTCACATTTTAGGCTGAATCAGCAGTTACCTAAGGATGTGGGACTAATAGCCGTAGCTGCTCAACAAACCCAGGGAAGAGGTCAGTGCTCAAGCAAACTCTAAACCTGCAGACAATGCATCCACAAAAACCTCAAATGCATTACAGGTTTTATTGAAATTATTTTTGTTTTCATTCATTTATTTATTATGCTTACATTTACACTTTGTTGTAAATCATTATGCATGCAGCAAATGAATGCCAAGCTATTTACTGTATCACAATCAAAAGTAAAACGGTTTTTGCTAGAGTTCAACAATGCTGTCATGTTTTACTGTCTTACTGGTACATGAAACAACGCACCCCCTCTAACCTGTGTGGCTGTTTTTCTGTTTAAACATGTCTTAATGTCCGTTTAATTCTGCTGTAGGCCGTGGTAGGAACACTTGGCTCAGTCCTCTGGGTTGTGCCACGTTCACTCTGACAGTCCAGGTTGAGTTGAGGTCCAGGCTTGGACGGAGGATTCCCTTCCTCCAGCATCTGGCTGCTCTGGCAGTGGTGGAGGCTGTTCGCACACTTCCTGGATATGAGGTGTGAGCCTGCTTAATTCCCTGTAATGCCTTTCTTCACACTAGATATTATCTGACTGTATTAGTCTGCTTTACATAAAGTCCAGAAGTATTTGACACAATTTCCCAATGTTTGAACCTTTACCAGAGCTTTAATTTTTGTGGCACCCTGTCAGAATTATAGCATTGAGCAAAGGCTGTTTTCAGAGAGGGAAAGGATGATAATTATGTATTGTTTTAAAGTAGTTTTAATGGTTGTGCAGCAGGAATATTGCTGTATAGCATTAAGAAACCTTATATTTTGTAATAATAAATCCTTAAAGACTTACTTGCACTGTGGCTCAGTAAAGTGTTAGCATAATATTGCACGTGACTGCAATATTTTGATAAAGCACTGCAATAATCACTCTTGTTGAAGCTGTTAGGCTGTATGATCCCATGCTTATTCAACTTTATTTATTATACTAATGTGACATCAAATTGTGACAGTGATAGCCAACAGCAGTATTTGCAGTGTAAGGCATTTCAAGAATTAATCAAACAGATATTTTTGTACACCCACTCAGAGGCTCAAAGCTAATTTGCAATTGATGACAAGCAGTTTTGTGGATAGGTGTGACATGTTTACTTGGTATACTATGACAAATCAAGCAGATAAATAATCTGGAGAAGTTTCTGAGTGTTACATTTGCCCTTGGTAGTTGTTCACTGATGAGGACTTGTATGCTAGGCTGGGCACTAAAGAGGGAGAGGTGGATTTGTACAGGTTGGCCAGACAAAAAGATAGAGATGGAGATGGGAAGGATGTGCAGCAGGTTAGGGTGATTAACCCTTAGTGGTCTGAGGATTAGGGTTAAGTTAGGGTTAACCCTAACCCTAACCCGCACCGGTGTGGGCGTCGACTCCTAAGAATTAAAGATAAGGATGGACATGTATTGACAGGTGCCAGGAGTGTGATGGGAAGATGGAAGGAGAACTTTGAAGAGTTGATGAATGAGGAAAATGAAAGTGAACAAAGAGTAGAAGAGGTGACTGGTGTGGAGCAGGAAGTAGCAAAGATTAGTAAGAGTGAAATGAGGATGAAGAGTGGAAAGGCAGTTAGTCCTGATATTATACCTGTGGAGGTAGCGAAGTGTCTTGGAGAGGTGGCAGTAGAGTTTCTGACTAGGTTGTTTAACAAGATCTTGGAGAGTGAGAGGATGCCCAAGTAATGGAGGAGAAGTGTAATGGTTCCAATTTTTAGAACAAGGGAGATGTGCAGAGCTGTGGCAACTATAGAGGAATAAAGCTGAGCCATACAATGAAGTTGTGGGAAAGAGTAGTGGAAGCTAGGCTAAGGGCAGAGGTGAGCATTTGTGAGCAGCAATATGGTTTCATGCCTAAAAAGAGTACAACAGATGCTGTATTTGCTTTGAGGATGCTGATGGAGAAATACAGAGAGGGTCATAGGGAGTTGCAATGTGTATTCGTAGATTTAGAGAAAGCGTATGACAGGGTGCCAAGAGAGGAGCTGTGTATTTATTGTATTTATTGTAATTGTATGAGGAAGTCTGGAGTGGCAGAGAAGTATGTTAGAGTGGTGCAGGACATGTATGAGAGCTGTAAGAGGTGAGGTGCTGTAGGTGTGACAGAAGAGTTCAAGGTGGAGGTAGCTCTGCATCAAGGATCGGCTCTGAGCCCCTTCTGTTTGCTCTGGTGATGGACAGGCTGAGAGATGAGGTTAGACAGGAATCTCCATGGACTATGATGTTTGCACATGACATTGTTATTTGCAGTGAGAGCAGGGAGCTAGTGGAAGAAAATCTAGAGAGATGGACGTCTGCTCTGGAAATCAGAGGAATAAAGGTTAGCAAGACAGAATACATGTGTGTCTGTGAGAGGGACCCAGGTGGAACAGTGAGCTTACAGGGAGCAGAGGTGAAGAAGGTGCAGGACTTTAAGTACTTAGAATAAACGGTTCAGAGCAACGGAGAGTGTGGAAAAGAGCCGAAGAGGCGTGTGCAAGCAGATTGGAACGGGTTAAGAAAAGTGTCAGGTGTCCTGTGTGATAAAAGAGAGAGGGACAGCTCATGTTAGATGTTTTGGAGATAAAGTCAGAGATGCCAGATTGAGGTGGTTTAGAAATGTTCATAAGAGAGATTGTTAATGTATTGGTAGAAGGATGCTAAGGTTGGAGCTGCCAGGCAGGAGGTCTAGAGGAAGACCAAAGAGGAGATTTATGGATGTAGTGAGGGAGGACATGAAGTTAGTTGGTGTGAGAGAAGAGGATGCAGAGGACAGGTTTAGATGGAGGCACATGATTCGCTGTGTCGACCCCTGAAAAGGAACAGCCAAAAGGAAAAGAAGAAAGAAGAAGCTTTTGTTTAAACGGGTGTTGCTAATATGGCTAGAACTGGTATTGTTATTGTAAACTAACTGGCCAACTGGAATGGGGTCATCTTCAATGTGACATCATTCTGAACTCTGACGTCCAATATTGCAGGCAGATAATGAGCCAAAGCATACTGTGATGGCAACCCAAGGCAAACAAAGGGGAAATTTTTCAGTTGCCTACACGGTCATCCAGATCTCAAAGAGCTCTTCATTTACTGAAGAGAAGACTTGAGGCAGAAAGCATTGCCTAGGGCTTGCTCAAGGGGGAATTGTTGGGTTCTCTCTATGCATCTTTATAGTTCTGACTTTATTCTGTAAAGTGCTTTGAGATGACTTTGTTGTGAATTGGCGCTATATAAATAAGGTTGAATTGAAATGAAAGACCCACAAACCATCAGCAGGTAGAAACAGCTGAATAGAGCAGAGCTTTCATGGCAAGAGACATTACATTTGGTAATGTCTGTGGGTTCTATACTTTAGTTATTTAGAGCAAAGTTACCCTAGTATTAAAAACAAACCTTATTTATAATTATGTGCCTTTATCATTTTATTTTGAGCCTCTGAAAATGGGTATTTAAAATAGTGGCTGTAATTCAAAACAATACTGGTTAATCCAAAACTTAAACCCATGTGAATGAAAGCTGAAACTCTACATTGTATTTGTTAAAGTTAAAAAAATAAAAATGTGCTATTTTAATATGAGGTTATATTTTATTTTTCCCCAGGACATTGACCTCAGAGTAAAGTGGCCTAATGACATCTATTACAGTAACATGATAAAACTCGGGGGGGTGCTGGTGACTTCTACTGTAATAGGATCAACCTTTCATCTGCTCATAGGTAACAACCCTCTCTTAATTACACTGACCAGCAGGTAGATCATCTAGCTTTAGGTATAAAATCACAAAACCAATAAAACAGTCTTTTACAATACATAATCCAAGATGCACCAATGAAATGCAGTCTCTATTGTTAGATTATTTACGACATTATGGAAATAAAACGAAAATACAGTGATTTGTGAAATTAGAAAAGTATCTTTATTGTAAACAGTACAAGGACAACATCAAATGTTGATACTGAGGAATATCACTGTTCATGTTGAGTGTTGTGTTATTTTAATGAACAAAAACTATGACAATTATTCATTGAAAATGGGACTAAAACTAAAGAACATCAACATCTTAATGGTAAGTCTCACTCACTGACCTATAGCATCCATTGAATCACAAACTGCAGCTCCTCATCAGTCAAACACTTGCTTGCATTGCAAATGATATCTGTCTTTCAGAAAAATATTGGCCTGTTGGTTATTACATTCATTAACTTTGTGGTTCTGTCATGTCCAAACTGATATGTAAATTAGGTTCCTATTATTTCTTGAACATTATTTGCTTCACAGGCTGTGGGTTTAATGTTACAAATAGCAACCCAACAATATGTATTAATGACCTGATCCAGAAGTACAACATACAGCATAACCGCAGTCTGCAGCCGCTCAACTGTTCCCAGCTCATTGCTCGGACTGTCAGCTGTCTGGAGGGCTTAATCAGCAGCTTTCAAGAAGGAGGCCCGGATGCCATCCTGCCTACCTACTACAAGAGGTGGCTTCACAGGTCAGCACTACATACACGCTCCTGGGGCTTTTTTATTTAGAATTACTAACTTTATTTATCTAGTCAATCTACACTAATCATTTGTTTCGGTGCTGCTAACACTTGAAATGCACTGATTAAACTGTTTTATTTTCCACCCAAACCAATGTTCACTACTTTTGTCTCCATTTGTCCTGCAAGTTGGTCTGGCTGGCGACATCCTTAGCGACTGTCATGATAAGAAATGCCACCAAAAAAAAAGCACTGCTGTCTGAGTTTTGTTAAGGAAAAAAGTGCTTTATGTGACTTTGTTAATAATTCTGTCAATATAGGAAAAACAAAAGAATTGTGAATATTTATTGTGAAATTATTTTAAAAAGCAACTAAAGACACTCTTCAGACAAGCTTTTACCTGACTGGGCTCTTATGGTTGCATCCTTGTTGTAGTTGTGTTTTAATTCATATTTGAAGTTTTATTGTCTCTCATATTTTCTCTTTTTTACATTTTGTAAAGCACTTTGTGATTTTATCTGTGAAAGGTGCTATATAAATAAATTTTACTTACTTACTTACTTACCATACAGTAACATTAGTATCTTTATTAGTAATATAAAGCAAATGACCATATCAAGACAAGCTGTTTATCATAAAAGTATTTTGTTAACCTCTGTAAAGGTAGCACTACATCCCAATTTCTCAAATTTTAACATTCAACTCAACTCAACTATACATCAACAACCGCATTTGCTAGTTAATAATAATAATCTAAAAATTCATATCATATTTTTATATTAAAACTGCTAAGTGGTAGTGGTGTCGTGTCTGATCGGTGTATATTGAAGAGAGACAGAAACAGACCAAACCATAACCACGTTGCGCCATGCAATCGAGTAGTCTATCAATATAAAAATATGTTAAATACATAATGTGACAGAGACAGGTATGGAAGGAGTCAAGATAATGAAATAGTGTAAACAATTAGTATGTGAAGGAGGAGGAGCATAGCATCAGAGGTAAAAGGGAAGAGTCTTTGTGAGGGTAAGGAAAGTAGTTTGTGGTCGTGTTGATTCTCCCAGAAGCAAGTCACACTCTCAAATGCAAATGCTACATACAGTAGCAACATCCTGAAACAGAGCTGTAACATTTCTCTCTTCTCTCTGCTCTCTGTGACCTCAGCGGGACTCTGGTGCATCTCTGGAGTGAAGATGGAGTAGAGGCTGAAGTTGTGGGTTTGGACAACAATGGCTTCCTCAAAGTCCATACCAAGGAGCAGGGCTTGGTCTCAGTGGAGCCTGATGGAAACTCCTTCGACATGCTGAAGAACCTAGTGGTCATTAAGTAGCATTAAGACCAAACTAAAAGTACAGAATCATCAGTTATATAATCTGAAAAAACCTTTATCTATCTTTAAAAATATCAGTGTTTTCTAAGTAATTAATACGTTAATTGTACCCAGTATGTTAAATGTACCCAGTTGGGTCACTGGGTACATTTGGACTGATTGGAGTAATTTGTTGTTTCAAAGGCATCTCTATAAAATAATATCTGCATTAATAATGTGTGTGTGTGTGTGTGTGAATAAAAAAATATTAGTTTGAATATTAGTTTGACGTATTATCTGTTGAACAATAAATCTTCTACTCCTCATCTCAATATTTAACCTTTATTGCTTCATCCATTCATAACTTTGTGAATCAGTCCCAGCTAAGTTAGGGCTCTTGTTTTTCTCCTCTTATCTGGAGTCACCCTCTCTTGCTTGCTTTACAAGAGAGGGGAGTGAGCTGCTGTGAGACATTCAGAGTGGAGGAAGATTTATTTTACTGTACTTATCAACCACAGTGTGCTTTGATTTTATGTGCAATACAATTTGATTTTTGTGGAGGCAGTATGGCTAAAATATCAAACATATGGAAGAACACTTACAGAAATTTGACTTGTAGACTTTTATGGAACCCTATGAAAGAACACATCTAATACAGTATAACCAGATGAGGCTATAAGGCAAAGACAGAAAATGCATTCAACTTTACACAGCAGTGTAGTTATGTAATGAGTGTAGTAATGAGTTATTCATAATGAGTTATGTGTAGTAATGAGTTATGAATAACTCATTTGCTATACACACCACTATTCACAAGGCTCTGTGTTATGACTAATACTTTTATAAATGTCTCCTTTAGGCAAAATTATTAGAAAACATTAAATTTCCATTGCTATGCTGATACACACCTATATCTATCTATGGAACCAAATGAAAAAAATCAGTTAATCAAGCTTCAAGCATGCTTACAAGACATAAAGGTCTGGATGTCCCATAGTTTTTTACTTCTAAACTCAGACAAAACTGAAGTAATAGTTTTTGGGCCCAAAAATCTCAGAAATATGCTGTTTAAGTCTAGATAACATAACTCTGGTACTACTGCAAGGATCCTTGGAGTTATTTTTGACCACGATTTTTGCTTTACCTCACATATAATACAAATCTCTAGCACAGCCTTCTTCTGCCAACGGAACAATGCATAAATTAGGAGCATCCTGTCTCAAAGTAATGCCAAAAACTAGTTCATGCATTTGTCACTTCTAGGGTGGACTACTGTAATTTTCTACTTTTGGGATACCCTAGTAACTCCCTAAAAAGTCTGCAGTTAATCCAAAATGCTGCAGCAAGAGTGCTGACTGGAAGCAAGAGAGATCATATTTCACCTTCACTAGCTTCTCTTAATCTGCTTCTTACATATAAAGCGCTGAACGGTCCATCATATAGAAGACCTCATAGTACCAAATCATCCCAATAGACCACTTAGATCTCAAAATGCATTCCTACTTGTGGTTCCCAGATTTTCCAAAGGTAGAATAGGAGGCAGAGCCTTTATCTATCAAGCTCCTCTCCTGTGGGACCAGCTTCCAGTTCAGATTCAGGAAGCAGACACCCTCTCGGGCTTATAGTTGGTTATAGTTATGCTGCTAAATGCTTAGACTGCTGTGGGACCCACCCCCCGATGCACTGAGCTCCTTTCCTTCGCCTGTCCCTCTCTCCTCTCACCCCACAATTGTCACCACTGGATGAGACTCTGGGTTTTCTCTGGGTTTTCAGTTGTCTTTCTCCTTCTCCCTCTTGTTTCTTGTCCCCTATGTCTTGTTGTTGTTTTTGTTGCTCTTTTCTTTTCTCTCTTCACTTTCCACTCACGTAAACCGGTCCCACCCTGAGCCTGGTTCTGCAGAAGGTTTCTGAAAGTGTCAGCTTGAAAACATGTCTGACCATCTTCACTTATACAGTATTGTTCAAAATAATAGCAGTACAATGTGACTAACCAGAATAATCCAGGTTTTTAGTATATTTTTCATTGCTACGTGGCAAACAAGTTACCAGTAGGTGCAGTAGATTCTCAGAAAAAAAACAAGACCAAGCATTCATGATATGCACACTCTCAAGGCTGTACAGGCCCCTTTCAATTAGTTGAAAGGGGTGTGTTCAAAAAAATAGCAGTGCCTGCTGTGACTGTACTATTTTGTACAAAACGTTTTTGTTTCTAGGATTTAGCATCCTGTGAATCACTAAACTAATATTTAGTTGTATGACCACAGTTTTTTAAAACTGCTTCACATCTGTGTGGCATGTAGTCAACCAACTTGTGGCACCTCTCAGCTGTTATTCCACTCCATGATTCTTTAAAAACATTCCACAATTCATTTACATTTCTTGGTTTTGCTTCAGAAACATTATTGATATCTGGTCAGGAGAAACATGCCCATATCATAATGCTTGCACCACCATGCTGCACTGTCTTCACTGTGTACTGTGGCTTGAATTCAGAGTTCAGGGGTCATCTCACAAACTGTCTGTAGCCCTTGGACCCAAAAAGAACAATTTTACTCTCATCAGTCCACAAAATGTTCCTCCATTTCTCTTTAGACCAGTTGATGTTTTCTTTGGCAGATTGTAACCTCTTCTTTTTTTAACAGAGGGACTTTACGGGGGATTCTTGAAAATAGATTAGCTTCACACAGACGTCTTCTAACTGTCACAGTACTTACAGGTAACTCCAGACTGTGTTTGATCATCCTGGAGCTGATCATTATCTGAGCCTTTGCCATTCTGGTTATTCTTTGATCTATTTTGATGGTTGTCTTCCATTTTCTTCCACGTCTCTCTGGTTTTGCTCTCCATTTTAAGGCATTGGAGATCATTTTAGCTGAACAGCCTATGATGTTTTGCACCTCTATAGGTTTTCCCCTCTCCAATCAACTTTTTAGTCAAAGTACACTGTTCTTCCAAAAAATGTCTTTGTATAATGTGGCTGATTGGTGTATATCAATGGCTGTAGCAGACATGGGTCAGCATGGGAAAACCCTAATGTTAGTCATGACACAGAGGTGTCAGAACACACTGGGCATATGTACAGGGCCGCATACCCAGAGACTTTCTATGTGTGAAATCCATTATTTTGAAACCTCATGATAAGAGTTCAGTGTTAAAGAGTTAAATATTGAAACATACAATGTTGTCAGGACAGCTATAAATGGAAGCTCATTTAAATACCAGCACCTCAGCAAAGTCCTCTACTTTACCTCTTGGGGTTTTTGCTGGGTGAAAGACACTCATACAATGCATCTAGAAAGTATTCACAGTAACTTCACTTCACTTCCCTTTTTCCACATTTTATTATGTTACAGCTTTATTCCAAAATTGATTAAATTCATTATTTTCCTCAAACTTCTAAAAACAATACCCTATAATGACAACGGTTAGGATCAATGTTGTAGTATTCGAGATTGGTCTTTGTCTAGAGACAGGCCTTAAGACAGCTTTTTTAAGGTCAGGGGCAGCTGTAGCTCAGTTGGTGATGGCAGTTGTTCTGACCACAGGTCAGTAGTTCGATCCCTGCTCCCGGCTACATGTCAAGTGTCCTTGGGCAAGACGCTGAACCCCAAGTTGCTCCCGTTGGGTCAGGTGAGCACCTTGCATGCCAGCCACTGCCATCAGTGTGTGTGTGAATGAGTGAATGGGAATCAGCATTGTAAAGCACTTTGGATAAAAGTGTTATATAAGCGACCATTTACAATGTGAAAGAAACTAGTATCTTTGCATGTCCATAAGTATTCAATGTCTTTGCTTAATACTTTGTTGAAACATATTCAGCCAATTACAGCCTCAAGTCTTTTTCAGTTTGATACTACAAGCCTGGCACACCTATTTTTAGGCAGTTTCTCCCATTTTTCTTTGCAGTATCTGTCCAGCTCTATTAGGTTGGTTGGGGAGTGTTGATCCACAGCCATTTTCAGATCTCTCCAGAGATGTTCAATCAGGTTCAAGTATGGGCTCTGGCTGGGCCACTCAAGGATAATCACAGATTTGTCCTGTAAAGCATGATGCTGTCACCACCATGCTTTACTGTAGGGATAGCTTTTGGCCAGGTGGTGAGCGGTGCCTGGTTTCCCCCAGACATTTTGCTCCATTGCTACATTAAAAACAATGAATACGCTTGCCATTTAGGCCAAAGTTCGAGCTCAGTCTTTGTTTTATCAAAGTATTTTCTTTCTCATGGTCTAACAGCCCTTCAGGTGGCCTGAATGTGTCTTTTTATGAGCAGTGTTTTCTGTGTGGCCACTCCACCATACAGGCCTGAATTGTGGAGTGGTGCAGAGATGGCTGTTCCACAGAGAATCCCTTGTGACTCTTTCAGAGTGATCATCGGGTTCTTGATCACCTCCCTGACTAAGGACCTTCTCTCTCGATCCCAGTTTGGCCAGGCAACCCACTCTAGGAAGACTTCTAGTCATTCCAAACTTCTTCTATTTAACGATGGAGGCCACTGTACACACTGGGACCTTCAATGCTGCAGAATTTTTTCTGTACCCTTCACCAGATCTGTGCCCTGATTCAATCCTGTCTCTGAGGTATACAGAGAATTCCTTGGTCTTCATGGCTTGGTTTGTGGTCACACATGCACTGTTAACTGTGGGAAGGTCCCCATGTAGACAGGTGTATGTCTTTCCAAACCATGTCCAATCAACTGAATTTCCCACAGGTGGACATCTCGAGGATGATCACTGGACACAGGATGCACCAGAGTTCGACTTTTAAGTGTCATGGCAAAGTATGAATACTTATGTACATGTGAATTTTTATTTATTTTTTTATAAATTTATGAGGTATTGTTTGTAGAGTTTAGAGGAAAATAATTTAATACATTTTGGAATACGTGCTGTGAATACTATTTGGATACATTGTATACAGATATTACAAGCCATCATTTTCATATTATAAATATGGACAATACAGGAAATCTCCAATTGACAGATGATGTTGCAAATGTTTAAAATATTTAAAATTTAAAATATTTATTGCCCACTTCCTATGAAACATTTTAATCAAAACATCAGCTCCTCCATATAGATGATTCATGTAGTGCACCTAAATGTTCAGAAACATTCTGCAATAATGCAAACTTGAGTTGCCATTACAAGTCATAAACATAAAGTAATTCCCTCTTTACTGTGCATGCCATATTATGTTATTACAGCCTAAAATCCCAATTATATATATGATAATTATAATTACCCTAATGCAACCGCAAGGGGGCACAAGCCAGTGTCTTCTTGTGCCAGTCCCAAGTCTGGATAAATGCAGAGGGTTGTGGCAGGAAGGGCATCCGACGTAAAACACATGCCAAATCAAACATGCGAATCGTGACAAAGACTTCCATACCGGATCGGTCGGGGCCCGGGTTAACAACGACCGCCACCGGTGCTGTTGACCTACAGGGTACCGGTGGAAATTGGACTACTGTTGGTCGAAGACGAAGAAGAAGAGGAGGAAGGTGTGTTCGTAGGCAGAGAGAGAAGAGGAAAGCTAAGAATGTAGGACTGACAGTAGGGACTTTGAATGTTGGTACTATGACAGGGAAGGCTAGGGAGTTGATCGACATGATGCAGAGAAGGAAGGTGGACATACTGTGTGTCCAGGAGACCAGGTGGAAAGGTAGCAAGGCTAGAAGCTTAGGAGCAGGGTTTAAGTTGTTTTACCATGGGTCAGATAGGAAGAGAAATGGAGTAGGAGTTATATTGAAAGAGGATTTTGTGAGGAATGTTCTAGAGGTGAAAAGAGTATCAGACAGGTTGATGAGTCTGAAGCTGGAAGTTGAAGGGGTGATGTTCAATGTTGTGAGTGGTTATGCCCCACAGGTAGGATGTGAGTTAGAAGAGAAGGAGAAATTCTGGAGTGAGTTAGATGAAGTGATGCAGAGCATCCCCAGAGGTGAGAGAGTTGTCATTGGTGCAGATTTCAATGGGCATGTAGGTGAAGGGAACAGATGTGATGAGACTGTTTTGGGCAGGTTTGGTCTTCAGGACAGGAACGCAGAAGGTCAGATGGTGGTTGACTTTGCAAAGAGGATGGAAATGGCTGTAGTAAACACTTTCTTTCAGAAGAGGCAGGAACATAGGGTGACGTACAAGAGCGGAGGTAGAAGCCCTCAGGTAGACTACATCTTGTGTAGGCACTGTAATCTGAAAGAGATCAGTGACTGTAAAGCATTGGTAGGGGAGAGTGTAGCCAGACAACACAGGATGGTGGTGTGTAAAATGATGCTGGTGGTGAGGAAGATAAGGAGGACTAAGGCAGAGCAGAGGACGAAGTGGTGGAAGTTGAAAAAGGAAGAATGTCGTTTAGTTTTCAGGGAGGAGCTGAGACAGACTCTGGGTGGTTTGGAGGTGCTTCCAGATGACTGGACTACTACAGCTAATTTGATCAGGGAGACAGGTAGGAGGGTACTCGGTGTGTCATCTGGAAAGAGGAAAGCGGACAAGGAGACTTGGTGGTGGAACGAGGAAGTTCAGGAGTGTATACAGAGAAAGAGGTTAGCTAAGAAGAAGTGGGACACTGAGAGGACTGAAGAGAGTAGACAGGAGTACAGGGAGATACAGCGTAAGGTGAAGATAGAGGTGGCAAAGGCCAAACAAAGAGCATGTGAGGACTTGTATGCTAGGTTGGACACTAAAGAGGGAGAGGTGGATTTGTACAGGTTGGCAAGACAAAGAGATAGAGATAGAAAGGATGTGCAGCAGGTTAGGGTGATTAAAGATAAGGATGGAAATGTATTGACAGGTGCCAGGAGTGTGATGGGAAGATGGAAGGAGTACTTTGAAGAGTTGATGAACGAGGAAAATGAAAGGGAACGAAGAGTAGAAGAGGTGACTGGTGTGGAGCAGGAAGTAGCAAAGATTAGTAAGAGTGAAGTGAGGAGGACATTGAAGAGGATGAAGAGCGGAAAAGCAGTTGGTCCTGATGACATACCTGTGCAGGTATGGAAGTGTCTAGGAGAGGTGGCAGTAGAGTTTTTGACTAGTTTGTTTAACAAGATCTTGGAGAGTGAGAGGATGCCAGAGGACTGGAGGAAAAGTGTACTGGTACCAATTTTTAAGAACAAGGGAGATGTGCAGAGCTGTGGCAACTACAGAGGAATAAAGCTGATGAGTCACACAATGAAGTTGTGGGAAAGAGTAGTGGAAGCTCGGCTAAGGGCAGAGGTGAGTATTTGTGAGCAGCAATATGGTTTCATGCCTAGAAAGAGTACAACAGATGCAGTATTTGCTTTGAGGACGCTGATGGAGAAGTACAGAGAGGGTCATAGGGAGTTGCATTGTGTCTTCGTAGATTTAGAAAAAGCGTATGACAGGGTGCCGAGAGAGGAGCTGTGGTATTGTATGAAGACGTCTGGAGTGGCAGAGAAGTATGTTAGAGTGGTGCAGGACATGTATGAGAGCTGTAAGACAGTGGTGAGGTGCTGTAGGTGTGACAGAGGAGTTTAAGGTGGAGGTGGGTCTGCATCAAGGATCGGCTTTGAGCCCCTTCTTGTTTGCTCTGGTGATGGACAGACTGACAGATGAGGTTAGACAAGAATCTCCCTGGACTATGATGTTTGCAGATGACATTGTTATTTGTAGTGAGAGCAGGGAGCAGGTGGAGGAAAATCTAGAGAGGTGGAGGTCTGCTCTGGAAAACAGAGGAATGAAGCTTAGCCGCAGCAAGACAGAATACATGTGTGTCAATGAGAGGGACCCAGGTGGAACGGTGAGGTTACAGGGAGCAGAGGTGAAGAAGGTGCAGGACTAAGTACTTAGGGTCAACGGTTCAGAGCAACGGTGAGTGTGGAAAAGAGGTGAAGAGGCGAGTGCAGGCAGGTTGGAACGGGTGGAGAAAAGTGTCAGGTGTGTTGTGTGATAAAAGAGTATCAGCGAGAATGAAAGGAAAGGTGTTCAAGACGGTGGTGAGACCAGCAATGTTGTTCGGCTTAGAGACAGTGGCACTGAAGAAAAGACAGGAGGCAGAGCTGGAGGTAGCAGAGCTTAAGATGTTGAGGTTCTCTTTGGGAGTGACGAGGATGGACAGGATCAGGAATGAGTACATCAGAGGGACAGCTCATGTTAGATGTTTTGGAGATAAAGTCAGAGAGGCCAGATTGAGGTGGTTTGGACATGTTCAGAGGAGAAACTGTGAATATATCGGTAGAAGGATGCTGAGGTTGGAGCTGCCAGGCAGGAGGTCTAGAGGAAGACCAAAGAGGAGATTTATGGATGTAGTGAGAGAGGACATGAAGTTAGTTGGTGTGAGTGAAGAGGATGCAGAGGATAGAGTTAGATGGAGGCACATGATTCGCTGTGGCGACCCCTGAAAGGGAGCAGCCGAAAGGAAAAGAACAAAGAAGAAGAATTATAATTACCCTACAGTTATGTAGTTCATAATTGGGTAACAGCAAAGCAGAGATATATAGGTACAAAGTAATAAATAGGATAACAGAGATGTCTCACAATGGCAAAAGCAGTCAGAAGGTTATTACAGAAATGGCCCACTGGTTGATCTATATAAGCCATACACTAAAAATCCAATTAAACAATTTGAGGAGGCAGGTTCCTTGGGCCAAAAGTAATCTATCCCTTTCGCATTGACCGTCTAACAGCACTTTTACAGCCTTGTCAGGAGAGGAGCAGAGTTCTTTGGCTCACCTTCAAACTGGATCTTCACTCAGCCAGAAGTCATTATTACTTGTGTTTGCGTTACATTGAAGACAGTAAACAATTAACATGTTGTGGTGGATGGGATTTGGAGGCAAAGAACTTTTATTATATTATGTATGTCACATAAAGTATGAAAAAGAATGAAGAATAGAAGAGGTGACTGGTGTGGAGCAGAAAGTAGCAAAGATTAGTAAGAGTGAAGTGAGGAGGCCGTTGAAGAGGATGAAGAGTGAAAAGGCAGTTGGTCTTGATGACATACCTGTGGATGGAGGTGTTTAGAAGTGGCGTCAGTAGCGTTTCTGACTAGTTTGTTTAACAACTGCGAATGTGACACAGGAGGTAGAGCGGTTGTCCACCAATCCCCAAGTTGTTAGTTCGATCCCCAGCTCCTCCTGCCACCTTAGTTGCTCCCGGAGAGTGTTATCCAGCTGCATAACAACTCCCCGATCGGGGTGTGAGTGTGTGTAATTGTGAATGCTAATGGGTGAGTGAGCAGAGGTAAAGAAGCTACAGGATTTTAAGTAATTAGGGTCAATGTTTGAGAGCAACAGAGAGTGTGGAAAAGAGGTGAAGAGGCGTATGCAAGCAGGTTGGAATGGGTGGAGAAAAGTTTCAGGTATGTTGTGTGATAAAAGACTATCAGCGAGAATGAAAGGAAAGGTGTTCAAGACAGGGATGAGGCCAGCAATGTTCTTGGCTTAGAGGTAGTGGTACTGAAGAAGAGACAGGAGGCGAAGCTGGAGTTGACAGAGCTTAAGATGTTGAGGTTCTCTATGGGAGTGACAAGGATGGATAGAATCAGGAACGAGAACATCAGAGGGGACAGCTCATGTTAGATGTTTTGGAGATAAAGTCAGAGAGGCCAGATTGAGGTGGTTTGGAAATGTTCATAAGAGAGATTGTAAATATATTGGTAGAAGGATGCTAAGGTTGGAGCTGCCAGCCAGGAGGTCTAGAGGAATGGTAAATGGTAAATGTTCTGCACTTACATAGCGCTTTTCTACCTATTGGCACTCAAAGCACTTTACACTGCTTCTTATTCACCCATTCGCACTCACAATCACACACACACTCATACACCGATGGGGGAGCTGCTATGCAGCTAGCTAACACTCACCGGGAGCAACTAAGTTGGGGTTCAGTGTCTTGCTCAAGGACACTTTGACATGTGACCGGAGGAGCTGGAGATTGAACAAACAAATGTGAGATTGGTGGACAACCAACAAGGACAACCGCTCTACCTTCCTGCGCTACAGTCGCCCCTAGGAAGAGTAAAGAGATTTATGAATGTAGTGAGAGAGGACATGAAGTTAGTTAGTTTGAGGGAAGAGGCTGCCGAGGATAGGGATATTGGTCACATGTCCAAGAATCCTCGAGCAAGACACTGAACCTGAAATTAATTGCTCCCAAGAGTGTGGTCCAGCTGCATAGGAACTCCCCCATCGATGTTTGTGTTTGAGTGCCACTGCGAATGGGTGATTGAGAAGCAGTGTATATATAATAATTCTGAAGCCTCACTGCGTACAATACTTGATATTGTCGACCCTGGCTAGCATGCAGAGGGCAGCGGGTTCAAATCCCACCCCACTCCACCCACCTTCCACAGGCGGAACACATTCAGCTGTAGCAACCACTGAAGGGACAAGACGAAAGCCGTTAAACCACAAAATTCTACTGGGACAGGTGGGATTAAGCCGAACTTTTACTGACACTTGGAAAGGAAGCAAATACAAAGGTATGCTAAGTAGCAAAGCTAGTTAACTAGAGTTAGCAATGTGTATCTGAAGCAAAATGCAGTTTGTTTATTTAAACTGCTCCATATGACATGGTTTTGTAATTTAATGACTGAAACACCTGGAGTCAGACTATTAAATTTTTGACTTCTTTGGAATCTATTAGGTATCGTATTTTAGTTTAAAACATAAGTGGGGTGGTCAGACATGTTTTGAAGCTGGCACGTAAATCTGCAACAGATTGTCCATCAATATACTGTATGCTTAGTGTTTGCAACTTTTCTGCATTTTAAATATTGAATATCCTGTAAAATATTCTAGATTTAGCTATGAAGCTAAAAGAACACATTTACACAAGGGTTGTTGTTGGTTCAAACAGAAAATGTAAAAAAATAAAATAAAATAAGAAATTAAAGACTTGAGTCTTCAACGGAAGACTTGGTCTTGTCTCGGCCTTTTAACAATAAGGTCTAGGTCATGATTTGGTATCTTTAAAGTTGGTCTTCAATACAACACTGAAATCTTCCCTTAGAAACAGTCTGCATCAGAGCACTGCTTTGGGAATCCTAAAAAAAAATTGCAATGTGTTAAAAATTATTATCAAAATTCTGGAAAAGAGCACAGGTATAAATAGACTACATGCTGGTGAATATCAGGTTAAATAAAGAATTATTTTGTAAGTTCATTCATTATCTTTAACTGCTTACTGTATGCTGTTTTACAGAAACAGGGTGGGCTGAAGCCTATCCCAGCTGCCATTGAGTGAGAGCCAGGTCAATTATCTATCTAAGGGGCCACACAGACAGACATCTAGAGCTTAGACAATCATTCATACTTGCATTCATACCTACAGGCAATTTTAGATTCACCATTAATCTAATATGAATGTCTTTGGACTGTGGGAGGAAACCTGAGTACTTGGACAAAACCAACGCAAACTAATCACTCCACCACCGCGCTGCCCTTTTTCACTTAGCACAATTTATTTTTACTTTGTTTTATCTTATCGTATCTTCAGTGGCAACGATGTTAAGTGTCCTGTAGTGTTGGGTACTTTAATACCGGTTCCTGAATAATACTGGACCTGCAGTCTAGACCTTTGACCAAAAGAAAACATTTTGCACATCATAAAACAAAAGCATACCGTACATGAGGCCAAAAAATATTTGTCAGTGCAATCTGGACAGAAAAACAGGAGGTGTTCCTATTATATAGAAATTCCAGATAGTGCTGTTTAAGAAGTGCTAAACTTATATCGTACATTCATTTTGACACTTTCAGTTATTGTAGTGAAATTATGCTAAGCCATTTCTATCAGAGCTGTAAAAGTAATGAGAGTAAGCATCAAATGATCTGCATTCATTATTATGCACAATGAAACTGCAGCAACATTCAGCATGAGATACCCTGGCAAACAGGGTCTAAGAAACTGAGTTACAAGCTAACTAAAGACTCCTCCCTATGGCAATAACAATGTAATGTTTTAATGGAAAAACAAAGACAGATATTTTCTTTAAGTGATGCAAAGACACTTGATAAATATGTTCCCAGATGCTTCAGCAATAATTTATTCTATCTCTTGGACTGCATACAAGCCTCTCAGTTCCTTTTCTTAAAAATATGGCAGATAAGCAAGCAAAAAGAAGCCTTTTTTGGCTGGAGTCAGACAAACTGGATGAAATATTGTTAAATCAGATATTTTGTCAGAAGAGAAATATGTACTGAACATTTTACTGATTCATAAATAGATTTATGGAAAATCTTTTGGAGATGCTAAACTAGAACATTCAGTGAGACATATAGGATAACAGCTGATTCGTCCCATTAGTGAACCTTAAAGTCTTAACTGCCTGCATGGTAGAGTGGAAATCTAGAGGTTATCTGTCTGAGCTTTAAAGCCTGTGCACAGGACTTTTTGATTAATTTGACCTGTACTATCCTCTTTTGGCTGACAGACAGATGTTCTTAATAATGCAGAAAGTTGTATGTTGCCCAGGGAGTCACACAAAATTAAGCTTCTCCTGGGAAAAACTACACATCGTAGAAGATAGATATTGTATTCAGAAACACAAGCTACCATTTGAGCAATGTTTTGTCATTCAAAAATTCAAGCAACAGGAGCATTAACCACCCAGTGATGTCAGGACAATTTATATTTAGTCTACTTTGTTTTTTTAGAAATGAATAATGAAGATTCACTCAGGTCTCAGTTTATTAGGTACAACAACTCAGTATTGCTCTAAAAAAATCTATGAATTTTTCTGTATTGATGTGCCTTTCCAGATGTCTTAGCTACCCACGCCATAGGCACTAAATGCACCCCCAAACCATCAGAGATGCAGACTTTTGTACTGTCCATTAATAACAATCTGGATGGTCCCTCTCCTCTTTAGTCCACCGAACACAGGGTCCATGGTTTCGAAAAATAATTTTTAATTTTGATCCCTCTGACCACAAAACAGTTTTCCATTTTGCCTCAGACAATTTTTAATGAGCTTTGGCACAGAGAACAAGTCAGTGTTTCTTGATTATGTTGACATATGGCTTCTTCTTTGCATGATAGAGCTTTAACTTACATTTGTGGCCCATCTTTACATTCCAGAGGCTCTGCCTGAAATGTTGCTTTTATACCCAGGTATGTTACTGACCTGGTGCCAATTAACCTAATTAATGTTCAAATGCTCCTCTATCTGTTTGAGCTAATATTTTCCATGGAATGGTAAATTCTCTCATTTTCAACATCTGGTATGTAGTTTGTTCTATTGGGAATAAAATATGGGTTGATATTTGCAAATCATTTCATTCTGTTTTTATTTATATTTCTCACATCATCACAACTTCTTGGAATTGGTGTTGTAATATTCAAATTAAATTCTTTATTTATTTGTCATTTATAGTACAACATCACTATGTGGCTGAACTGATATAGATTTGTTACTTACCAAGAACAAATCCCCTGATAAGGAAATCCAAGCATGCCACTGATGACTGTAAAGCATATTATGCATTATTAGGCACATACAGGGTCAAACAGTTGTGTTTTATTAGTCTTATTATGGTTATGCATATATGCAATACAAATATTAATATGGGTACATTCTAAGATGGCCATTGGTGCAGTAAATTTTTTGTGTCTCTCCCACTGATCCTTGGATTTATCTGTATTTATAAGATGTTTTATAAGAATTTTATTATTAATTACAGACTTTTAAATATGAAAAGTGGTGGAAAGTGCTGGGATATATACCCGATTTGACTGCATATCTATGCAGTCTGTTGTCCCCAGCTGACAGTATGTATAATTCTTGCTATTCTACATAAATGCTGTACAAAGTCCCCAGAATTCACATGGAACTCCTATGCTACTCCTTGATGCTGGAACCTACTCTACAACTTCCTGGTCTCATTCCCCTAGATGAATTTAAGACTCTTTTAAAACATAAAATAACAGAAACATGCACTTGCTGTATACAGTGTTGTTGCATTCATGACCCTTAGTTTTTGGTATTATTGTTGATGCACTACTTGAGCATCTTGGCCAGGTCTCCCTTGCAAAAGAGATCAAATTTCAGGGGATTTCAGGGTAAAATAAATATTCAAATAAAAAAAAGGTTGAAATAAAATACATTTTGATTTAAATTTAAATCATGTTTGTTTCCGTATTCATTGTAGCTGTAAATTTTACCTGAAGTAAAAACAGGCAATTCATTTACTTATACATTTTACAGTGATTGATAATAATATAAAAAAACAATTAACAGTCCTGCATCTTCTAAATATACAGGAAGACATATTACAATATTTAAATAATACATTGCATTTTAATTAATGTTTGATTTATATAAAAAGCTTTATGACACTACAGGGGTAATTTAAGTGAACATGACTACACCTGGTGGTGTGTACTGCCTGAATGTAATTGTTTTCACTCAGACATGCTTGCATCTCTATGGGAACACATACTTGTGCAGGAAGGCTTTCCTTGACATTCCTGTCAGCTCCTTGTCATCTGCTTTATTGTTATCTGCATCATCCTCTCTGATCTCAGACTGGGTCTTCCTCCTTCGCTTCATATACAGTATCACTTGCTGCCACACAGATGTTGTAGAGGAGGCAGTACGCTCCTATTATCTTAAGGGCAGACAGGGGCCAGTAAAAATGTTTTATAATGCATTGTTTTAAATATTGTTGTTCTTGTACTAGTAGCCCACTTTTTATCAGGTTTCCCTGGTTCCCCAACTCCTGACATGGACCTTGAAGACCCGGTTGGTGTCTAAGCTGGTGTGACTCCCATTAGCAACTAGGTAGGCAGGTAGCATTAAGGGCCTACATTGGATATTGACCACACCCTAACTGGTAATTGAACCCACAACCTACCATAACTAAAGTGAGTGGTGCTAACCACTGAGCTATCCAGAAAGAAGGATCATGAGAAGCACAAGTGGTACCCGTGGCAATAGGAACATTGGGGTCTGTGACCCCCAAACTGGGAGAGTGCCTCCAACATCAAAATCGAGGAGCAATATCTGGCAGGACCCTCAAGCTCCCAGGTCTCTGGTAGAAAAGGGAATAAAGACCGCCCTGAAACTACCTCTATTACTAACTATTACTAACAAGAGTTTGAAAAAACAATCACACCCACATGCTGGGGAACCATGACAAACTAATGAGACATAGGCTACTGGAACAACAACAAGACATTCATGGACAAGAGCTAAGAATATAGAACTATTGGAATGCTACTATACAGGTATTACCAGCAAAAGGGGTTAGATGCAGAGAACATTGGACCTATGGATATTTTAAGACCCAACATCTAGCTTAACCACAATACCTCTAGTATCTCAGTATTCTAATATCGACAAGAAGCACTTTTTATCACATGAATCTAGTGATTGCCGAGGTACAATGTAAATGGCATGTCAAGAAAGAGCCGGGATAACAGGACAGGGAGGAGATATCTTCACCACCACAACAATCACATATAGGCTTTCAAGCCCCAATAACAAAACCCAGGTTGGTGTGAAGCAAAAACAGCTGACCTGAGATTGAAGATTCTATTAAAACACACAAAAAAAACTTTGAAAGAAACTATTTAAAGCCAAATAGAACTAGTATATAAAAGACATAGATATATTTAATTTTTTTATCCTTTATCAACCATCAGAAAATTTGAGACCATTCACAACAACAGTCTGAACCAGAAAGATACAATATGAATTAGTTTTAAGCAGAAAGGTCAAAGCCTACTTCAAGCAGCTCTTTCAATAATTTATGCTGATTGATATTTTGAGTCCTTCTTATCAAATGAGTTAACAATATAATCCACAAGAACAATTTCAGCAGCTCTAAAGTTTGACTGCTGTGGCTTATATTACTGTCCAAGACCAAGTATCAGCACCTTAGCTTACCCAAAATGCCACCCTGTATTGCATTTTGAAGAAATAATCCTGGAAGACAAAGGGGATGTAAAACATAATTAAATGTTTACCTGTATATTTTTTGGGTGCTGGGTGGCTGCTGATGTTCCATCCAACAGGCTCTCTGCTGTGCATTGAGCCAATAAACTGCTGAGTCAGGTGAGTGGAGGGAACTGAGCTGGACAGCTGGCTCTTGGCTTCTAAATGCTGATTGAATGGATAGTGGAGGGTTACATTGTAAGTAGGGATGCAGGACACCTGGCCTGCTTCAGGGCTCAAGCCAGACCTCTTTTCCTTGCAGTTGGTGATCAGGTATAGTGGTATCTCCTTCTTTAAACCCCATTGTTGGGAGCAGCTCAACTGGTTTGACTGAAAGAGGCCAGCATCCTGCTGCCATCCGTAATCACACAACAAAATCACAGTTATATCAATGTTGGTTCATAACAAATATAAATGGTGACATTTTATATTAACTGGCACTGAATCCGTGTTTTGTCAGACACATACAGTATAGCATATTAAACCAGAACATTATAGACTCTGATGTTTTAAGATGTAGACAAAGTATTACAAATGTTGTTTTATGTCACGCCAAATATACTTGCTTTTAACTACACATACACGTACACAAGATTGCCTATACAAAATTGCACTGTCTTAACTGAGTACGCCCACTTTTAAATCCTAAGTCTATCTATATTTATGGAAATATATCTGCAACCTTACTGGTTGGGAGGCAGCCACCTGCCTAACCACAGTGCCACAGTGGTTACCTAAGTCTTTTTTACAAAAATTTGTTAACATTTTGTTAAAAATTGATCGAAGAGAAAGGGAAAAGAACTGTTAAGACAGTGCAATTTTGTATAGGCAATCTTGTGTAGGTGTATGTGTAGTTAAAAGCAAGTATATTTGGCGTGACATAAAACAACATTTGTAATACTTTGTCTACATCTTAAAACATCAGAGTCTATAATGTTCTGGTTTAATATGCCATACTGTAAGTGTCTGACAAAACAAGGATTCAGTGCCAGTTAATATAACATGTCACCATTTATATTTGTTATGAACCAACATTGATATAACTGTGATTTTGTTGTTTGATTACAGTGTTGCAGCTGCTGGGTGCAGGTTCTTCAAGTTCACAAGCTGGCAAACTGCGAGGGGACAATCATCTTCACAATAGTAAGTTGGCATGCCTTTTAATTAAGTATGATACAAAGAACTATACTGATTAAATCCCAGTTACAAAAATGTTGACTATTACCTACACATCTCTACGACTATTTACATACTTTGTAACTGAAAGACAACATAACATTTTTAAACATAGTGCACTATATATTACTGGCTTACTATGGAAAGTAATATATATGTGTATATATTATGTTTAACACATTACTTTGGTAAAGTCAATGGTCTGCTTCTAAGGTGTTGCCCACTTACTAGAAAACTCCATTTATAGTAATTATCATGTTCCTAGAAGCACGGCAGAGGAGTATCAGAAATCTGCCACTCAAGCTTGTTAATCAAACCTAGACCTAAATATAGTTAAACATATTTAAGAACCTCATGCTTTAGCCTCTTACCTAAACTGGAAAACTGAAAAAATGCTTCTATTTGTTATTGTATACCATCCTTCACTCCCTTATTCAGAGCTTTTGAGTAAATGTTCACACTTTTTATTTGTACTAACCACTAAATCAGAGTCATTTTAGTGGGTGACTTTAATTTTCATGCAGATGTTGACAGTAACTGCCTCATAAGTGCATGTATATAATTATTATATTAACTTTTTTTTTCTCAAAATGTAAATAAACCCACTCACTGTTTCACTCACATCCTAGATCTTGTCTTGACATACGCCATTAAAACTGAACATGAAGAAAGATTTTTGGGTACAACAGCTCTAGAAACATCCAGAGAACCTAATCCTTCTTAGAAGGCTTCTTTCCCCATAGATCTTGCTGAGCTGAACTTATTAATTTCTTTCTCAAAACAGACAACATGTATCTTAGACCCAACTAGATTGCTCAAAGATGTTTTACCTTTAATAGATACATCTATATTATATTTGATCAATCTATACCTAGTAAGGGCTATGTGCCAAAGGCATAAACTAGCTGTAATCAAACTTAACTTAAAAAAACTGTTTTGACCCAGGTGTTTTAGCCAATTACAGAGAAATCCAATCTCCCCTTTATTTCTAAAATCTTTGAAAAAGTAGTTGCATAGGAATTATGTGACCACCTGTGCAGGAAAAAATGTCTGAAGGTTTCCCATCAGGAGTACAGAAACAGCACTGGTGAAAGTCACCAATGATCTTCAGATAATTAACTCATCTCTATAATTGTCCTTCTAGATGTAAGTGCTGCGTTTGACACCACTGACCACATAATTTTCTTACAGATACTAAAACATGTCATTGGGATTAAGGGAACTGCACTAGGTTGGTTTAAATCATATCTATCAGATAGAATTAGGTATAAAGTTCCATAGGGCACTGTGTTAGGACCAATACTTTGTTCTTTACACATGTCTCTGCTACGCAACATTATTGGAAAAAATAAATTAGTCAAACTTCAATCATGCCTAAAAGACAAAAAGGCTTAGATGTCTTATAATTTCTTACTTCTGAAGTCAGACGAAACTGTGTTAAGGCCTAAAAATCTCAAAAATAAGCTGTCTAACTATATAATTACTTGAGATGGCATAGCTTTGCCCTCCAATACTACTATGAGGAACCTTTAAGTTATTTTTGACCAGGATTATATCCTCTACCTCACACATTAAAAACAAATCACTAGAACAGCCCTCCTTCACCTGCGGAATATCACCAAAATTAGGAACATCCTGTCTTAAAATCATTCTCTCTATTTGATTCCCATGAATTTAAAACCCTCCTCCTTACATCCTCCTTTCCAAAAGTAGAATAGGAGGCAGAGCCTTTAGCTATTAAGGTCCTCTCCTGTATAAACAGCTCCCAGTTCAAATTCGGGGGGCAGACCTCTCTAAATTTAAGACTAGGTTTAAAACCTTCCTTTTTGATAAAGTTTACAGTTAAAGCTGGCTCAGTCAGTGTGAGCCAGTGCTTGGATATGCTATGTATATACTTAGACTGCTGAGAGACTCGTGATGCACTGACCTCATCCCCTCTTTTCTCATAAGCTGCATTTATTCAACCACTGCATGAATAACTTTGTTATCCTCTCTGTGTCACTCTCCCCGTAGTTTTCTTGCTCAAGGAGGTTTTGTTGGATTTTCTGTACATAATGTAGCTGTATATTTTCAAATGCCCTGAGATTACCATCTTTAGAATGTGTGCTATATAAATAAAGTAAACAAAAAATTTAATTGAAATGATTTACAGATGAATCTGTCCGGAGAACAATCATATGCAATACACTTTTATCTTGCTGCCTATATGGTGATGTTTGACTAAACCATAGCAGACACTTTACACCTATGTTGCACAGCTATGTTCATCCTGTACACTTCAATTGTTATATAAGTACGTAAAGTTGAGGTTCTCATGCTGTTGCCTGGAAACGTAAGATTTGTTTCTTAGAATTTATCATATACGTACGACATAATTTTATAATAGATATAATAGATTTCATCATGTTACCAGGTACATACAACTAAGTATTTGTATGTAATGTACAGCTACACCAGTACGGGTACCCTGTAAATGCAGTTTAATTATGCAATTATGCTTTAAGTTGTGGGCTGTACTCTAAAGTGTTACCCAGACCTCTTATTTACTGCAAATTTATCAGGCTGACCTTTTTTTACTAATTCCATGCTTTGAGAACAGTGGGTAACACATGAGTAACTAGTAACTCCTGTGTTTCCCACTGTAATCAGCCACTCAATTCATTCCTACTCATCTGTTCCCTAATATGTAAGTAACTACATAGTATTTATACCAATCCATTTTCATTTATTTCAATAGTCTGCTATTTCTTACCTTCTGCACAATTTCAGGCTGTTTTGGAATCCAAATTAGCTTTGTCCTTTTTGATCTGTTTCCCTGAGTTTCCTGATTGCCTCTGGCTGACTACAGCCCAATGATTTTATTCTTTGAACTTGTCCCCTTTAAATACATTTAAAGGACGTAGTTGTCAGCATAATTTAAGTAGAGGTAAACTGCATGGACTCTGAGTCATGCACAAGTTCTACCTGTTTTTAGTGAACTGTCACAGAGTAAGTAAGTAAATTAGTAAGCCAAGTGGAAGTCCCACCTCAGGATAGGGTGCAGCTCTAGGTTTTGTCTTCATCTTGAATTGTTTGTGTTTGAGTTGTTTGCACTGGTCCTGTGAGGAAGTAAAACTGAGACCAGGCTTAGTGGCTTTCCTCTGGTCTTCAGATAACTGTAGCTCCTTGTATTCAATGTCACTGTGTACAAACAGACCAGGATTTATTGTGCATATTGTATTGGCTCAACTGGAGGGTTATACATGGAGAATCACAGGGGCATGATTCCAACTCACGTGAGGACGTAGTTCACACTGACAATACAGTGAGGTCTGGAAGAGCGACTGTTGTGGAGAATGGTGACATAACTCTGCACCCACACCCATCCTCCATGCTTTGATAACATCCGGTAGTATTTAGTGGTAACCTGCCCTTTTACAAGCACTAAAAGAAACATAAAAATCGGAATTAAATTGAGAAAAATGGTCAAAAACATTTTTCACCTTATTGTAATTCTAATAGAATAAAATGTAACGCAGCAATGATATTGTATTTTAATTATAAAACACTGCGGCAGTACTCTTTTTTTTCTTTTTTCATCCTTTTCCCTCCTTTAATTATTTCTGCTTGTTCTAACATTTACTGTCTCTCCACCAAATTAACTTTACTCCATGTGCAAATCAACTGATCCAATTGCTATATACCTTTAAAAAAGGTAAATAAATATAGTTTTAATGTTCCTATCATTGCTACCATCACCGCTTTCACCGATATCTTTAAAGGCAATAATAGTAGTACTAAAAAAAATAATAATAGTGACAGCAATAGGCACAGGTGGCAATGAAGGGAATGTAGGGGATCTCAAAATGGCAATGGCATGGTCTATTACAAGGGTAGTCAGTTATGATTTAAGGAGGTTCAGATGCAGAAAATTTCCTCATGTACATGTCTGCAGCATCATCCGACATTACAATTAATTTATAAATATTGAAGTAGCATTGTCATTAACAAAAATCAAAGTAAAAAAGCTATAATTCAATGCCATTTCAACAATATTTATTTTATGCGAATCTCTGAGATCTAGTTTACGGCAGCACATTGACTTAAACCAAAGAAAAAAACAATTACAGATCTTATTAGATTAGAGACAGATGGTAATTACGAAAACTTTACTTTTAATTATAACTTAGGGATCTAATAAATATGGAAACATTTCAGAATCTGCCTTTGAATAATCAGGTTTTTAAGATGTCTTCAGTATCACAGTAGTTTAGTGACAGTTTTCTATACTTCCAAAATGCTATAATAAAACAGAACTGTCGATAGATAATTCGGTGGACAGATACACACACATCCTACTCTGGACTCCTTTAAAAACTTACATAAATGGTGAGCATAGCGTAGATGAAAAATGTCACAGGCATGGACATGATGATAGAGAGTCTTCTCTATCAGGTCTTGAGGCTCATACCCTGTCAGCTCTGCCACCCTGATTACAGCACACAGGAGAGATAGATACAACAGTCAGCAGATTTGGACGTATGTATAACCGCATATTTTAGTATTTGAAAAATGCATATATAGGAAAATAGCTAACTATTTTGTATAGGCTTAACAATTTGTAGATATATTTTTTCTGTTGATAGTTTTTATTATTTTATTTTCCACAAAAGTATCTCAGATTTAAAGTATTGAAACTTTCATCTATCTATCCATTCAGTTAACAATCAGTTTACAATTTCTCCTACCTTGCATCCAAGAAGATCAGTTTAAAGTCGAGGCTTGCTCGGAACATAAACATGTTGCTGTGGAGTTTGATCTCAGTGATGCCACTGGGAGGCACAGAGTGGCCAACAGCCACCAAACCCACGGTCTGACAACAGGATTCATATAGAGTCATGCCCATTATGTACTGATGAACTTTGAGGTAACCACTGCAGTGAATGACCTGAAACAGCATGACATTTTCTTCCATCATTGATGTACTAGATTTTTACTAGATTGTTAAAATGTTTTCCTTAAATATAATATAATATAATATATTATAATATATATATATATATATTTACTATTTGGGTCATTACTACACCAAAAAAAATCTTGCTTGTTTTAATCATGTTTTTGTGTCAACCAGACTTTATTATAATGTTCTGTTTCCAGCCAAATAAAAAAAAGTCTTCCATTGATCTAGGATGGTGCAGATAGAAAACTATATACAGAAAATTTGTTTGCAAATGCTTCTAATGACAATATACATCTGACTGGAATTAGGTAATGACAATGTCATGGGCAGATCTGATCTTCAGGACAGGAACGCAGAAGGACAGATGGTGGTAGACTTTGCAAAGAGGATGGAAATGGCTAAAGTGATTACTTTCTTCCAAAAGAAACAGGAACATAAGGTGAAATTTAAGGTGGACTACATCTTGTGTCGATGTTGTAAACTGAAAGGGATCAGTGACTGCAAAGTATTGGTAGGGAAGAGCGTATCCAGACAACGCAGGATGACTCTTTTTGTTTAATAAGATCTTGGGGAGAGGATGCCCGAGCAATGAAGGACAGGTGTACTGGTGCCGAAGAACAAGGGAGATAAACCATACAATGAAGTTGTGGGAAAAAGTAGTGAAAGCTAGGCTAAGGGTGGGGGTGAGCATTTTTTGAGCAGCAATATGGTTTCATGCCTAGAAAGAGTACAAGCATTACTTGCTTTGAGGATTCTAAAGGAGAAGTACAGAGGGAGGTGCATTGCGTCTACATAGATTTAAAGAAAGCGTATGACAGGGTGCTGAGAGAGGAGCTGTGGTATTGTATGAGGAAGTCTGGAGTGGCAGAGAAGAAGGTTAGAGTGGTGCAGGACATGTAAGAGAGTTGTAAGACCGTGGTGAGGTGCTGTAAGTGTGAAAGAGGATTTCCATATAGGGATGGGTCTGCATCAGGGATTGGCTCTGAGCCCCTTCTTGTTTGCACTGGTGATGGACAGGCTGACAGATGAGGTTAGACAGAAATCTCTACGGACTATGATGTTTGCAGATGACATTGCGATCTGTAGTTAGTGAAGGAAAATCTAGAGAGGTAGAGATATGCTCTGGTAAGAAGAGAAATGAAGGTTAGCTGCTGTGGGAATACATGTTTGTGAAGGAGAGGGACCTAAGTGGAATGGTGAGGTTACATGAAGCACATGTAAAGATGAGTCAACGGTTCACAGCAACAGAAAGTGTGGAAAAGAGGTGAAGAGACGTGTACAAGCTGGTTGGAACAGGTGAAGGAAAGTGTCAGGTGTGTTGTGTGACAAAAGAGTATCAGCGAGAATGAAAGGTGTTCAAATCGGTGATGTAACCAGCAATGTTATACGCCTTAGAGACAGTGGCACTGAAGAAGAGACAGGAGGCAGAGATGGAGGTAGCAGAGCTTAAGATGTTGAGGTTCTCTTCAGGAGTGACAAGGATGTATAGGATCAGGAAGGAGTACGTCAAAGGGACAGCTCACATTAGATGATTCAGATGTTCAGAGGAGAGATTTTGTGTGTGTGTGTGTGTGTGTGTGTGTGTGTGTGTGTGTGTGTACACACACACACACGCACACACATATATATATATACATATACATATATATATATATATATATATATATATACACACACACACACATAATACATGACATACATAATACACAGTGCTTGCACTCTTCGCTCTAATTCATCCCAAAGGTGTTCTATCGGGTTGAGGTCAGGACTCTGTGCAAGCCAGTCAAGTTCTTCCACACCAAACTCACTCATCCATGTCTTTATGGACTTGCTTTATGGAATTCATTTATTTGGATGGGTGAGCGAATACTTTTGTCAATATAGTGACATGCTATATATATATATGTATATATATATATATATATATATGTGTGTGTGTGTGTGTGTGTGTCTATATATATATAGAGACACTTTTGCTTTTTTGCCCCAAACTGCAAGAGAACTGTAAATAGCTGCTTTTATCTAGCACTTTTATCCAAAGTTCTTTACAATGTTGCTTCTCATTCGCCCATTGACACACACCAATGGCAGTGGCTGCCATGATCATGTGACCCACCACAAGCAACTCTGGGTTCAGTGGCTTGCCCAAGGACACTTCGACACAAAACAGGGGATACCGGGTATCAAACCACTGACCAACTTGCCAACTGAGCTACAGCAGCCCATATACTATATGTAGAACTGGTAGTTTCCAAATGGCGGTCTGTGCAAACTGTGTACACGTTTTCACGCAGTTGCAAGACACCATCAAACTTTTGGAAAACAAACTAAGCAAAAAAAAAAAGAACTTATCTTGGGGTTTTCCAACTTTGCCACCACACAGGCGAAGCACTTTGCAGCTCTTAATACCTCGAGCTACATGGAACAAACAGTCTCTATCCACCCGGCTGTTTGTATAGTGACCCAGGACCCCGATGTTACGCTGCCGCTGCTGTTGTTTCCACTGGAAAGACGGTGCCAACCCGCGGTCTTCTACACCTGTTGGACGACCAATGGCCTGTCCTGACACGAGCCTGCTCCTCGCTGCTGACACAGGAAGCCTGGATCCCGGCTAAAAGGCGACATCGGACGACACCTGCTGCAGCTCATCTGGTCAACCAGTCCATTGCACCTTCCCCAGTCCAGATGGATAACCGTTTCACTGTTCTTGAGGAGCTGGAAAGGCCGACTTCTCCTGCGGCGGTTCCCTGTGACTGCCTGCCCCCTGAGATACCACACGGCTCCACCTCCCACGGGCAGCGCGGTCGGGGCATGCTGCCGGGGCCTCGCCAGACCAGACGTGCCAACACCACCAACACCGTGCCTCCAGAGAGGGATCTACTGTTCCTCGGCGCACCACTCCACCGCACCGTCTTCCCATTCTGACCATGCTGATTATTGGCCACTCCATTGTTAGAGAAGTCCGCTTAAAATCAGCTAAAATGTTTTGCTTTCCTGGAGCCACAGACATTGACAAAGCGGAGAAAATTCCAAACCTGACAGAAAGACATCCTACAGCAACAAAAGTAGTGATACACTATTGCATAAATGACACCAAACGCCAACAGTCTGAGTTGTTGAAACGTGACTTCATGTAATTTTTCAACTCACTGGAGAGTTTTCCCGACAGATGGTTCTTCATTTCCGACCCTGGGATCTGGGATCGTCCTCAGTACTTCAAACAAGATGGACTGCATCCGAACTTTCTGGGATCACGGATGTTGACTGAGAACATTGTCCACAGCGTCTCAGTCTCCAGAGACTGACTGACCATTGAAAACACCTGTGGCTCTGTTGTGCTTACCTCTCCTGTATCCTCCGCTCCAAACCCCGACAACATCCACAGGTATAAACAGTCTGAGATATTTATAGAACTAGACGCTAACAACAGACAAAATCCAGCTCTTATGGATTCTAATTTTTCACACAGGGAATTTTATTATTTTGATGAATGTTATGATCTTAACCACACTGCTCTTTGCCCTATAGAGATTATGTCTGTTCCACAACCACCTAAACCTTTTAAACCAAAAATGAAAACAAGGGGAGTTAATCATAAAAACCTAATACAAATTAAGACTACTGCTGATACTGAACCAAAACCCAAAACTATGAAATTTGGATTATTAAATATCAGATCTCTGTCCTCTAAATCTCTGTTAGTAAATTACTTGATAAATGATCATCAAATTGATTTATTTTGTCTTACAGAAACTTGGTTGCAGCAGGAAGAACATGTCAGTCTAAATGCGTCAACCCCCCCCAAGTCATATTAATTATCATGTTCCCAGAAGCACAGGGCGAGGTGGAGGAGTAGCAGGAGTAACTTCCACTGTAGCTTATCAATAAACCCTAGACCTAAGCATAGCTATAACTCATTTGAGAGCCTTACTCTTAGCCTTTTGCACCCAAACTGGAAAACTCAAAAAACACTATTATTTGTTATCGTGTACCATCTTCTAGCCCTTATTCAGAGTTTTTGATTGAATTTTCTGATTTTCTATCTGATTTAGTGCTTAGTACAGATAAAGTCATTATAGCTGGTGACTTTAACATTCATGTAGATGCTGACAGTAACTGCCTCAGGACTAGCTGACTGAGCCATAGTTCTGTTGAGCCTAGTATATCCTTAACTCTGAGCAGCAATGACTTCATTTAATTTTATCTTTACTAATAAAATTGTAGCCATTAGGGGAAATAAAAGATAGGGTTAGGGCTCTGTGTTAGGACCAATACTTTTCAATCTGTATATGTCACCTTTAGGCAAAATTATTATGAAACATTCCATAAACTTCCACTGCTATGCAGATGATACCCAGCTTTATTTATCTGTGAAACTAGAAGATACTAATCAATTAGTCAAACTTCAAACATGCCTAAAAGTCTCTAGAACAGCCTTCTTCCACCTATGGAACATTGCTAAAATTAGAAGCATCCTGTCTTAAAGTTATGCCGAAAAACTAGTCCATGCATTTGTTACTTCTAGTTTGGAGTATTGTAATTCCCTACTTTTGGGGTGTCCTTATAACTCTCTAAAAAGACTTCAGTTAATCCAAAATGCTGCAGCAAGAGTGCTAACTGGATTAGGGAAGAGAGATCATATTTAACCTTCACTAGCTTCTCTTCATTGGCTTCCCATAAAATCTAGAATAGAATTAAATACAAAGCTCTTAATGGTCAAGCTCCATCATATTTAAAAGATCTCATAGTTCTGTATCGCCCAATTAGACCAATTCGATCCCAGAATAAAGGCTTACATTTTGTTTCCAGAGTTTGCAAAAGTAGAATGGGAGGCAGAGCCTTTAGCTATCAAGCCCCTCTTTTTTGGTACCAGCTTCCAATCCAGATTCGGGGGGCAGACACCCTCTCTACTTTTAAGATTAGGCTTAAAACCTTCCTCTTTGATAAAGTATATAGTTAAAACTGCTCAGTCAACCTGAACTAGCTCATACTTAAGATGCTATAGGTTTAGAGTGTTGGGGGACTCCCTCAAGTGCAATGAGCTCCCCTCCTCTTTTTCTCTATTCATTTATTTGTCACCACTGTATGCTATTAATTTTTGTGTCCTACCAACCTGTTCCGTTAAAGGGAGTTTTTCGTCTCCACTGTTGCCTAGGGCGAGCAAGCCCTAGGCAACCCAACAAATCCCACTTGAGCAAAAGTGGGATTTGTTGGGTTGCCTCTACATGCTTGTGTAGTCCGGACTTTATTATGTAAAGTGCCTTGAGATGACTTTTGTTGTAAATTGGCACTATATAAATAAAGTTGAATTGAATTGAATTAAACTATGCAAAAAAATGAGATCCATGTAAGTGAGAGGATGTGAGGGTGGTTGGAATCCACAAATTCACAATCATAAATTCACAAATGCATAAACGTTCTGATACAAGTACACATTTTACTTATACTACATATACACTTGTAAATCATAAAATACACATGCAAATAATTATTGCATCCCATGTAAATATTTTTTCTCCTCGCCATAAAAACTGAGGGTAACTGACATGGCAACATGGCAACACCTTAACAGTGTTTCCCCAACATTGGTGCAAGCATGGCAGCACGCTATGGGACAGGATGACAGGAAAAAAAAAATTATGTGATATTGATGATAGTCAGGTTATATTCACGACCAATCTGCTTTTTTTATGTCTCGTTTTCACTGGCTGTCCTACATCCCCTCCACTGCCCTTTTAAACTTAAATAATGAGAACCAACCGTTGCAAAGAGACTTATTAAAGGCCATATGATTTGTTTGTTTCTGTACTTAAATGCACCATTTAATTTTCCCCTCCGCCCAAGATCGGTAAGAGCGAGGGCAGTGGTAGAGTGACATAGTGAGTGAATGAAGAGAGGGAGCGGCCTTAGCAAAAAATAAACACGTAAATAAGAGAAATCAAATGGTCTTTTCTGATCGTTGCACAGCGGTGATGTTGTAAAACACAAACAAACATTGTCAAACCTGCACACAACCCTGTAGGAAGGACTTTGTATAAATAAAACTGAAGTGCACATTTGTCTGCTCCTCCCTGGCTACTGTACTTTCCAGATGCATGTAATGTTTAATATGCAGAGCAGTGACATTAGATCTAACAATATGAGTCTAAGTTTTAATAAATTATATTGATTTGATATTTAAGTTTGATTTTAATATATTTTTGGAAGCAATATTTATGAAAATAGCACAGTTAAAGATTGTCTCTCATAACTAGCCATATTGGCAGGAATATTCTTTTGTATATGTCATCAGCATAAACAGCCTGTCAGAAGAGGAACATCCCATAGGGCTTTAATTAATACACCCAGTAACACATACTGGAGAAAATAATTGCTTGCAATAAATACATTTTATTAATATTCACTTTGTTTTACTGAAATGTACCAACCAAAGGTGCTGCATGAGAAAAATAATACTCCCAATTTTTTTGTGTCTGCACAAAACCTCTGTTATCCTTTTGCCACCGTGCCTGAACATTTTCGTAGGGGAAACACTGCTTAAATTAATAATAGTGTTTAAGTCTAACAAGCACATATTTGCATGACTAAATGATGACCCCTGAAATGTCATTAACTCATTGTGTGTAGAATAAATGATAATTCATATGTTTCACCTACCTTATATCCTCCACATGTCAGTCCTGCATTTCGTTTAGCAAGAACACATTTCATCCTCAAGAAGAAGGAGCGCTCGATTTTATAATCTGCCACATGAACAGACATAAGGGTGGCATTAATGATGTTATAGATTTGTTACACAGACAATAAACAGTATTTTGTTTATATAATGTAGTATGTACAAACTGACATGATGTTTCACTATATTTTTCTATATAGGGATATATAGGAGCCCCCCTCACATAATAAAAAGTACTCAATAGTGAAGCAAGCAATTTTCTACAATATATTTTTTTGTCAATTCACACCACAACCGCAGGCTTTCAAGGTCACAGGAATCAAACCTTCATAAAAAAACATATTAATCAACATTTTGTTACAGGCTGGATTATATGATTGGGATCAAATGAACCATACTAAATAGGTTTAATTTTTTTCATATAAATTCCAAACTTTATCATAACTTTATCAATTAAAAAACCATTAGTGGGGCAGCATGGTGGTGGAGTGGGTAGTGCTGCCACGTCAGAACTAGAAGGTTGTGGGTTTATGCTCTTTCTGTATAGAGTTTGCATGTTCTGATATAGCATGTCCATGCTTGCTTGGGTTTCCTCCAGATACTCTGGTCTCCTCCCGCAGTCCAAAGACATGTATGTTAGGTTAATTGTTAACTTCCCCTAGGTGTGGGTGTGAATGGCTGTTTGTCCGTGTATGTCTCTGTGCTGGCCCTGAGATAGCAAGTTGACCTGTCAAGGGTGTACCCTACCTCTTGCCCCATGACAGCTGGGATAGGCTCCAGCACCCCCATGACCCAAATAGGATTAAAGTTTACAGAGTCTATTTAATCACAAAATACATGCACATAAGAGAGGTGGGGGTGTGGCCATGTTTACTTGTGCATGTAGCAAATCCTTAAGTAAATGTTTTATTTTTCATATTTGATCCACTACGTCTCTTCATTCAATCTCTACCTCCCTTGACCTCTCTCCTTTTCTCTCACTTACTGCCTTAGGGAGGAGGGGGTAAGGGATCTGTATTATTATTACACTTGGCCCAGTACCTAAATAATTGTTAATATGACTGTAAATATGATTGATACAAGTCCATCTTTGAGGCAGTCACTTCTTTAACTATAACATTTCAATTTGTATACAATTTGTTCAATTCATTACTCTACTAGACTCATATTTTGGAAGCATGGCTCACCAATTTTAAATGTATGCAGTTGGTGTAGGGTGAAAGCTGCAGGGAAAGAGAGAAAAAGAGGGCATAGAGAGAGACAGTGTGAACTGTCTGATTAAAAAAAATCTCTGATGGTAAGGGACTTATTTAGATTTATACAAGGCACTGTATGTTATTTTCTTTTTCATTCAGACTTTGAGCAGACTTTGATTTAAAAATGAGGTGGCATTGCAATGATCTCTCCTTTCATTCTGCCTTTAGCTGCTGTATCAAATGCATTTTTGGGGGCCTGTTGGCTCAGTGGTAGAACATTGGGTTGATGAAACCAGAAGAAAACCAGAGAGCTGTCTATGGGTGAAAAAAAAGCAATTGTAAAGCTGAGAGAGGATGGAAAATCAATCAGAGCAGTACACAAACTTAGCCAGTACTGGCCATAGCCAGTACAACCATTTGGGATGTCCTGAAGTAGAAACCAACCATTGATGTACTAAGTAACAGACATCAAATGAGTAGACAGAGGAAAACAACAGCAGTTGAAGACAGAAACATTGTGAGAGCTGTAAAGAAAGACCCTAAAGCAACTGTTAGTGGTAGTAAAGCTATGCTGGAATTTGTCAAAAAATACAGAGCTGAGCCACAAAAAGTTTGGGACAAAGTTTTATGGACTGATGAGACAAACACTAAACTTAAACAAAGTGATGGAAAGGATAGCATTTGGAGAAAGCAAGGATATGCTTATGATCTAAAACATACAAGTTCATCTGTGAAACACAGTTAAGGTAATGTCATGGCTTGGACTTCAATAGCTTCCTCTGGGAGGTGCTCATCAATCCTTACGGATGATGTAACACATGATGGCAGCAGCAAAATGAAATCAGAGGTCTATAGAAACATTTGATCTGGCAATTTAAATAAAAATGCAACCAAACTAATTGGGAGATCCTGCATCATGCAGCAACATAATGACCCAAAACACACTGCCAAAACGACAAAGGAGTTTTTCAGGGGCAAGAAGTGGGAGGTATTAGATTGGCCATGTCAATCTCCAGACTTAAATGCTATAGAGCATGCATTTAACCTGCTGTAGGGAGTAAACCCCCTCAAAAAACAACAACTGAAAGATTCTGCATTGAAATCCTGGAAAAGCATCACAAAAGAATAATAAAGTTTGGTGATGTCAGTGTGTCACAGGCTTGATGAAGTTATTGCAAGCAAATGATTTGCAACTAAATATCAAGTCTTATTTACTTTAATGTATTTTAAGTCTATCTGTTCCAATAATTTTGCTCACATGAGTTCAAACAAAAGGTGCTATGTTCTAAGTTATAAATCAGATAAAAATGTCAATTCCTGGAAATAGTTGAAATGTCGATCTCTTGTCTCATCTTTTGATGTCAAACTCACTGTTACAATACTTTTGAAGGGGAATGTAATTGATGCAATCATATTGCCCAGCTCTATTTTCCAGACCTATTTACCAGGCCATTACATCGTTTAAACAGGAATTTTATGGCATGATAATATATCATAGATACTGTAGCTAGATAATAAAAAACAAACAAACACATTATTTGAGATGATCTTCTGGCAAAAAGACAAAGAGACAGAAGAAGAGACATCAAGTATTATTATTTTCACATACACTCACTGGCCACTTTAATACGTACACTATTGTTCAACTGGTTCAACTGTTTGTTAAAGCAAATATCTTATGAGCCAATCACATGACAAGAACTCAATGCATTTAGAAATGTATACATGGTCAAGATGGCCTGCTAAAGTTCAAACTGAGCATCTGAATGGGGAAGAAAGGCGATTTAAGTGACTTTGAACGTGGCATAGTTCTTGGTGCCAGATGTAAAAGCGTGACTATTTAAGAAACTGCTCATCTACCAGAATTTTCACACACAACCAACTCTAGGGTTAACAGAGATGATCTTAAAAAGACAAAATATCCAGTGAGTGGCAGTTATATGGACAAAAGGCCTTGATAAGGTAAGAGGAGACTGGTTACCCTGGTTCCAGCCAATGGAAATAAACATCAATAACCCAAATAACCACTTGTTAAGCATCTTAGAACACAATACCTTGAAGAAGAAGGCTACAGCAGCAGAAAACCACACCTGGTGCCACTCCTGTTAGTTAAATGAAGGAAATGAGAAAGGAAAGAAGGAAACTGGGGCTTAAATTTGCCAGGGCTTACCATAATTTGACAATAGAAGAATGGAAAAACTCCAGGTGTAACAAGTCTTGATTTCTCCTTCAACATTCAGATGGTAGGGTCAGAATTTAATGTAAACACCATGAAATAAAAAATCCATCCGACCTCATATCAACAGTTCAGGCTGGTGGTAGTGTAAATGTGTTGGGGATATTTTGCTGGCACACTTTCAACTGCTTAATACCATTTAAGCATGGTGGTGGGTGTTTAATCCAACACTGTGATGGTGTTGCTCCTCGTGCGGTAAGCGTATTGCGTCACTTCCTGTTTCTGCACGCTCTTGGGTTTCTACCGGACTGTTTACTGATTAATTGTAGCTGTTATTTTTACTTAAATAAGTGATTTCGTCACACAAGAATTAATACTTAGTCGTAACATACGCTTGTATTACACAAGCACCTGCTTTTGCAAAACAAAACCAGCTAAAGTTTACAAATTCCAGATTTCACTTATATTAGCCCTAGCCCCTGCTAGCTGTCCCGAGCAGACGGGAAGCCAGTCCGGCTGGGTGACGGTTCGTAAGAGATCTAATGCTAAACAAACGCCCGAAGTTCACCTCTAGTCGGTTCACATTTCTAATCGATTTTCCCCACTCAGCGACACACCCGCTGAGAAACCAACTCTGGTAATTGGCAGCTCTATAGTCAGAAACGTGAAGTTAGACACTCCAGCGGCCGTAGTCAAATGCCTTTCTGGGGCCAGAGCGGGCGACGTTGAATCATATTTGAAACTCCTGGCTAAAGATAAACGTAAATACAGTAAGATTATTATTCACGTGGGAGTTAATGACGCCCGATTACGTAAATCGGAGGTCACTAAAATGAATGTTGAATCGGTGTGTAACTTTGCAAAAACAATGTCGGACTCCGTAATTTTCTCTGGTTCCCTGCCAAATCTGACCAGTGACGACATGTACACCTGCATGTCATCATTCAACCGCAGGCTGTCTAGGTGGTGTCCAGCAAATGATGTGGGCTACATAGACAATTGGAAACGTTTCTGGGGAAAACCTAGGCTGATTAGGAGAGATGGCATCCATCCTACTTTAGATGGTGCAGCTTTCTTATCCAGAAATATAGCTGGTTTTATCAGACAACCAAAAGAATGACAATCCAGAGTTGAGCCTAGGATGCAGAGATCCAGTCCTACACGCCTCTCTGCAGTATCCTTATAACCGTCACCCCCCCACAACTCCCACATACTTATAGAGACTGTGTCTGTTCCCCGACCTAAATTACATAAACTAAATATGACAACAAGAGGAGTTAATCATGATAACCTAATAAAAGTTAAGACTACTCCTCTTACAGAAAAAAACCCCAAAACTATTAAATGTGGATTATTAAATATCAGATCTCTCTCTTCTAAATCTCTGTTAGTAAATGACTTAATAAGCGATCATCAATTCGATTTATTTTGTCTCACTGAAACTTGGTTGCAGCAGGAAGAATATGTCAGTCTAAATGAGTCAACCCCCCCAAGTCATATTAATTATCATGTTCCTAGAAGCACAGGCCGAGGTGGAGGAATTGCAGCAATCTTCCATTCTAGCTTATCAATAATTCCTAGACCTAAACATAGTTATAACTCATTTGAGAGCCTTACTCTTAGCCTTTCACACGTAAACTGGAAAACTCAAAAAACACTATTATTTGTTATCGTGTACCGTCCTCCAGTCCCTTATTCAGAGTTTTTGATTGAATTTTCTGATTTTCTATCTGACTTAGTGCTTAGTAGAGATAAAGTCATTATAGCGGGTGACTTTAACGCTCATGTAGATGCTGACAGTAACTGCCTGAGCACTGCGTTTAATTCATTATTAGATTCAATTGGTTTTTCCCAAAATGTAAATAAACCCACTCACTGTTTTAGTCACACGTTAGACCTTGTCCTTACGTATGGAATTGAAGCAGATAAGTTAACAATATTTCCTCACAACTCTCTTCTGTCTGACCATTTTTTAATAACATTTGAATTTACAATAACGGACTCTATAGCAGTTAGGGAAAAATTCCACTATAGCAGATGCCTAAGTGAAAAAGCTGTCAACAAATTTAAAGAAATTATTCTTTCATCATTTGCTTCACCATATGTTAATACAATGGAAATTAGCCACCTTAATGTTACTCCTGCACAAGTTTATTATCTTGTTGACAATTCTGCAGCCTCACTACGTACAATACGCGATAGTGTTGCCCCTCTGGAAAAGAAGACAGTAAACCAGAAGAGGCGATCTCCACGGTATAGTTCACAAACACGCAACCTAAAACAGGCAACACGAAAGTTAGAAAGGAAGTGGCGTTCCAGAAATTTAGAAGAATCTCACTTAGCCTGGAAAAATAGTTTAAAAAAGTACAAAAAAGCTCTCCGTGATGCCAGAACAGCATATTATTCATCATTAATAGAAGAAAACAAGAACAACCCCCGGTTTCTGTTCAGCACTGTAGCCAGGCTGACTAAGAGCCATAGTTCTGTTGAGCCTACTATTCCCTTAACTTTGAGCAGCAATGACTTCATGACCTTCTTTATGAATAAAATTGTAGCTATTAGAGAAAGTATTCACCAGATCCTCCCCCCACAAATTACAGATAGAGCTTCATGTACAGCAGTGCTACAGTCATCGATAAGGCCCCAATCCCTGTTAGACTGCTTTTTACCCATAGATCTCTCTGAGCTAACTTCAATTATTACCTCATCTAAACCAACAACCTAGACCCTAGTCCAACTAAGCTGCTCAAGGAAGCTTTACCCTTAATAGATACATTCATATTAGATATCATCAATCTATCTCTAGAAACAGGCTATGTACCACAGGCCTATAAGGTAGCTGTAAAAACCACTACTTAAAAAACCCTGTCTTGACCCAGGTGTTTTAGCCAATTACAGACCAATATCTAATCTCCCCTTTATTTCTAAAATAATTGAAAAAGTAGTTGCAAAACAATTATGTGATCACCTTCATAGGAATAATTTGTATGAAGACTTTCAGTCAGGATTTAGAGTTCATCATAGTACAGAAACAGCACTGGTAAAAGTCACCAACGATCTTCTCATGGCCTCAGATAATGGGCTCATCTCTATGCTTGTTCTGTTAGATCTTAGTGCTGCATTTGATACCATTGATAATAACATTTTATTACAGAGATTGGAACATGAAATTGGGATTAAAGGAACTGCACTAGGTTGGTTTAAATCCTATCTGTCTGATAGATTTCAATTTGTTCATGTTAATGATGAATCCTCCATGCACACAAAGGTTAGTTATGGAGTTCCACAAGGCTCTCTGTTAGGACCAATACTTTTTACTTTATATATGTCTCCTTTAGGCAACATAATTAGAAAACACTCCATAAATTTCCACTGTTATGCTGATGATACCCAGCTATATTTATCTATGAAACCAGATGAAAATAATCAGTCAATAAAGCTTCAAGCATGCCTACAAGACATAAAGGCCTGGATGTCCCACAATTTTTTACTTTTAAACTCAGACAAAACTGAAGTCATAGTATCTGGGCCCAAAAATCTCCTTTAACTCACATATAAAACAAATCTCTAGAACAGCCTTTTTCCACCTACGGAACATTGCCAAAATTAGGAGCATCCTGTCTCAAAGTGATGCCGAAAAACTGGTCCATGCATTTGTTACTTCTAGGTTGGACTACTCTAATTCCCTACTTTCAGGATGCCCCAGTAACTCCCTAAAGAGCCTGCAATTAATCCAAAATGCTGCAGCAAGAGTGCTGACTGGAACTAGCAAGAGAGATCATATTTCACCTTCACTAGCTTCTCTCCATTGGCTTCCCATTAAATTTAGAATAGAATTTAAAACCCTGCTTCTTACATATAAAGCTCTGAATGGTCAGGCTCCATCATATATAGAAGACCTCATAGAATTTCCAAAGGTAGAATGGGAGGTAGAGCCTTTAGCTATCAAGCTCCTCTCTTGCGGAACCAGCTCCCAGTTCAGATTCAGGAAGCAGACACCCTCTCTACTTTTAAGTCTAGGCTTAAAACCTTCCTTTTTAATAAAGCATATAGTTAGTTATAGTTATGCAACCATAGGCTTAGACTGCTGGGGGACCCACCCCCCGATGCACTGAGCTCCTTTCCTCCTCTTGACCATCTCTCCTCTCCTCTCACCCCGCAATTGTCACCACTGTATGTCATTAACTCTGTGTATTCTCTACCGTAGTTGTCTTTGTCCTCCTCTGTCCCCCTCTCTCTGTCCCTTTCTGCAGGTGTCCCCCGGCTTTGAAGCTGTGTGTCTTCCAGCGTGCAGCTACTGGTCCTACCAATCTGCCTGATGTTTTGTTGTTGCTTTTTGTTGCTCTGTTCTTTTCTCTCTCCCCTTTCCACTCACCCCAACCTGTCGAGCCAGATGGCCGTCCACCCTGAGCCTGGTTCTGCTGGAGGTTTCTAACGTTAAAGGGAGTTTTTCCTCTCCACTCTTGCCTATGGCTTGCTCCAGGGGAAATTGTTGGGTTCTCTTTATACATCTTTATAATCTTGACTTTATTCTGTAAAGTTCCCTGAGATGACTTTGTTGTGAATTGGCGCTATATAAATAAAGTTCAATTGAATTGAATTGAATTGAATTAAATGCCACAGCCTACCTGAGTATTGTTGCTGACCACATCCAGCAGCAAAATGTGGTCGAACCTTGTACTAGCAAGGTGTATCTAAAAATATAGCCAGTGAATGTATTATCCCTGGGTAACTCAGTTAAGGAGGATATCCATAAACATTGACATATTCTATCATTCCATCCCAACACAGGAAGCTCTTCTTCAGTCACCACCTAGGTTGTGACAAAACAGGGCAGCCAATATAGAGAAAGAGAATGAGATAAGCCAATAAAACTGACACACTCTTTTGGGAACAGTCCCCAGTGGAAATTTTCCATCTTAAAATTGCTTACAGGCAATTTCCTAATTAGAGAAAATACAATACACCTCATACATGTGGTGATGATGTTTGTTTAACGGCAGAATAATATGTAATACTACTTTGTTGTTTATTTACTTAAATAAGTGATAAGTGATCTCCAAAACCCATTACACATTTGGCTGTTTTGAAAATGTATGTGTCTGTATGTGCTAATTATAAATATGGAAGGAACTGACATAAACGAGGTAACATCTGATGAGCTACAAAGCTACTAATGTTGGGAAACTAAGGAAGAGCTGTTGCCTTAAAACGTTTGTACTATATTAAAGGATATTATTATACTATATTCTTACTAATTTTTTTAAAATTATTTATAATTTGGTCCAGAATCATCATGTAGGTGATTAAGCCACCCTCGAGTTGTCTCTTCTCATGTTTGTTGGCAGCCTGCAGTTTGATTCATTTGTTTGATGATGCCATATACCTCTGTTGTTGTCCGAAAACTGTCACCCAGACCCACCATTACACAGGGTGACAACTTCTTAGGGAAGTCAGAGGTAAGTTTGAAGGCATTAATGTGCATTTACACCCTAAACTAAAGCCATGGAGAGCAAGTTGAAAAATGGTCAAGTTGGCCTTTGATAAAGTGCTGTCCTAACAATGTATTATTTAGCAGTATACTGTGCTTTGTTCACACCTACTAGACTGTCCTCTTAAGTACCTGCAGACAAATGAGGGTGTGGAGACTGGCAAAGATCCAGCACTGCTGTCATCTCATCATGGTCTGATGGATGGATGTACTCAAATATACTGTTTCCTGTTAGCTCCACCTGCAGCACACACATTTCCAGAGATGCACAGTGACCAGCACACTAATCAACCAAAAAATCAGAGATCGGACATGTAAATGTATTGGATTTATACAGAAATAAAAGACCATTCCACATCTGCCACTTCCCATATGTTGTCCAAGTTGGAGTAGGCATGCATATTAATTTTTATACTGCTCTTATTATATGGAGTCTTGTGGCATAATTGAGGTCACATCAAATTGGTTTCAATAGAAGGAACCGACTTTTACTTGTTTCTGAGAGCTCTTTGAGCTCTCTGACCTTACCTGAGACAGTCCAAGGTGGACTGATGCAGTTTCTGAGATGTACATGATTTTGCCATCAGAGGCAACAACAAACACAAAGCCATCCAGAGTCTGAGGGAGATAAAGAAAACCAGCTAGTGTTAAACACAAGTTAAGAAAAGATACACTTTACAAGCCCTTTAATAGCAGCGCATTATTCCAGAAATAACAAGTTAAACATAGATAACAAGTTAATAAAGTTAGTATCTATGTAATAACACTGGAGAAGTAGCAATTTATTATCATGTATTAAGGTAGTAGGGGTGTAATAATTTGATATTACCCAGTTAATGGGTAATACTTATGTAAAAACAATGTAACAAGGTTATGTTAATAAAAATATTGTAATGTAAAGAAATTAAATAAAAATAGCATAAGCAGCTTTGTGTAAGCAATGGATATACCTGGTGTCTTGGTATAAGAAATAAATAGGTAGTATGAGGCAAAAAGGTTGTGTGACCTATACAGCAATCATAGCATAAAATGGCTTTACTTCTGGAAAACTGGCATGTATCTTTAATAGTATAGATACTAGCATGAAATTAAAGTAGGAAAAGGAAGGTGTGCATTTTAATGCTCTCATTTATGGTTATCAAAGAAAAATTACCAGGTATTTTTACAGATAATTACTCTAGCTCTTGGTGATTAGTTTCCACATCATTACCCATGTGATTTTACCTAGATATATGCATTGCTTACACCAAGTTGATACATGGTTGTTACTTTTGTAATTATTATGATAATAAGTTTTTGTTTAATTAACATAATCCTGTTATAGCATTACTACAGAAATGACACCCTATTACCTTTATATTATTATAATATTACACCCCTATGATCCAGGGTGTACCCCACGTCTAGCCTCATCATTCTGTAAAGTTCTTAAAATGACTTTGTTGTGAATTGGCGCTCTATAAATAAAGTGAAATCTAAGCTTGAATTAAATAGCCCTATGACAACAGAAATAGGCTCCAGCCACCCTGTAACACTACACCTGATAAGCGCTTACAGATAATGGATGGGTGGGTTCTAAAACCAGCCAAAGGATGGTGCTCCAAAGCCGATTCTTTCACTGTTATAACACAAAGATCTGGTTCTAATGTCGGTTCTTGCTCCAAACCAACCATTGAACCTACTCTGTTGTAAAGCGTCAAGAGAAGCAAATTATTCTGCCAAGGATCCTCTAGCCAGTGCTTCACATTGAAGTTGAATTAAAAACTCCTGTTCTCTGTTATGTTGTACAGTGGCAACTCTTCATAAAAACGCTACTAACCACTAATTTCCTGTTTCACACTAGAAGCATTCCATTTTTAAAGCTCTTTTCTACTTTTTGCTCATCTTATAAGTTCAGGGTCACCACAGCGGATCATTTGTTCGCATGTTGATTTGGCACAGCCCATCCTAACGCAACTCTCCTCAATTTTTGGGGGGCTTGGGACCAGCACTGTGTGGCTGGGGATGCCACACAGTTTGCTATTTACCTCTATGTAAATAGAGGAGAGAGGGTCAAGAGGAGGAAAGGAGGTCAGTGCATCGGGAGGTGGGTCCCCAGCAGTCTAAGCCTATACCAGCATAACTATAACTCACTATAAGCTTTATCAAAGAATAAGGTTTTAAGCCTAGACTTAAAAATAGAGTCTTATTCCCAAATCTGAACTGGGAGCTGTTTCCACAGGAGAGGATCTTGATAGCTAAAGGCTCTGCCTCCAATTCTACTTTTGGAAATTCTGGGAACCACAAGTAGGCCTGCATTCTGAGATGTCTACTGGGATGATATGGTGCTATGAGGTCTTCTATATATGATGGAGCCTGACCGTTCAGAGCTTTATATGTAAGAAGCAAGGTTTTAAATTCTATTCTAGATTTAATGGGAAGCCAATGGAGAAAAGCTAGTGAAGGTGAAATATGATCTCTCTTCCTAATTACAGTCAGCACTCTTGCTGCAGCATTTTGGATTAATTGCAGGCTTTTAGAGAGTTACTAGGGCATTCTAATAGTAGGGAATTACAGCAGTCCAACCTAGAAGTAACAAATGCATGGACTAGATTTTTGGTATTTAGGTAGAACAAGACTGTTCTAGAGATTTGTTTTATATGTGATTTAAAGGACAATTCCTGGTCAAATATGACTCTAATGTTCCTTGCAGTAGTACTGAAGGCCAGACTTATGCCATCTAGAGTAACGGTATGGTTGGAAAGCATATTTCTGAGATTTTTGGGCCCTAATACTATGGCTTCAATTCAGATGTAATTTATTTAACTTTGTGCTAAACCTGGTATAAGGATCAGTAATATAAACCAGTAGCCTGCACATTAGCACTTGCTGATGCTTTTTGAGTGAACCAGACCACACATGGCAATACATACCAGCTGCACATGTTTGATGGCATGTCTTAGCAAAAGGTAGTTCTTTTACACTGTTTAACCTGTATGAAAACACCATGAGTAATGTACCTACACTCACTAAAAACAGAAAGTGATTCTCTTGATCCCTCTGTAGTGGAGAACTACAGACCTGTCTCCCTCCTTCCTTTTCTGGCCAAGACTATGGAACGAGCAGTTTTCAACCAACTCTCAGACTTCCTTTTCAAGAATAACCTCCTCGATGTCAATCAGTCTGGCTTCAAGAGGGGTCATTCCACGGAAACGGCACTCCTGACTGTTGTGGAATATCTTCGAGCTGCAAAAGCCACAGGTCAATCATCTGTCTTAATTCTACTTGATCTATCATCAGCCTTTGACACTGTGAACCATCAGATACTCTTATCCACACTCTCTGACTTGGGCATCTCTGGATCAGCTCTAGACTGGCTTTGTTCTTACCTATCAGGACGAAGCTTCAAGGTATCCTGGTGGGGGCATCTTTCTAACTCTCATAGCCTCTCTACCGGTGTGCCGCAGGGCTCAGTTCTTGGTCCTCTCAGTCTTTTCTATCTATACTTCATCCTTAGGTGCCATCATTCACTCACATGGTCTTTCCTATCACTGCTACGCTGATGACACACAGCTCTTCCTGTCCTTTCCACCAGACGACTCCACTGTCTCATCGCGCATTTCTGCCTGTCTCTTTGACATCTCAGCCTGGATGAGTGAGAGACACCTTCAACTCAACCTCTCTAAGACCGAAGTCCTTGTCTTCCCAGCCAGACCTTTGATGCAACACAACATCAGCATCAACATTGGATCTACAGTGATTGTCCCCACTAATTCGGCAAAAAATCTGGGGGTCATCATCGATGACCAACTGAGCTTTAAGGACCACATCTCCTCAGTCTCTAGGGCTTGCAGATTTGCTCTTTACAACATCAGGAAGATCAGACCCTACATCACGGAATATACAACCCAACTCATTGTACAGGCGCTGGTCACATCTTGTCTTGATTACTGCAACGCTTTGTTGATGGGGTTACCGATATCCACAATCAAACCCTTGCAGATGATCCAAAATGCGGCAGCTCGCCTAATTTTTAATCAGCCAAAAAAGACCCATGTCACACCACTTTTTAGATCTCTACACTGGCTTCCTGTTGCTGCTCGCATCAGGTTCAAAGCTCTGTCTCTTGCTCACAGGGTGGTTAACGCGACAGCTCCCGCTTACCTCAACTCACTCATTCAAGTCTACAATCCTTCCCACCCGCTGCCGTCTGCCAACGAACGACGTCTGGTGGTCCCAACACCACACAGAAGACACCAAGCAAAGCTTTTCAGTAATGATCCCACGATGGTGGAACGAGCTACCAAACTCTGCACACTCGGAAAACTCTCTCCCAATATTATAAAAACTGCTGAAAACTGAACTCTTCCGCATCTTCCTATGCACTTAAACCTTTAAAAAAAAAAAAAACCTTTCTGCTCTCTTGCACTTGTATCTCGTGAACTGTGAACACTTTTCTGATAGGACTTTGCTTTGATGTTTGCTACTTGACTTAGATTTTTGCTGCCTTGTACCTCATTTGTAAGTCGCTTTGGATAAAAGCGTCTGCTAAATGACTAAATGTAAATGTAAATGTAAATGATGACTGTTAACTAATAAAACCTAACTGGACCAAAAATTGTATCATATTACTGGCCCCAGTTTTACCCCCTTCTTTGTTTGTAATTTCAGTTCTAAAAGGTGTTTGTTGCAAAGCTATTTTATAATAACTGTCTTCAAATGCCCAGTGGATAATGCCTTTATAAAGGCCTTTATAAAAATCATATATGTGATATCTTGCACTTGCATCTCATGAAACTGAAACATTTTTTCTCACAGCTTTAATGTTTTCTTTTTAACTTAGATTTTGTATTGCTTTGTCCTTCACTTGTAAGTCCCTTTGGATAAATGCATCTACTAAATAACAAATGTAATGTAATTGCAGCCACAAAAAGGCTTTTGTAACATAACAAAACATACATTGAATTCATACATGTCAGCTATACAGAGAATAGTGAACAATACCTAAAGCCTTTTAAAAAGAAATACATGTATCGGTAGATGTAATTGAGCTGTACCAATCAAAGATGTAGGGATGGCAGTAATATTTGTAGCAGTTTTATTGTTGATGTTGTCATTATCATTAAACACTACAAGATTTCCTATTCAGAGCAGTAATGTTAGCAATATCAGCACCACCAGTAGCTTTGTCAGTAAGTAGTGTAATTGGTAGAGAATTCACCTGTAATATTAATAGTGGGGTTCATTTATGTGAAGCAGTGAGAATCTTTGCCAATCACATTTAAAAAATTTTTTTAAGTGATGTTTTTTTTGTGGAAATATTTTATTTCTGTAAGGGAAAGAAAAGTAAGCCAATAATAAAAGGGGGTATGTGAGTTTGCTTTCACCACATAAAGTGGCCAAAACATAACAAAAGTTGTTTGAGCAGTTGATCTGCCTGAAGCAAATGAGCATTTGACACAATAATTGTTGGGTCCAAGATACTGATGTGATACTGTACTTTCAACACCACAACTTCTATTTCATCTCTCCTTCCACTATGGCATACAGATCCTCATGTTCCAAATCAGCTCATGCAAGGAAAGAACCTTGTGTATCTCAGAAAAATGAAATTTCAAATGGATGATGATGAATTTGTAGTCATTCCCACATGCCTGCACCAGTGTACTCAGATTCTGTTGTTTTCTGCATTGACCTGTAAAAGGTGGGAACTCAGTTCTTTAGCCGTGCTGTCCAGAGGACTGAACCTTGTTCCCTGACCCCATCCATCACCCAGACCTACAGAGGGAGACAGACACAGAAAAAATTCTAAAACTCCATCTATGATATAAGGGTAAAATTTTAGATTTATTATTAGGTTTAATAAGGCAGTTTTGCCTTATTAAATTTTATTAACATTCTGCAGACCAACATTGTGTGAGCATGAATATAATTAGTGGCAAGAAGTTCAACTTAACATTGACCTGCTGACCTCATAACACTACCACACTACTGGCATGGCACCAATTCAGTTGAAATAACATAAAACATAAACACAATAAAAACTTAAAGACAAGAGGATATGCTGGCACTATTCATGTAAACATTCAAGACTTCAGAATTTCAAATCAATCAAATCATCTGCAGACCTGTTGGGGTGATAGGCAAACTGGAGGGGGTCTACAGTATTCAGGATTCATTCTCTAAGCGCTTAATGGCCCCACTGGCCTAAAGTCATTCAGGGTGGACGTGTTAGACTTCTTAGGGACTGGTATAATAGTGATTTGTTTTTTTAAATGCAGGGGACTAGTCAATTCTGCTTTATTGTCAGTTTTTCCACATGCACAGTACATATATACAGAGAATTGAAATTGTGTTAATCTCAGACCCGTGTATACAGATAACACTAACAGTGGAGCCTAAAAAATTAGATCAAATATACAATATAAAATACAACTATACAAAAAGGGCACGTAAAAGAGTAATAAAAACTAGAATGGGCATTTCCTACAGAAAATGCGTGTGATTGCTGAAAGCCAACCGCTGCAGCTGCTGCAGCCATTGCAAAATCTGCAGCTCTGAACATTGTAGAAGTGCCAAAAAGACGTGAAATTTAACATGCGTATTCAGGGCAGTGTCCTGCACATATGTGTAAAATTTTATTCAAGTCAGTCATTGCATTAGCCTAAAAAATACATGGTGGTACTAAAGGCATTGCACAATATAGAAGTGAAACTGTTTTTAGGAGTTAAAAACGAGTTATATAACTGACCACACGGTGGTGCTAAAGAGCCCATACTGTAACTTGTGAAACATTTCATCATGGGGCAGCTGTACACAAAGTTTCATAACAATATCACGTGTAGTTTCCAAGATATAGCCATGTGAAGATTGCTCTCATAGATGGCAATGCAAAAAAAAAAAATCATACAATTAATTGGTATTCACCAACTCTCCAGCAGATGGCAGCCTGTCCAAAGTAATCAACTGTTGCCATCTTGCCCGCTCAACACTACATAATACAAATATTCATAACAATTATTGTACATCAGCTGTCACCCCACAGAGTAATAGGTCATCTCTCCTAACTGTACTTAACATATTACAGTTGGAACCATGTTTCTAGCTGTAACCGTGTAGGAGTAGTAGCATGTCAAAAAACATACATAAACATGCAGAGAGCCCACGCTGTAACATGTGAAGCGCATCATCATGGGACAGCTGTCCTCAAAGTTTCATCATGTTAGCATGTGTAGCTTTTGAAATATTGCTCTATGATGCTGTGAGATCGGAAGGCCTGAACTACTTAGAACTGACAGCACATGAAACAATGAAGAAGTTTTCAAATGCTATTCACCAACTCTCCAGGAGATAGCAGCCTGTCCAAAGGAATCAACTGTTGCCATCTTGCCCTCTCAACACTAATGAAGTTCTCAAGATAAGATGACAAAAATAAAAGCATCCACCATAGCGCCCCAGCTACGACGTAAAATTTAACACGCGTGTTCAGGGCAGTGTCCAGCACGTATGTGTAAAGTTTCATTCAAATCAGTCATTCAGTGTACAATATAGAAGTGAAATCAGAAAAAAACAAATCTTGTTAGCATTTAGGACTTATAGCATGCCGAAAAACGTACGGAAGAATCTGGAATAATAATAAAATTAAATACTGGAAACAACAATAGTGTGATTGATCAGTTCTATCTTGAACGAGGTAGTGTTCTTTTGAATGAGGTCTTAGTTCTGAGGTGCCTGGGGCAGAAGAGGGAAGAGGGGGCAAGTTCGGGAGCGAGTTCAGCTTCCTGACAGCCTGATGAATGAAGCTGTCCTTCAATCTGCTGGTCCTGGCCTGTAGACTCCGCGGTCTCCTCCCTGATGGCAGCAGACTGAAGTCGTCAAGAGAGCTCCCTGCCAGGGGTAGGCCTGGCATGGTGTCAATATATTAGTTAGCTTTGGTAAGAGTCCAATGTACTTGGGTCAAAAGTCCAGAATGACTGCATTCTCTTAGCTCTAATAAGGCCAGTCAGTCATAGATAATGTTTGGATTTTCAGACTCAACACATCTCAACAAACTGAGCCACAACACCAAAAATAATTAATAAGCAATAATTAGTTTAAGTTAGTGGAAGTGGTAGCAAGGGTTAGTGTTACGGATAGGGCTTACTGCTTTCCAATCTCTGTGCTTTGTTTACTGAGTTTATGTATGTGGCAGCATGTGTTATTGTTCGGAAACAAAACTGCTTGGCAGAGTATACATATAATCGTCAGGATCTTTTGAGCTTGGGATTACGCTGAGAAAGGACTATGAGTTTGGACTTTCATCACTTCCACAATATTTAGAAAGACACTGTCCGGAATTCTGGGTCTCTGTGGATGGTTTTGCCCAGCAGCAAGCCCAAAAGAAAGGGAGCAAAAAGAAAGGAAGCAGATATGAGGCTGCAGGGCAGGCCTGAAAGCACAGTTTAAAAGACAACCATTTAAGCCGCCACTTGTGAGTGAATTGGTTTCTAACACTAGGCCTATCACCAACAAAATTAATGAACTGAGGCTACCAACAAGTGTTTTTATGATTGATGCATTCCACTGATCAAAGAGACCTGGCTACAACCATCCAATCCGGACTCGGCTATCGAGCTAGACATCACCTGACATCACCTTCAACTCGGGTGATATAGCACAGTACAGTGCTGCCAGAGCTGATCTGAAAAGAGGTATCAGAGAGGCCAAGGCAACGTATGAGAGGAAGATTGAGGACCACTTTAGTAACAACACATGGGATAATACCTTGTGGGTATTATCAAACAGCTATTTAGAGAAAAATCAGCACACTATAACATTGACTGCGTGCCTATTTTCTATAATGTAATTGTGTAATTTTATTGTACCTTTTGGCATGTCCGTGATATTTCATCTCTGGCAATGAAGAAACAGCATACAGAGATGAGATACAGAGGTTGGTGGGATGGTGTGCACACAACTTGGTCCTCAATACTTTAAAAACCAAAGAAATGACGATTGACTTTAGGTAGAGGAAGCCTGACCTGCTGCCTTTCTACATCAATGTAGAGTGTGTGGACATAGTGTCCAGGTTCCAGTTTCTATGTGTTCATATAGATGCAGACCTCCAATGGAATTCTAACACCTCTCAGGTTAGAAGAAGGTTCAACAGCATCTCCACTTCTTGAGGATCCTTAGGCGTACCAACCCAAAGAGGTACTGCTGCTATGCAGCCAGCCATCGCTCACCAGGACCAACTAAGTTTGGATTCCCCTTCTTCCTATGCCACAGTCGCAGTAAACAGTAACCTGTTTATGCTTTTCATAATAACATTTGCAATGCATGACTTTGATCATGTAAGCATTTCATCACCTTATTTTTTCTTTAGTTTATCATTGTGTTAGCATTTACATTACACACTGCAACTGTGGCAGAGGAGCTAGAGCTGTAATCCACCAATCCCACAGTTGTTCATTCGATCCCTGGTTCCTTCAGTCACATGTGGATGTGTCCTTGAGCAAGACATTCAACCCCAACCCCATTTGCTTAGACCACTTCGATCTCAGAATGCAGGCCTACTTGTGGTTCCCAGAATTTCCAAAGGTAGTATGGGAGGCAGAACCTTTGCTCTGCTGGGGGTAACCCCCTCCTCCTGTCACTCTCTCCTCTCCTCTCACCTCAAAATTGTAACTACTGTATAACATTAACTGTTTTCTCCCGTAGTTGTCTTTCTCCTTCTGTCTCCCTCTCACTGTCCCTGTGCAGGTTGTTTTCTGGAGGTTTCTTCCTTTAAAAGGAGTCAAGGGGGAATTGTTGGGTTCTCTCTATACATCTTTTTAGTCTTGACTTTATTCTGTAAAGTGCCTTGAGATGACTGTGTTGTGAATTGGCGCTATATAAATAAAGTTGAGTTGAATTGAATTGAATTACATAGCTGAGAAGCAGTGTAAAGTGCTTTGAGTACCAATAGGTAGAAAAACTCTATATAAGGGCAGACCAATATACTGATGTGCCCAGAAACAAATTCTAAAATATACTGAAGAGGTAAAACTGATCTAAAATAAATGTTTCATTAATTATCTTTTGGAACTTATAATATATCAAATCATAGAACATTCTCAGATTAATCTTGACAGTTTTAAGTCTTTATTGTTCTGCTAAGCATTAAATATAATTTCAAACAACAACTACTGGAGAATAGGAGTTGAAGGGGTATGGAGAATACTAAATACCAATGCCAAACATGAAATCATTTTCTATTTGAAAACTAGTGAAATAGAAATGTCCTAAAAAGTAAGTATGTGTAAGAAATAAAATGCACAGAAGTTTCAAAAAACAAACTAAACAATCAGGCTGATTGAAATTTTAAGCTACAAAAATATATTTTTACGAGTATCTATATATATATGTGAAAAGATCACACTCTTCCCTTTCCACTTGGCCCTGTATTATTTGCATTGTTTTGGGGTCTGGGGTTGGGTTGGGAGGATTTTTTCGTGTCTTTCATTGTGGTGGGAATCAGCAGCGTTATAAAGGAAAGTACAAGCGGGTTTGCGTCATTAGGCCTTCTTAACAGTGGCAGGCTGGGCGCTACCAAGTTGAGAGAGGATGGGTAGTATCCACTCTAATGGATACAACGGGTAAAATTATTAATTATTATATTAGAGATGTAGGTTATTCGGTAGTTTTTGCACTGAATAAGATATTTAGTCTGTATATTGTCCATTATTTGAAGTAATGTGTATTTTTATGTGATTGAGTTCACCACATGCTTACCTGTGCAGGTGGTAGGGTCTACTTTGGTGAAAGCATACAAGACACAGTGGTTAAAAGGAGGTTTTTTGCTTCTACTCTTTTTAGCTTGTTGTGAAGTTGTGGTTTTTAACTAATGTCTTTTTGCTTTGGTATATTTAATTTAAGTTTGGTTGATTGTCTGGGATTTCGGTTTTTGCTTCTGTATTTTGTTAGTAAATACCAACATTTGTTTTCGCACATACTCCATACTCTTCATCTGCCCTTTTTATAAGTTTTCCAGTGCCAAATTTACATCACCTCTTATGTATATGAGGGGGAGCGGCCTGTCAATATAGATAGCAGTATCTGCAGGTGTAATTTAGTCTAATACTATCTAGAAACGTCTTTTTATTATAACATTCAGTCAGTGCGAAAAACACACGGATTTTATTTAGACATAATTTCTTAAAATTTTCAGCTTGCTGTTCAGGCACTGGTCCAAAGGAGCTTTTGGGGAAAGAACAAGTTAAAGCTCTGCAGATTGTTTGACTTTTCCAGTATTATATTGAATCCTGTGACTATTACTTTATAATAACCATCAATAATAATGACAATAATAAGTTCAGTCCCATTATAAAGCTTATTAAATATGATTAAATGAGCCCGTTTTTTTTCTGTTTATTTGTGCAATGTTAAACCGGTAAGAAAAAGAAGCAGTTTTATGTGACTCGCTTGTCATTCTTTGGTTTAAGTAAAATTACGTTAAAACATTTAATCTGCAAAGTAAACCGGTTTACGTTAAAAAATAAATAAATAAACCGCTACATTTTAATACTATATCATCTAGTGTTTTCACACGTTCGGGATTGCTAATTCTCACATCGGCATGACCTTAAATCCGAGACAATAAAAAGGGAACAAAATGGTTTAATTGAAAGGCGTTCCCAGGACATTACAAAACATTGTGCGGTAGAACAGTACAGACGTTCAAAGGGCTCTGAGAATAGATTAAAAGCGTTTTACAACTTTATCCACCTCAAATTTGATTCCACTAAACTGCATGATTTTCGCAATGTGGCGCAGTAAAGCACTAGTTTAGTGCGCTTCCTGTGAGAATTAAACAAACCATGCAGTACCAAAAGAATCGAATTAGTTAAGCAACGTCATAAAGCAGATTATAAAAAAGGCTTTTTTAATAAATAATCATGTCCAGGATGAGGCCTGACACCTGATCCGGACACCTGGTCTGAACTTTCTCACACTTATGAACTACACTGGAGCTTTATTTGGATTTGACTAAATGACTACCACATAATCGACAACAAGAAAAGATCCACAACACGCTGTAGTCTTCAACAATGAATAAACCCCTGACCTAAGTACAGGAACAATTCCCAGTTGTATTTTGGTGTCTTACCTGGACTCTAACGGGTTTTAAGTCAGGCTAAGTCCAGGTATGGAAATGATAACAAAGAGGAAAGCGTCTGGTTGCCCGCTCTCAAACCTGAGGTAATTCTTCTTGATGAATAATCAGAATCATCAAGTTGAGATCCAGGTGACAATCAGACTTTACTGGAATGTCAGACAACACCCTAATAAACGAAATGATTTAAACAACCCAGAGCACAGAGTCTGCCGGAAATATACGTTGAGGCCTTTTACTGTGAGCCGGATTCTAGCCTCCGTTACAAATGTACAAATAAAATAAAAAGACTATTGCTGATGCTGCTGATGACGATTATTATTATTGTTGTTATTATATTATTATTGGAGCTTCCCACCTCTTCCTGATGTTTAATATTCATGTTAAACCAGGGGACGGCTGTAGCTCAGTTGGTAAAGGCAGTCGTCCACGGACCACCCTGGTTCGAGCCCAGGTCCCGACTATATGGCCAAGTGTCTCTGGGCAAGACACTGAACTACTAACAGCCCGTTCCCATCCCCAGCTGTGTAGTGCCGGTCCAAGCCCGGTAGAAATTGGGGAAGGTTGCGTCAGAAAGGGAATCCGGCATAAAAACTGTGCCAAATCAACATGCGGACAATGATCCGCTGTGTCGACCCTGAACTCATGGGATAAGCCGAAAGGACAAAAAATATAATAATAATAATAAAATAATTATATTACTATTATGACATACACAACTCTTAATATGATATAATTGCTTCTAACTTTTAACTTTTATAGAACACCAATGGAAAGTGAAAGACGACTAAAAAACTATTTTTAGACTCTTTGCAAACAAGTGTTAAGTAAGAATTCGTTTTCCCATATACCCCACATTTTCACATTCTCTCCATCAACATCTATATATTTTTTTCTTACACGGGAAAAACCACAACAGATAAGTTATATTTTTCTACACGAGCTAATAAAAGAATGTTTTAGGCGCATACTGCAGCTCATTCTCTGATATACTGAAAACGTCACGGTTTTGCAACTTTTTGGGTTTTATCTCTAATACGTTCTGAAAAAATTAGATTTGGTCAACTTTAGAAAAAAACCTGGGATTATAGTCCGACTCTCTGTATTATTCATATTTGAGTGTGTGTGTTTTTAAGAAATGATTTTTTTTTTTTAGAAATACACCTCGTCCTTTTTTGATGAGCCTGGTTTGCTTTTACTGTTCGCTTGGAAGTTAATAATGATGGTCCTTGTGCTTGCTCTGAGCGCCTACCGTCGGGGAAGACCGCCCTCATCTTGAGGTAGCTGCTGGTCAGCCTGATGATCGAAGCCTTGTCCAGTTGGGAGGTAATTGCCGCCGGCAGAGGCAACAGCTTTGCCAATTCATAAAACTCCCCGTTCTCCTTTTCTCTCCGCGTCTTCGCTGCGTTCTTGCACTTTTCTCTCATCTCTGGAAGGTTCAGATAAATAACTGGTGCATCAATTCCAGATTGCTCTAAAACTGCTAAAATCTGAACTGAACCAAAAAGTAAAAAGTAAACACAGTAATAAAGTTAATACCAAAAACTATTAAAAGCGTATTGTGGTAAAGAACAGGGCAGTAGCCGCTTGTGAACTGAAGTGGTGAAAAGCCCCTCACACCAGACCTGCACCATCTCTCTCTCTCTCTCTCTCTGACTCTCTCTGACTCTCTCTCTCTTACTCTCTCTCTCTCTCTCTCGCTCTCTAAGCCTGTGTGCATATCTCAGAGTGTAGCCTACAGGACAAAAAAAAATCACATCATTTCTTTACATTTCTTTCTTTCTACACTGTAAAATATTAGGCTGTAAGCTTACAGTAAATTACTGGCTACTGGTTGCATTACTTTCACAGTATGCAGCTGTGTGTAAATTGAGAGCTCTGTACTGTGACTTCACAGTAAGTTTGACATTAAATTACTGTGAGTTAACAATGTGCTACTGTGAAAACACTGTATTATGTTTTGATTGTACAATAAATGTATCAAATGTTACTGTGATATGACAGTATGCTCTTGTTTATTGTATTTAATTGTGATTTCACAGTAAAGGTTTTCTGATATTGCTGTGATGTTACAGTAAGTTGTTGTACAAATAATATATTAAATTGTGATTTTACAGTAAATGTTTCATGACGTTGCTGTGAGGTCACAGTATGCAACTGCACAATAAAAGTAGATACTGTAAAAGTAATGCAATTCAGTAATTAACTATAAATTTTCAGTTTTAATTATATTGTAATATTGCAATTTGATTTAGTTTAGAATCTAATGAAGTGTTACAAAAACAAAACAAATTACTACATTAACAGCATCAATTTTACTAATTTAATTTGCCAACAATACAGTAGGAGTGGGGTTACAGGGTTGTGTAAGACTCACTGTAGGGAAATTGGACAAATCAATAAACTGTAGTACATAAATTCAACTATAAGACAAAACATGTGGACATTTCTTTAGCTTCCTTGAGCTTTTTAAAACACTAATGACAATTGTCATATGTAGAACAACACATTTCGGTGACTTTTCAAAACAGACTGACATTAACACGCATTTCCTGCATCAACTGGCAACTATTTGTGTAACTTTTAACATGAAAAACCAAGTGGCAAGTTATGAGTGTTCCTTCACCCCCTCTCTGATTGCCAACAAGTTTTCTGATAAAAGTACAGACTTGCTGATTTATGTGTCCATGCTGTCTCTTTGACGTTGATCCCATCTGTGGATTAATGCCCAAGAAGCACCTGTAAAAATAAGAACAAGAGCAAAGTTGTTAGTTTTCAATGAGAAACTAAAGGAGGATAATAAAAGGTTTGCTTTAAAGAAAAATAAAGATTACCTTTGAATTACCTTTGAATAAATTCCTGGGTGCAAGAAGCATCTTCAGCATACTGCAGGTTAAAATTGTAGTGTCTTGTGAAAAGAGCAGCCAAACGACTATTAAAGTCATGGTGAGGTCCCATGACCACCTGTCCCTCAATAGACAGCATCCATGCTGTTGGCTCCATGCTATGTCACCTGAAACAAATAAGACAAATCAACTATACCCCAAAGAATAAAACCCAGAATGGGATGTATGTGTTTTCTTTCTTTCTTGCACTCGCAAGAAATGTGAAACATAACCATTAATTGCACTTTGCTTTACTGTTTTCTCCTTGTTTTGCTCTGTAGAGTACCTCACGTGCTTGTTAGTTTGGATAAAAGCGCATAAAAGTTGATGTAAATGTAGTATGTCAAAAAAAATGAGAACATCAACATTACCTTGGACAATCGATCTTGGGGTGATTAGTAACATCTCTGTCTATTCAACATCGGTGGCTGTGGCACACAGCTGCAAAATAAGAATCAAATGTAATACTCTATATCTTCCAATTTATAAATGGCAGTTTCAATTACATCCTTACTGAGTCTCATCACACTATAACGTATCTGGTTGAGATACAATCATTAAACTGACATGCAGATTATACAAGGAAAGCCTTCAGGATATACTTAAAGATTAGAAATGTTAACAGATAACAAGTAATGTTAAAAATAATTACCTTAGTTATGAGCCAGTAACGTTAAATTAAGCTAATGTTGAACTTGTAAACCCTCATTCTAACTTCAGGCTCTTGATACAAAACACCATATCGTCCAGTGTTACTGCAGTAACTATTACAGACATTCATATCAAAACACTCCTTGACAAAAAATTTATATTGTATTACTTACCGTATCTGAGTGCCAGACTGCAGACAGCAAACCAATATTAAAATGTCAATCGCTTTGAAATCCAAGGCGAATCCAAATACACTGCAACTTCCTGCGTAAAAGTCCCGCCTGCAGTGATTTCGCAATAAAAATTTGTAATACGGTATTATACTGCGTAAAGCACAATTAAAGGCTGTATAGTGACAAAAATGTAATTTATTGTGAAATATTACTGGCAAATGTTGTGAAATCACAGAAATAATTTACAGTGTATGTTTTTCACATGATTTAATTCCCCATTTATTTCTTCCCAGCTGCGAATTAGGACTTAACAGGCTTTCCAAAAGTAGTTGAATTATTTGCTTCCTTGTGAACAGATTGAACTGTCTCCTGGTAACATATTTAACCCCTGGTTTGTTCCCTGTGAGCTTAGCCCACACCTTGCATGGTAGCTCTTTTGCTACTGTTCTGTGAGTTTATGTATGAATTAGTGTGATGTGATGGCCAGTTCCCATGAGTGGGGTAGGGGTGGGGAACCAGACATCACCGATTCACTAGAGTTAACAGTGTATTCTACTCTTTGGCAGATACCTGTTTCCCTCCCTTGTAGGATCCTTCTTCATTGGGTTCTTTGAAATTTGTGCAGCTATACGAATAAAAAAAAACAATCAAAACATCAAGGAGGTTGCTCTGAGAAAGGAAATCTGAGAGTTGATCCAAGACTGCTCGTTCAAGGGTCATGGCCAGATATAGAAATTTTTTTAACACAAGAAAGGGGGTTGAAAGGCCTCTAAGCACTGGAATTATTTGGACTTGATTAAATGTGGTGGACAGTGCCTGTTGAGAGAGATCTATTCATGATTTATGTAATGGCTTCGATTAGTGTGGGTGCAGTTGTTTGAAGGACAATGGAGAGGATGGATCCAGAGAACAGGTGCTGGGATGGTTTGAGAGGAGTACGGTGGATCCGTTGTCCTTGGTCAGAGTGGAAAACGAGGAGAGTGATGTGCGGTTGGATGACTTAAACAGGATGTCTCCATCTCGTGGAAGAAGCTCTCAGCAGTGAGAATGGTGAGTGCCCTGGTGATGCTGTAAAAACAAATTAAAGCAGACTGATACTCAGCCTGAGCAGATGAACTCTTGGACTTCCACCACTTCCTCTCAGCACTTCTGAGCATGGTGTGTTATTCACACATAGCCAGGAGTAAAGCTGAAAAACGTTTCCTTAAAGGAAAACTGCAAATGTATGAAGAGATTTTGTTCTTACATGTAAAAAGACATTTCCATTGTTTTGACCTTTGTTCTAGAAAATGTTGCGTTGTTAAAGACGGTGTTAGTAGTTCAGTCAGATTTTTGTTCTGGCTTATTTTTAGTGAAGTCAGGTAATACAAAATGCAGATTTATTTTTAACAAAAACAAACAATTCCTTTCAGTGTTAAATTGTTAGTGAAAAATATGAAGATAAATACGAATGAAGAAATGTCTTAATTCAAAATTTAAGGGCTGTGACACACCAAGTCAACTACTGGGTGTTGGCCATCACTTTTGTGATGGAGTCCTGCAATGTTGGCTCTAGTTAGAACCCCATTGGTGGCAAATTACATTTTAGTCACAACTGTAAAACTAAATCAAAATTAGGTGACAAAAATAACACTACTGGCAGGTACTGTATAATTTAGGAAAACAAGTAAGTAATTTTTGCTATAAACTCAAATGAATCTTATTTGCTTTTGGTTTTTAGCACATGACCTTTGTGTATTATGTTTTGTGTATAATTTCTTATCACATGTACAACCCCAAACAACTGCTTCTCATTCACCCATTCGCACTCACAATCACACACACTGATGGGGGATCTGCTATGCAGTTGGCCTACACACCAGGAGCAAATGAGTTGGGGTTCAGTGTCTTGCTCAAGAACACTTGAAAACCATGTGAAAACCAACAACCGTGGGATTACTGGATGACTGCTTTACCTCCTGAGCCACAGTCCCACCATTCCACAGTCACATCGTCCTGTTGCACTTTTTTGTTTTTTACATAAAACTATACATACACCTACTCATTATTAATTGAATTTTAACAGCTTATGTTCAAAATGTTTAGAATATTTATATCTCATTAAATGGACATGCCTATGCTGTATGCCTTAAAAATATCTTCATGAGTGACAAATATCTTATCAGTGGATTCTGAACTTTGTCTTTTTAATGTAAAATAATGTAATATGTTGTCATGCTAATGGCTCACACTATATGATTTAGTAACATAGTAACTAAAGGAAAAAATTCTTACGCCCCTAATGGTAACTTTAATAAGAGTGTAATCAGTGCATTTATTTGTATTGGCTGTGGTAGTCTGCTATCAGTTTTGGCATGGCTGTCAGTAGTGATGAATAAACATTGCCCTGTCTGTAGAGAAAAAAAAAGTCTTCTCTGTAGGCTTTAGTTTCTTCACTTTTAGGTTTTTTGAGTGCTTTCAATAAATGCCAAACCTACAGTAAAACCTTTTTTGTATTTGGACATCAGTACTGTACATGTCTGCATACTTTGAGTTTGCACAGTGTTCTAGAAGTAGGTGAGAAGTAAGAGTTGGACAATCTCAATATCATAGTGTACCAAAAAAAATGTTAAAGTTAGTCAAACTGTACTCAATATGCTATGTTGGCATGCTATGCTATGTAAACACACACTTACACAGATGTGAGAAGGGGAAATTTGAATTCACCATGGGCAAAATAAATGAGACAAATTTTTTAACCACCGGGTTAGTTTAGAAACAATGGTGGGAATCAAAACATAAAAATGTCATATGCTTTATTACTGAAGGTCATTAGACAAAACAGGTGTACCTTGCCTTGGAAATCTCACCAGCGCTGCAGGTTCTGATATTGGTGGGATGACCAAACTGAGAGTAGGTGAATTAATACTGGGAGGTCTGTTGCTGTTTGGGGAAGATGGGGGGAAGTTCACTGTTTCAAGACCTGGTCTGAGGAACCTTTTGTCCTCCAATTGGGGTTGTCTGTTGGGGTGTAGGTGAGCAGGAGAACTTTTGTAAAAACCCCAATTCAAAAAAAAGTTTGGACGATGTGTAAAATGTAGATAAAAACAGAATGCAATGATTTGCAAATCTTATCAACCCATATTTTTAAGAACATAAACAACATATCAGATGTTGCAACTGAGACATTTTACTATTTCATGCAAAATATTATCTCATTTTGAATATGATGGCAGCAACACATAAAAACAAAGTCAGAACAGGGCAGTGTTTACTATTGTATAGAACCCCCTCTTCTTTTAACAACTGACAGTAAACGGCTTTAAAGTGAGGAGATCAGTTGCTGGAGTTTATTAGAGGATTGTTGTCCCATTCGTGTCTGATGCAGGATTCTAGCTGCTTTGTTGCCTGGATAGAACTCTGCATGTTTCTTTAAAACCTCTAAATACTTCTCAGCATCGATGGTGCCTTCCCAGATGTGTAAGTTGCCCACACCATAGGCACTAATGCATCTCCATATCAGAGATGCAGACTTTTGAACTGTGTATCTCTCCATTTTAAATGAGCTTTGGCCCAGAGAAAATGGCAGTGTCTCTGGATTCTGTTCATATGACTTCTTTTTTGCATGATACAGCTTTAACTTTAACTAACTGATTATTGGAAGTTGTTCTGAGCCCATGCAGTTATGTTCCATAGTGAATCATACCCGTTTTTAATGCAGTTCCGCCTGACAGCATGAAGATCAGATCCAGCTTTGTCTCTTTTGCACGGAGATTCATCCAGATTCCCTGATTCGTTTATTATATACTGTAGATGATGGGATTTTCAAAGTCTTTGCAATTTTTAGTTGAGGATAATTTTTCTATACTTGTTCCTCAATTGCAGATGCAGAGAGAATGAATTAAGGAATCAAAAAATAATACAGGCAGAGAGTGACAGAGCAGGCGATCCAAAAAAAACAACTCAGGAAAAGAGGCCAGGCAAGGGAAGCAGGGGAGGACAGGAGTAAATGAACAAAACTTATCAGGAGAGGAACACAGGGCGATATGACTCGAGGGAAAAAGACGTCCTGGCACAGAGGAGCAGGTGATTGAGGTATAAGAAGGGGAGGCAACAGTTGAAACCTGTGAGGGTAATGGGTTAAGCAGAGGGAAGAGAGATAGGTGCTGTAACCAGGGCAACACCGATCAAAGCCACTACAGTGACAGCAAATCATCCCATTTTTATTTATGTTTTACACATCATCTTTTTTTTTAATTCAGGGTTGTAGAACAGCTAAGCAAGTTGGGGTGCTCTGGTTTGAGTTAGTGGTGCTACTGAAAAGAAAGTATTGAATATTGAACAGACATTGGTCCCCCTAATCAGCTCTCTCCTATTAAGAGACTCAATATTTCCTGTTCGATTTCAGTAAAAAAAAAAAGACACAAATTTACTACAGATTTAAAATCAGTGAATTTATTCTAGTTATTGCATTAGTTTGTTTTATTTATTGTTTTATTTATTTGAAATACAGTGTTAGTGAAGTAATTACTACTGGACAAATTTACTTTGGACCTCTCGGACTCCGGCCACATTCTTCACCCTGTAAATCAAAACCTTTAGATTATAGGACTCTGACTTATCAATGTATTGGACTTGGACTGTGTAGGTGAAGGATATTGCATTATGGATTTCTTGGATTGTTTTATGTTCTTCTTTCGAGAGATCTACAGAAGTCCCACCAGACCTGAAAAAGGGGCATCCAAATTTCTCTCAAGTCTGAGTATAGGCAAAGGGTCACTCATGAAGTAAATGTTCTGCACTTATATAGCTCTATTCTACCTATTGGCACTCAAAGCGCTTTAAACTGCTTCTTATTCACCCATTCACACCCACAATGACACACACACACACGCACACCGATGGGGGAGCTGCTATGCAGCTGACCAAAGCTCACCGGGAGCAACTAAGTTGGGGTTGAGCGTCTTGCTCAAGGACACTTGACATGTGACCGGAGGAGCCGGGGATCAAACCAACGACCGCTCTACCTTTCTGTGCCACAGTCGCCCCTATATGAAGTATTTAATCAATTTCCCTACTATTTAAACAGAAAGTACCAGGAATCACCTGGCATTGTACAATGCTTTCTACCTCGGTCTTTTTGAGTGGCTTAAAGTTTAGCTAGCCCCTCGTGATTTTCACAGAGACCCATACGATCTTATCGATCTGGCTTCTCACAATCATAGAAACCCAGAGAGACAATCAGAACAATTTTCTCATCTTTTTTACTTAGCTCTGCATTTTCCTCAAAACCCATTAGTGAAACTCGTCTGCCATTCAGCCCTGCATAATATGAACTTGAAGAACCCATGCAGGTGGGTTATTCCTGGTTGTTCTCAGAAGAAATAAATGGCCTTAGCAGGAGTTGAGAGGCAGCTGCTGAGCCAATCTTTAGATTTTTCCTTGTCCTCCCTTCCAACTTTGCAAATCCAAATCCATCTTCCTAACGCCTCCCATTTGGTATCTGCTTTCATTAAGTCCAGGGCATATACCAAGTTCATAGACAATCAACTGGCTTATAAGCTAGGTTTGAAGGGGGATGGAATGGGCAGAGTTCATGGGAGATGAATGTTCATCTCACTGCCTCAGGGAGGCTGCCAAACACCAACTATGCAGAGCAAACTGAAAAAGATAAATTTTTTGATCTGTTCAACATCCCTCCTATCTATCTGGATTTACCTCGAGATTGACAGGACAGATGCCTTCTCACATAGCTTATGACGGCAGTGTTGATCTGCTATCCAGAACAATGCAGAACAGTTCTCCCTGTCCGCACCTGAGGGAGAAGCAGTCCTACACACTGGCTGCTGGTCTAATCAACCCTACTCCTCTCTTGCTGGTGCAGGGTTGTTCCAAAGGCTGGGAGTCTGTGGCCCTGCATTGATTGGTTCTTAAACAAACTACCATCAAGAACCAGTAAATGTTACCCCTCATTTATTCTGCTTTTGTGCTCCTTCAAGGAGCTACCATCTTTACCAAACTCAAATGCAGGATTCCTTATCACCTGGTCAGAATCCGGGATGAGTGGAAGATGCATTTTGGTGGGTCAGTTTAAGTATTTCGTCATGCCCTTCAGCCTCACCAATGAACCAGCCGTTTTCTAGAACCTGTTCAATGATGTATTGGGTTACATGATCAATAAATTGCAATAAACCACCTAGACAACACTTTAATACTCTCCCATTCTGAGCATATTTAACAGTTCCAATGTGTCCTCACGCAACTCCTCCAGATTCACGTATTAGTATAAGCTGAAAAGTTTGTCTTCCACTTTCCGTCCTGGGTTTTGTCCTCTCTGTGAGCTACATGCAGGTAGATCCTTCCAAGGTTGAGGCAGTGAGAGACTGGCCAGTCCCGGTAGGAGAAAACTACAATGAACCCTTGCTTTTGCCAACCTCAATGCAGTAACATTGCCACACACACCTTCAACACGTTACCTCCATTGAAAATAAGTTATCCTGCCGCTTGAGCCTTTCAAAAGTTTAAAGACATTTACCTGTTCAAATTCTCACTCTGCCTGATCCAGAGAGGCAATTCATTGCAGACAGGTGAGTTACAAGCTGAGTGGCGAAGAGTCCAGGAAAGTAGTAATGACATCTGGAGGTGGCAATGGTGTTTGAGCAAATGCACCGAGGAGGTGAGGGAGGAGAGCAGGTGAGTGGCTTGGATGGCAGAGGTGACCAGATGAGGAGCGGAATAAAAACAGATGAGCTTCAGTCAAAAAGTAAAGTAGAAAAAAGGAAAGTAGATACTGACAGAGAGAGACCAGGTAAGAATCCAGGAAGCAGAGTGTGCAACAGACATGCAAAGTAAATGAGCAGAAGCCGACAGGTGAAAACAATTAGACAAACCAACGGGGAGTGAATGAGGGTTAAATACAGAAAGGAACTGATTACCAAAATAGTGACAGGCAGGGCCAAGTGAACACTCAAGGCCACCTTACAGACATTACAGGGGGGGGTCCACCTACTCTTACTTGGCCTTTGAAAATATTTCTTAAGTTTACCATCATACCTTGTACCCCAACATCATATAACTATTATTAATACCTCATTCAATAACTTATTGAATGTGTTTTAGAATTGTAAATTTTCTATTAATGTGTTAAAAGTTATGTATCCTTTACATATTTCTATGTATTCTATAGTGCTCTGATAATGTTTGAAAGGAAAGACGTGAGAATGTGCAGGATGGTGATGATTCTGACCCTGGAGACAAATAGAGAGAGCTGCATATTTCAGCTAATAATAGAGTGAGACATAACAATGAAGTAGTAGAGTAACAGGTAGTTCTTTATTTCACTGAACCCTCTCATGGAAATAGTGCTGTACAACTTGGATTTACTTGTTTGTGCGTTTTATTTTTTATACAGCTGCTCAAAAGGGATGGGTGAAGGGAAGACAAGTCCGGTGATCCTAAAGCCTATCCGAGGTCCAAGCCAAGTCCAAATCCAGAGAATACGAAAGCGGTCAGCAGGGGCTGATCCGGTGGGCAGAAAAGAAGTCAATAGGTCCAGGGGTCAAATCAGGTTGCGTATAAGTAAAGCGCGTGCAAGCTGGAGAGTCGATGCGAAGCAGTCAGACAATCTGGCAAGGTAGCAGGAAGACAGGGATGCTTAAATAGGAGAGGGAACACACAGGTGAAAGCAATGATGTTAATTATTGAGGTAAAACTAAAAATATTGAGTGCGGTGAACACGAGAAGTCCTGACGTCAAATTAAAAGCCGGAGCAGGAAGTAGTGCTAAAACCATAACAAATATGGTGTCAGCGAAAGGTGCACATCAGGCACCAGCGAAAAAATTAGGTCTGGTGCCATAGTCTAAGTGTAATAAATTGTATATTGTGCTATTGTTTAATCACTTCAGTGCTAGTTAGAAATGCTGTATGCACTTTTGGAAGTAAACCAATTTATGCGTTTATAAATTGTTTGATCAGCGTCAGAAATGTCTAACACCTAACTTATCCCCCATTTTTTAACTCTAGTCATAAACAAACAGTCTGCCTGGTTGCAACTGCTACAAAATATAAAACCATAACATATGGTTCCTAAAAATGCACATAATGCATTAAAAAAAAAAAATCTGTGATTTTTCTTAGCTTCAGATTTGGTCAGTGCTGACAGTTTTACAGCAGATACTTACCACCTGTCACACTGGCAGGGTGTGGTGCCTGGGGTGGCCAATCAGGTTTTGAAGCCAAGGAGAGGGGGACCTCAAAACAGGCATTTTCCTGGCCCAGCGACAAAAAAAAAAAGTAAAGTTAACACCTTATAATGAAATTTACACACACACACTCACCACTGTAAGCATATGAATCAAAATTGCAGCTCACCCCTCAGTGGAACTGTTCCAGCTGATGTGACACCAAAACCACACACAGTAATTGGGTTTATAAATCATGACAGCACGATGAATAAAAGCCAACTATAAGAACTAATTATCACATTTTTATTAGGCGGCCCAAAGTGAAGTGACTGTGAGAGGGAGTAAACTTAAACCATATTATTGAATAAGGAAAACTCAAAGATTAACAAAAGTCGCTCCTAAAAGGAGGATATAGAAAGGCATGTGGCAGGTAGCAAATGCTGAACAAAATGCTAAACACAGACAATCAACACACAAGGGAAAATAACTAAAAAAACACGACGCAGAACAGACCGAACATTGACAACAGAAGGGATACACTGTAAACCTAAATTAACACTAGGAAAACAACTAAGGAAACAACTAGGAAAACAAAATAAGATATGGACCAAACCTTGACTACAAATAGAAAAACCAAACTAACACACAGGAACTGACTAGGGAGGGAAAGGGATGAGGCTCTGGCAGGGGGCTGTCAGGGAAGCTGGAGCTAAATAGTGAGGGGAACCGGTGCAAACAATAATGGGTGATGACGAAAGGTAAAGCTAAAGGAAAGGACTAGGAACAGGAAGCAGGGAAAAGGGGCTACAAAATAAAATTCCAGGGCAGGAAGTAGAACTAATCTTCACAAATCACAAATCCAAGTAATTCACTTCAAATTTACCAATATTTACACACAATGTGCTCCAGTGCACAGATTTTCCACCTGCGAGCATGTTTAGTTTGTCCAGCAAGACATTTATGAGGTGGATGATTACGTTTAATTCTTTCAAAAATCAAGTGGGATATAATGCAAACATGAACTAAGTTTCCTAAAAAATTAATTTACCTTTGCAGTATAGTTGCCTAGGAACCTTTTAGTGGACAGGATCACTGAACAAGTATGAAAAAGTAATGTAATCTCATCATGACCCATAATGTATCAGAGAAAGAGACACAATCTATATCAAATGTCCATCACATCACCGGACAAAGTCAATATAAACACAGGTTATGATAGCAGCTGTTTTAAAACTAATTTTCACCATGAAGTTGTCAATGCATCCATAGAGTGCAGAATTCAGTTCTGTAAACGAGGAAGAGACTTTCCGGGACCTGGTGACAGAAAGGAGAACTGCAGATGGGACTTTTTAAACCAGGTTCAGAATTAAAACACAGGCCATCAATAGAGTACCACAAACATACCTCAGTGAAAAAGTAGGACACTTTGGATGCCTACATCTGCAACTGAACAAACCCAGCATAAGACTTCTGTTGTCACTAAACATCAACTGAAGGCAGCTGGTAGCAAACCTGGAGAGATTTCACAAGACCTACCATTGAGATTTGTTGCTACGATTGAGTGCTTTTCAGCATGTAGTTGAAAAGCTGCAAACAAAGGGACGATCTAAACACATAACTGTCCAGGGAGGTGGGGTTATAGCTTTTGCACCCAAAGGTAAATAACACTATTCAACTACAGGATATTATAGTGTTCACTCCTCAGTTTAACAGCAACTGAAATAGCTACTCTCTAAAATTAAAAACAGGATTAAAGTGTGTCTTGAGCAAGACACTGAACCCCAACTTAGTTGCTCCCAGTGGGTGTTGGCCAGCTGCACAGCAGATCCCCCATCAGTGTTTGTGATTGTGAGTGCGAATGGGTGAATAAGAAGCAGTAGAAAAGTGTGTGCAGACCATTTAAATTATGTTGTCAATGTTAGTCCTGTTGTCATTTTGCTTTCTATTAATTAAAGTCCCCTTGTGTTCAGATCCTTTTAGTTAGTTTGTCTTAGTTTTGTCTGTCTTGACCCTGTTTCTTGTACCCTCCTTTTGGAAGCAAATTCTGTTTGCCCTTTAAGTTTTCGTCAATAAAAGCCCCTTGTTATTTTCTATTACTCGCACTATCTTCTCTCTTGGGTCCACCTTGACATGCAGACTATTTAGCGTTTTTAACAAAGCCATCTCAAGGCACTTTTAAGGCAGGCAAAAAAATACTTGACTCTGGAAATCACCAGCTTCTTAAGATTTAACCCAGCTGTAAATTTAGCCAGTCGGTTGTTTGGTATGTAAAACTCCCAATGTGTTACAATAGTGCAGCTTTACGACCAGTTTGCGATAGTTTACTTGGAGCAAAAGCATACCTGCAAGGGAAACCCGGGCTCTCATAGTTTTAGGAGCGTGAGTTTGTTAAAGCTAGCTCTACACTCTCTTCATGCTTTAGCTCTAAATACCTGCTTGCATGACATACTTCTGCTAGATGAACCTCTAACATAAGTGTTTGTAATGTTGCCTGTATTATGGTAATGATGTAAGAATTAATTTAGTTTATTTGTATGTTCAATGTTAACTGCTAATTATGAGTTAAGAAAAATGTAAGTAGCCATATGCTGAGCAGACTTTTCTGAAAAGTTTGTCAAAGTTATTTCTTGGTTCTAAATTTGAACATGTGTGGTTTATCTTAGAAGGTTTATAGTTTTAAGCTAAGATGAAATTTGGAAGTTATACTTTGCTTCACAGTATATAGTTTAAATCTCTCTCTGAAGGACTTGATTTTAAAGAGGAAGAAAACATTTTCAGGTTTTACTCTATTTAAAGTTTCCTTTGAGTTTATACATATAATTTAAAATAACCTGCAGAGAGAAATACAGGTTTCTCTGCAGTGTTTGTGAGGAAAGATATGTTTCAGTCCAGAAATTTGTTAATTGGGATGATGGTTCTAAACTGCTGCCAGATCCTAAACAAATTTCCTTGGGTTAAACGCTGTCAACTACCGTTTACAAAAAACACACACAGGTAACACCCCTGGCTTGACACCCACGTGGTGACTCTGAATCACTATTTTCATTAATTTTAGTGTCATTGTGTAATGAGCTAGTTTTAGGATTTGGACCCAATAAGGTGCTTGAGACAACTTCTTAGTTCTAATAAAGTTTATTATAGAATGTTATTGTTGGCAAAGCAGGATGATGATGTGCTAGATGGCACTGATCTCCAGTCTGAGGGAGGACACACAGATGAGTACTTGGCACTGACTTGTGGGATATGGAGTCTAAACAAGAGATAACCCTTACTAGAGTGCATGAGGAGACTAAAGTAGTCTTGAGGGTAGGTAGGGGTCTTACGGGGAACAGTTGAGTATGGTCCCGGCAGTGTGGATAGATCCGTAGATGCAGCAGGGATGAGTAGCTTGAAGAAAGGGTAGGGGAACGATGTGGGAAGGGTCCACTGGTCAAGATGTTGTGGTCTGGGTCCGTAACACAGAACATGTCTGGTAGTGAGTGTGTGAAATGTAGATGTGGTGGATTTCCAATCCCTGATGTGAAAAGAACTCCAAAATCCTCTTAGTGACACAATATCAAACTCCAATGATACAAGGTGCACAAAACCAAGAGCAATCATTTAATTCCAGAATCCCATAATCTCTGTTCATGATGTTAAAGTGATTCACAATATTGGTGTGCATGAAAATCCCTTTCAGTGAATATATATTTGGAAATACTTTAGAAGTCCGTGAGGCTTGATTCAATAATCATTGTAATTCATGAACACGTAGTCAAACATTCATCTGAGCTTCATAGGCAGGTAATCACATGGATTGGCAAATCAAAATTGGCATGAATCAAAGCATAGGCATAGCATGGAAAACATTCTCCTTGGTTACAAGGGTCCGTGATGATCTTGATTCCTTATGGGCATTTAGCAATAATCATAATTTGTATAGTTGGCAACAGAAAGTCAATAAGGAGCTGTTACTCGCTAAACCAGAGCGGCAGGCAGAGCCAGGTAAACAAACACAGCGTGTTTAGCAAAGAAGAACTCTGAAGCCTGTAAAGTCACAATTTGGCAGCTTGGTGAGGGAACTGAGGAGGTACATAAGCAGAGTGGTGAGAGCAGGTGAAACTAATTACCAGTGATTACTAAACAGCGAACAAACCGTGTGAGCTAACTTTAGTACTAAAAGTGGTGCAACTGCACTCGTGCTTGAACAAGCCTTTCAAAGGAGAGGGGAAAATGTCTTGTAGAACTACAAGTAGAAGTCCAGTTTCCACTGAACAGCACTTTGGGATAACCATGACCTGGAAGAAGGAGAGGAGGAAGGTGTGTTCATAGGCAGAGAGGGAAGAGGAAAGCTAAGAATGTAGGACTGACAGTAGGGACTGAATGTTGGAACTATGAAAGGGAAGGCTAGAGGGTTTGTTGACATGATACAGAGAAGGAAGGTGGACATACTGTGTGTCCAGGAGACCAGGTGAAAAGGTAGCAAGGGTAGAAGCTTAGGGGCAGGGTTCAGTTTGTTCAAGAGTACTGGCTGTAGTGAACACTTTCTTCAGGACCATAGGGTAACATGAGTGGAAGTAGAAGCACTCAGGTGTAAATATTATTATGTTGTGTAGATGTTATAATCTGAAAGAAGTTAAGAGTCTATAAAGTACTGCTAAGGGAGAGTGTAGCCAGACAACACAGGATGGTGGAGTATAAAATAACTCTTGTGGTGAGGAAGATGAAGAGGACAAATCCAGAACAGAGAATGAAGTGGTGGAGTTGAAAAATGAAGTATGTTATGTAGTTTTCAGGGAGGAGCTGAGACAGGCTCTGGGCGGTCAGGAGGTGCTTCCAGATAACGACCACTACAGCTAATGTGATCAGGATGACAGGTACGACGGTACTCGGTGTGTCATCTGGAAAGACGAGGAAACTTGGTGGTGGAACGAGGAACTTCAGGAGTAAGAGATTAGCTAGGATGAAGTGGGACACTAAGAGGACTGAAGAGTAGATGGGAGTACATGGAGATGCAGCTCAAGGTGAAGGTAGAGGTGGCAAAGACCAAAGAAAGAGAGCATATGAAGACTTGTATGCTAGGTTGGACACTAAAGAGGGAGAGGTGGATTTGTATAGGTTGGCCAGACAAATAGAGAGATGGGAAGGATGTGCAGCAGGTAAGGTTGATTAAAGATAAGGATGGAAATGTATTGACAGGTGCCAGGTGTGTGATGGGAAGATGGAAGGAGTACTTTGAAGAGTTGATGAATAAGGAAAATGAAAGGGAACAAAGAGTAGAAAAGGTGACTGGAGCAGGTGTAGAACAGGAAGTAGCAAAGATTAGTAAGAGTGAAGTGACAAGGACGTTGAAGAGGATGAAGAGTGGAAAGGCAGTTGGTCCTGATGACATACCTGTGGAGGTAAGGAAGTGTCTAGGAGAGGTGGCTATAGAGTTTCTGACTAGTTTTTTTAACAAAATCTTGGAATGAGAGGATGCCCGAGGACTGGAGGAGAATTGTACTGGTGCCAATTTTTAAGAACAAGGGAGATGTGCAGAGCTGTGGCAACTACAGAAGAATAAAGCTGATGAGCCACACAATGAAGTTTTGGGAAAGAGTAGTGGAAGCTAGGCTAAGGGCAGAGGTGAGCATTTGTGAGCAGCAATATGGTTTCATGCCTAGAAAGAGTCCAACAGATGCAGTATTTGCTTTGAGGATGCTGATGGAGAAGGTCTTAGGGAGTTGCATTGTGTCTTTGTAGATTTAGAGAAAGCATATGACAGGGTGCCGAGAGAGGAGCTGTGGCAGAGAAGTATGTTAGAGTTGTGCAGGACATGTATGAGAGCTGTAAGACCATGATGAGGTGTGCTGTGGGTGTGACAGACGAGTTAAAGTTGAAGGTGGGTTCATTCTTCATGATGAAAATAATTCTATGTAGTTGTAGGGTGACTGGACTTAAAAAAATGGACTGGTATTTTTTGGATGCAGATTGTAGACCAAAATGTATAATGTAACAAGTGACCTGTGTCCTGTTTGTAGGCAGTTCCTTAATCGGAAAGCTGATGCAGAAACTTGCTCACCCTGACATAGTCATAATGGAGGATGGATTACTGATGTTGCGCACAACTGCAACTTATAAACTGGTGATAACCAACCAGGATAAAACTGGCAACAGGTTAGATGAAACACCGTACAGTACAACCTATACACTTTCCAGTCACGCACTTTTATTTTGCCTGTGTGGTTTATCGTATTTAACACGAAAGGAGATTAAAGCATTGGCTTTAGGCTCATTTCTTTAATTTCACATCCACGCTGGTTCATACACACAGTTAATGCTCCAAGGGAGTTTGTTATGGCCCACCAGTGAGATGACCTTCACTTCTAGGGTCACCTGACCTCAGTCCAGCTGTACAGTTGTATGCAGGCCATGTCTAAAGTTGCCAAGTATCTTCTGAGCTATATGGCTCAGACAGCCCATGAATGAAGAACTTTGGCCCCAAAGTTTAAATATTAAGCCCAAATTGTATCATAACTGGTGAAATTATACTTTTAGCTTTACTAGAGCAAAGATCATCACTAGTAAAATCTATAGCTACAGTCCACTTCAATCTAGATTGATGACAATCTGTTTAAAATATTTTATCTCAGTGCAGAGTTTTAGAAGATCGGAGCAGAGTGCTGGAGAGGCATCCGGGATCAGTGCTTTGGATGTAATGTCACCCATTTTTGGAGTTATTTTTGACCAGGATTTGTCCTTTACCTCACATATAAAACATACATCTGTACAGCTGGTCTGAGGTCAGGTGACCCTGGAAGTGAAGATCATCCCACTGGTGGGCCATAACAAACTCCTTGTTTGCCACCACCACAGTCCATGCAACACTGGCTTTACTGACCAGCCTCGGAGCTTCAGTGTTCTTCACTAAACATGAGCATGGACTGTAAGCCACACTGAGCTGAATCGTACACTGCCTGTAAGGCTAAGTCTGGGAGCCGAAGCTGAGGGCCAGTAAAACCTCCCAATACAGACGAATCATTTTACGCACACTAATCTTACAGAAGGCAAGATTTAGCAAAATTCCACCCATAAAAAGACAGCCAATTGTGAGGCTTTCCAGCGCTTTTTCTTAAAACCCAAGTGTTTTCTCAGCTGTTGACTGGCAATTCTAGGCTGCTTGTTCCTTGACTGTGTTGAAGATCTAGAGTACTGCCCAGACATTAGCTACAATGCCTATAATTTTGACCAGCTGTCTTTGTAACTAATAAAAAAATAAATAAATAAAAATTGCTGTCTGCAAATTTGGACATGACTCTATTGTCGGTAGACAATATGCAGTGAGAATGGTTTCAGACTCAAAGAACAACCTTTTGCAACTGTAACTGGACTTGGTGTAGTCTATTAAATTACTCATCTTGTTTCCTGTACTGCATTATAATTACACTACACACCACCTTTTATTGTTATTGACTGTGTTTAATTTACATTTTGGATTAGCCTATTTTCTTCTTCATCTTATTATTAATCCCTGGTGAAATAAAAATTTTTATTTCACCAGAGACTTGAATTTCCAAATTCTGAATTACCGAACCTTAATTTAAGATAATGGTTAAGGGCTAATCTTAAAGGGTTGGAGAAATCATGTGTGTGTGAACGTGGGGTAATCTGGGGATGTTTGGCAAGGGGAGAGTGTGATCTGCATTGTGTGAAAGAAATCCTCAATCACAATGGATACCACTCTATGCTGAGGATGCATGTCATTCCCCATAATCGTGGTTTACTTTGTTTATTAAGCAAGACAATGACCCCAAGCATTCTTCCCGGTTGTGTGACAATTATCTGAAGAAATTAGCTGCTGGAATACTATTGGTGCCTTGACCAGCTCAGTGACTAGATCTGAACCTCATTTAGTTTGAAAACACTGGCCAAACAGCACAGCAGATCTTTGGGAAGTTCTGCAGTATAAAAGGCCTGGATTGAAATCACACCTAAATAGCTGCACAGAAAATCAGGGCATTTTTTGGAAAACTTTAATCAAATCAGGGATCAATTTACAACATTATTATATAATAGAAATACAAAACAAAAAAAAATACAAAAGGAGGGTACAGATTGAGGTTTCTGTATGCACGGCGGACTCGAGCGGTAAGCGTATGGCGTCACTTCCTGTTTCTGTACACTCTTGGGTTTCTACCGAAGCAATGTTTACTGATTAATTGTTGCTCTTATTTTTACTTAAATAAGTGATTCCTTCACACATGAATTAATACTTGAGTCGTGACATACGCTTGTGTTACACAAGCACCTGCTCTTGTAAAACATAAGCAGCTAAAGTTTACAAATTCCAGATTTCACCTGTATTAACTTCGTTAGCTTAGCAGTCATCCGTTAGCAATGGCTTCTCTGTCTCCCCTTCTCTCACTTGCTCGGTGTGTCTCATGTTAAGTTTTTCCTCTGCCTCTTATAGTGATAATGGTATATGTAACAAGTGTAAGGTTTTTTGCAGCTTTGGAGGCGAGGCTCACGGAATTGGAAGCGCGGCTCCGCACCATGGAACAACTCAGCTAGTCAGGCCCCGGTAGCTGGTGCGGGCCGACCTAGCGCAGCCCCTGCTAGCTGACCCCCGGAAGTTCCCGAGCAGCCAGTCCGGCTGGGTAGCGGTCCGTAAGAGATCTAATGCTAAACAGACGCCCGAGGTTCACCACCAGTCGGTTCACGTTTCTAATCGATTTTCCCCACTCAGCGACACACCCGCTGAGAAACCAACTCTGGTAATTGTCAGCTCTATAGTCAGAAACGTGAAGTTAGAGACTCCAGCGGCCGTAGTCAAATGTCTTCCTGGGGCTAGAGCGGGCGACGTTGAATCATATTTGAAACTCCTGGCTAAAGATAAACGTAAATACAGTAAGATTATTATTCACGTGGGAGTTAATGACGCCTGATTACGCAAATCTGAGATCACTAAAATGTACGTTGAATCGGTGTGTAACTTTGCAAAAAACAATGTCGGACTCCGTAGTTTTCTCTGGACCCCTGCCACATCTGACCAGTGACGACATGTACACCCGCATGTTGTCATTCAACCGCTGGCTGTCTAGGTGGTGCCCACCGAACGATGGGGGCTACATAGACAATTGGATACGTTTTTGGGGAAAACCTAGGCTGATTAGGAGAGATGGCATCCATCCCACTTTAGATGGTGCAGCTTTCTTTTTCAGAAATATAGCTGGTTTTATTAGACAACCAAAAGAATGACAATACAGAGTTGAGCCTAGGATGCAAAGATCCAGTCCTACGTGCCTCTCTGCAGTATCCTTACAACCGTCACCCCCCCCACAACTCCCACATACTTATAGAGAGTGTGTCTGTTCCCCGACCAACTAAATTACATAAACTAAAATCGACAACAAGAGGAGTTAATCATGATAACCTAATAAAAGGTAAGACTACTCCTTACAGAACAAAACCCTAAAACCATTAAATGTGGATTATTAAATATCAGATCTCTCTTCTAAATCTCTGTCAGTAAATGACTTAATAAGCGATCATCAATTCGATTTATTTTGTCTCACTGAAACTTGGTTGCAGCAGGAAGAATATGTCAGTCTAAATGAGTCAACCCCCCCAAGTCATATTAATTATCATGTTCCTAGAAGCACAGGCCGAGGTGGAGGAGTTGCAGCAATCTTCCATTGTAGCTTATCAATAAACCCTAGACCTAAACATAGCTCATTCAACTCATTTGAGAGCCTTACTCTTAGCCTTTCACACCCAAACTGGAAAACTCAAAAACCACTATTTGTCATCGTGTACCGTCCCCCAGTCCCTTATTCAGAATTTGTGATTGAATTTTCTGATTTTTCTATCTGATTTAGTGCTTAGTACAGATAAAGTCATTATAATGGGTGACTTTAACATTCATGTAGATGCTGACAGTAACTGCCTCAACACTGCGTTTAATTCATTATTAGATTCAATTGGTTTTTCCCAAAATGTAAATAAACCCACTCACTGTTTTAGTCACATTTTAGACCTTGTCCTTATGTATGGAAATGAAGCGGATAATTTAACAATATTTCCTCACAACTCTCTTCTGTCTGACCATTTTTTAATAACATTTTGAATTTACAATAAGGGACTATACAACAGTTAGGGAAAAATTTCACTATAGCAGATGCTTAAGTGAAAAAGCTGTCAACAAATTTAAAGAAATTATTCTTTCATCATTTGCTTCACCATATGTTAATACAATGGAAAGTAGCCACCTTAATGTTACTCCTGCACAAGTAGATTATCTTGTTGACAATTCTGCCGCCTCACTACGTACAATACTCGATAGTGTTGCCCCTCTGAAAAAGAAGGCAGTAAACCAGAAGAGGTGATCTCCATGGTATAGTTTGCAAACACGCAACTTAAAACAGGCAACACGAAAGTTATAAAAGAAGTGGCTTTGCAGAAATCTAGAAGAATCTCATTTAGCATGGAAAAAGTTTACAAATGTACAAAAAAGCTCTCCGAGATGCCAGAACAGCATATAATAATATGCTGTTCTGGCATCATTAATAGAAAAAAACAAGAACAACCAGCGGTTTCTGTTCAGCACTCTAGCCAGGCTGACTAAGAGCCATAGCTCTGTTGAGCCTACTATTCCCTTAACTCTGAGCAGCGATGACTTTGTGACTTTCTTTATGAATAAAATTGTAGCTATTAGAGAACGAATTCACCAGATCCTCCCCCTAAAAATTACAGATAGATCTTCATGTACAGCAGTGCTAGAGTCATCGATAAGGCCCCACTCCCTGTTAGACTACTTTTTACCCATAGATCTCTCTGAGCTAACTTCAATTATTACCTCATCTAAACCAACAACCTGTCTGCTAGACCCTATTCCAACTATACTTGTTCTGTTAGATCTTAGGGCTGAATTTGATACCATTGATCATAACATTTTATTACAGAGACTAGAACATGAAATTGAGATTAAAGGAACTGCACTAGGTTGGTTTAAATCTTATCTGATAGATTTCAATTTGTTCATGTTAATGATGAATCCTCCATGCACACAAAGGTTAGCTATGGCTTTCCACAGGGCTCTGTGTAAGGACCAATTCTTTTTACTTTATATATGTCTCCTTAAGGCAACATTATTAGAAAGCACTCCATAAATTTCCACTACTATGCTGATGATACCCAGCTATATTTATCTATGGAACCAGATGAAAATAATCAGTTAATAAAGCTTCAAGCCTGCCTACAAGACATAAAGGCCTGGATGTCCCACAATTTTTTACTTCTAAACTCAGACAAAACTGAAGTCATAGTATTTGGGCCCAAAAATCTCAGAGATATGATGTCCAATCATATCGTTACTCTAAATGGCATAAGTCTGGCATCCAATACTGCTGTGGGGAACCTTGGACTTATTTTTGACTTTCTGCAGGTGTCCCCGGCTTTGAAGCTGTGTGTCTTCCAGTGTACAGCTACTGGTCCTACCAACCTGCCCAATGTTTTGTTGTTGCTTTTGTTGCTCTGTTCTTTTCTCTCTCCCCTTTCCACTCACCCCAACCGGTCAAGGAGGATGGCCATCCACCCTGAGCCTGGTTTAGCTGGAGGTTTCTTCCGTTAAAGGGAGTTTTTCCTCTCCACTGTTGCCTATGGCTTGCTCCAAGGTGATTTGTTGGGTTCTCTCTATACATCTTTATAATCTTGACTATTCTGTAAAGTGCCCTGAGATGACTTTGTTGTGAATTAGCGCTATATAAATAAAGGTGAAAAAAGTTGAATTGAATTGAAAAGTGTATAGGTTTTTTAAAAACGTTTTCTTGTGTGAATCTTGTCTCATTTTGCAGTAAAGTATACACTGACAAGTGCATAAGCTTCAAATGCATATGTATCACATCGGCTTTTCTCACTAAAGGCATTAAAAGAGAGCTTGCCTCAATAACCTACACAATATTCAGTAATGCTTATAAAAATAAACTTCAGAATGGCAGTTTAGAACCAGGAAAACAAGTGCCAGAAAGCTCTTAACTGTACTGTAATACATGGATATTACTGTAGACTTAGTATACATATAATAGCATGTATATTAAACATATAGTTAACATATGTTAAACTTACTCTGAGGTACTTTTAAACACATACAAAAAACAATTAGGCAATAGTTCTGTGGTTGAATAAGACAACTTTTTGACAATTAGATGAGAGCCTAAGTTGTGAAGAACCTGGGTAACAGTTGCTGTCTGTATAAATGGTCTGCACTTATATAGCGCTTTTCTACCTATTGGCACTCAAAGCGCTTTACACTGCTTCTTATTTACCCAATCACACTCACAATCACACACACATTCATACACCGATGGGGGAGCTGCTATGCAGCTGGCCAACACTCACCGGGAGCAACTAAGTTGGGGTTCAGTGTCTTGCTCAAGGACACTTTGACATGTGACCAGAGGAGCCAGGGATTGAACCAACAACTGTGAGATTGGTGGACAACCGCTCTACCTTCCTGCGCCACAGTCGTATAGTCTCTCCTATCTTAGCTGCTGGAACTTGTTACTCATTCTGAGGAGTCATAGGTGATTTGGTGGCCTTCTTCACTTATTTCCTTCTTGGACAGTCAGTTTTTCAGGATAGCCTGATTTATACCTGTGCCACATTTCTTTCATTTATTAACAATGGATTTAACTGTACTCCCAAGAGATATTAAGTGACTTGCTGTGACTGTGTCCTTGAGCAAGACACCAAACCCCAACTCAGTTTATCCCAGTGAGCCAGCTGTATAGTTCTCCCCCATTGGTGTGTGATTGTGAGTGAGAATGGGTGAATGAGAAGCAGTATAAGGCGCATTGAGTGCCAATAGGTAGAAAAGCAATATAGAAGTGCAGAACATTTACCATTTACTTGAAAACATTCTTGTATCTGTTCCCTGACCTCTGCCTTTCAGTTTACACAGTTGCATGCAGTGTTCTTTTGTCTTCATGGTGTAGTTGTTGCTGGATACTGATTAACTTGTAAATGAATATTTTAGGTACAGATGTAATTATACTAAAATACTTTAAAAACCACTGCACTCAGGTGATCTCTTTAACTGCATGACTTATGAAATCTATTGCCTGCGCAAGTGATGGTTTAGTAGTTATTTAATCATTTTATTACCCAAGCATGCAAGCAGTGTAAGCTTAGATGTAACATACTGTATGAAAATAATATACAGAGAAATAAAACAGAGCAGATGTATTATTCAATGATATTATTTAGACATAATACTGAACATGGGATAAATACAATGTAATCTATTTATTTCTAACTTCAATTTATATTGCTTTGTCGAGATTTTATTTCATTTAGTCATTTGTCAAATGCTTTTATCTAAAGCAACAAGTAAGGTCCACAAAAGCAAAAAGTCTAAGGAAAGAGAAAACAGAGCAAGAAGCTATGAGAAAAAAGTTTCATTTTCATTAACAAATTTGGTGCAAGAAAAGAAAAATGTCTATAAACACGTTTATAGACAGTGTTTGCACACACAAACCACAAGATAACATAATTCACGTATAAAGGAATGTAAATGGTCTACACTTATATACTACTCACAAAAAGTTAGGGATATATTTGACTTTCAATTGATAATTCAGAATGGACCTAAAATGCACAATACACTTAACAGGTGAACTTAATTTTTCCTTCTCTAAACTTTTGAATGTATATGTCCACTGTTTAATGTTTTAGTACTTATTGCTTAACATGCTGTTCTCCAACAAGGTGATTAACTGCAAAAATCAAAACGTAATTCATGAATCATGCTTGATCGACCACTAAATGTTCTGGTTCAATAACAATTTGTATTTTAACACTCTTCTGCCATCATGCGATTCACAATTTGACATCATCAGATGACACCTAACAATTGACAAGTTACTGAGACACTGACATTTTTTGTTGTGGTATACTTACACATATCGTATCAATAAATTGTTAGAAATGAATAAATTACCATTCCATGCTTCCACTTAAATGCACTACTTTCATTATATAATATCACTGTAGCAAGTGTCCCTTGGCGAGACACTGAACCCCTAACAGCCCATTCCCCCCCCCAGCTGTCCAGTGCTGGTCCAAGCCCGGTAGAAATTGGGGAGGGTTGCGTCAGGAAGGGCATCCGGCGTAAAAAAAACTGTGCCAAAGCAACATCTGAACAATGATCCGCTGTGGCGACCCTGAACTCATGGGATATGCCGAAAGGAAAAAAAAAAACTGTAGCATGAACAGTTTATTATCATAAATTTCACCTGAAACTCAAATATCCCCAACAGCACTCTTCTACCTTATAGGTACCCAGTCACACTCACAATCACATGCTGATGGGGGATCTGCTATGCAGCTGGCTTACACTCACCAGGAGCAACTAAGTTGGGGTTCAGCGTCTTGCTCAAGGACAATTAGACATGTGACCAGAGGAGCTGAGGGTTAAACCAACAACGCTGGGATTGTTGGAAGACTGCTCTACCTCCTGAGCCAATCATCCATGAGTTAGTCTGATTTACACACAGTAAAGCCTCTAAAAATAGAGTTATAGGCTACACAGGTACCAGTTAGTAGCATATTCTTGCAACTTTACTGTCAATTGTTCATCATTGTGCTAGTACTTTCCCTGAATACGTGCAGAGTGCAGACAGATTTATAGTTAATTTTTTTCTTCGTAGCCTACAGAAGAATCTTGTTCTGCTGGTACATCTCTGGTTCTCTCTCTCTTTTGTTGTTCAAATTACAACCAGTTTGTAATTAGTGTACTATAAGGTGAATATTGCCATCCAGTGTTGTTCCTGTGGTGCTAGGACTTGCTGCTTCAGTAGATCAGGGGTGAGCACACAGCTTCTGACTGACTGAACACAGCCGATCCAGGTAATTAATCATAATCGTAAAACATTAAAGAAATATACATTCTGAACAATATCCAATAAAAAGATCATTGGGCAGCTAAATATGAAAAGAAACTAAAATCATAATAGCAGAAAATTACAAATAAATGAATGACACTATCAGTGAATCCAGTAAGATTACAATCTTTTGTGCTAACTTTTGTTGTTGCCTTTGTTTTCTACAATTTTGCGCTTCTTCTCCTCTGTTGTTTTAAAGATGCTGGCTCTGTAGTACTGCAGCTCTTTAATGCTTTCCAAGATGTCATCCAAGGCTCTGAAGGAGAAGAACAGAAGTGTAATATTTCTTGCAATACACTTATGATGCCTAAAAGTCAGCAAAGGCAAAACAAAGGACCATATTGATTAATCATGGTACAGCCAGCTGCACCAGGATTAATCATGATGTGGAAAATGTTAGCCACAGTGCTGTGTACATTAACATGTTAAAATTAAATGCTAATAGCATTGGTGAATGAACAAAGCCCACCAAAAGTTTGTTTCCATATTCTCCAATTTAATTTTAACATGTTAATGTACACAGCACTGTGGCTAACATTTTCCACATCAACCAATTAAGAACATATAATGAAAATGAGAAAATTACCTGGAGTTTATAAAACCTACCCAAAATGTTACTATGCCATTATCCTCAGGGAAATTTGCAAGAGCAGCTGGGGGCATTGACTCCCCCACCACATGATCAATGGTGTAAAATGAAAGAAAACAGTGTTTTACAAGTGGTAGTCAACTTCATTCAGTCACGGATATGGTGTGTACAGATGCTCAGGCTGCAGTACAGTAGTTAAAACAAAAGTGAGTTTTTTCACTAGCAGAATATATAATGACCTCAATGTGCAGTTACAACCTGAAAGTCAGATAGGATACAAGTTAATTGCTCCTCAAAAATGTTTATGTTTAGTATGCAAGGTATTAATAAATGTACCTTAAACACAGCAGCAAAAGATGTGCAGAAGAGATGTTGATTAAACAGGTTTGTCTAAAATTTCTTGTTACAAATGCTAAAAAAATCATTAGGTACCATTGCTGTAAATGTGTGTGTACATTTTCCTTTATAACAAATATTTAAGGAATCATGCCCTGTATACTTGCTTAACAGCTTTTTATTCTGCTTGAGCTTTTTGTACTTTTGTTACATTCAGTATATCGTATTGACAATGCCTTTGTGCATTTGCTTAATACTGCTTCCTGTAGTATTTTACTTGTAAGGGAAGACAATCAACCGTGATTTAGATGTAGCAATATTTTTTGTGGACGCAGTGCTGTGGTAGAAGAGGTTCCCCTTGTTTTCTGTATACTCCTAATTTGTTGGATGTGACTAATCATTTTTGGTCCACAGAGGTCCAAGGCACAGACGAACAGCTAATCCAAGTTGACACCAAACATGAGTTGGTTTTAGTGCCTGTATGTGTTCAACTATATAATGCAGGGGTCTCAAACTCAAATTATCTTGGGGCTGCAAGAGGTAGAGTCTGGGTGAGCCGCATCAAGTATTCCACAAAAAAAGCTTTGTTACAAAAACTAATCTTCTCAAACGTCATTACTAAGAGTAATGAGGTTACTTCAATTGGTTCTTCTGAACATGAACAAGAATGGTTCTTCTGAACATGGCTTCTCTTGCCTACTTCTTGTTGCCAGAGACCTGGCAGCGCTTCCTCTCATGTAGCTGAGCCATATTTGGCTTGAGGGAGAGTGCAGCTGATACCCTCAGTATGGCTTGAAGATGATAGTAAGTCTGGACCTGTATTTGGACTTATTGAAGTTCAAGTTAGATAAAAACTTTTTGCACAAATATGTGCTCCCAAAAAGGCACAAGCTCAGGGGAGCCGGGGGTTGCACAAGCTTGTCTACTTTTCCACTCACCTCCCTTTACCTGGTTTTGAGATCAGAGATCACTGCAGGTCAATGAGCTCCATTTGAAGCACAGGAGGGGCATCTTTTACATTAAGGAAGAAGGGGTCATGTCTTTCATGATGACATGAATATCATAACATCTGTCGACAGTAGAAAGTACCAGGATAGCGGTAGCAGTAGCTATCCAAAAGATAGCAGTGGGACACCATTATTTATTATATACAAACAATGGGATGCAGCCATGGAGCTGTTATTTACTGGCTCTTTCCCCAGTGGATTCAGCGGTACGTCCTAGCCAACACCGATGTTCCGTTGACTGAACTGAGGCGCTAAGCCCCTGACGAGGCTCCAGCCTGATTCCAAAGCGGGACAACGGGCGGGAGCTGGCTGAGTGGCCCCATCGGAAGTCCTCTTCCCTCGGTGACATTGTCAACGGAACATCGGTGTTGGTCATTAATGCCGGTAACATTGACTTCGTCCAGCTCCAAGTCAAACATACTCATTTCAAACACAGTAAGAAGTAGTAATTGTATGATGGTTATGTGATGTTGCATGGGTGCCTCCATAGTTGTGCAATGATTCTCTGCTAGCATCAAGCCAGGCCGATGGCCCGACCCAGGAGACGTATACACCACTGTGATTGGTAGGTTCGCTCAGCTCCAGCTTGCACCAAAAAAGGACCTTCCGGACACAACGCGTTAAAGAGGCATTCATATTAAACTCCCGGGCCTCACTAACATTAAACTTTTATATTGTCCTGCGGGCCACAAAATATCGTCTTGCGGGCAAAAATGGGCCTCAGGGCCACGTGTCTGAGACCCCTGATGTAATGTATGAGTATAATTAAAAATGCCATTCATTACCCCCGCCCCCCCCAAAAAAATAAAATAAAAAAATAAATAAATAATACAAATTCTTTAACTTTTGAGAAAAGACTTCTTCTGCAGAGCTTTAACCTACTTATTTTTATTCAAGCAATGTGATTATCCCAGGCATAACTACATTTCTAATTGCAGGGGGCCTGGTGGTATTGGGTTGAATTACAGAATGCCCAACTAGGTGTGGCCCTGCTCAGCCACCAAGGCCGAGCTTGGATAAAATGGGAGGATCTTAGCGGGAAGAGCATCCGGCAGCAGGAAGGGCATCCGGTATAAAAACTCATCCCAAATCAACGTGCAGAACAAAGCCGAAATACGTTTATTGCATGTTAAGATTTTTCTTGTCATTTACCTGTGGGTAGCTTTCTTGTGAGGCACTGTTTTGTACTCCTCTGGAAACCACCGTCTGCATACGGAATAAAAGCAAACGATATTAATATCACTTTGCATTATACGATTAAAATTATCATACACAGTGAAAAGAGCCGAACTTTTTTACAATACAATCCCTATATATCACTTCTTTAGACGTACTGCTAAGTAGAGAAGCTTTAAATCACTTTCAGCACAATATAATCAGTGGGGCTTGAATAACAAGGTCTTATAAAGGGCAAAATTACAAATATACCAATGCCTTTTCAGACATTAAAGTTTTATTTAAACAAAACACAGCAATAAAATATTTTTTTTATTTTGATATACTTTATTGATGCCTATGCTAAGTTGTTAGACACCTGGGGCAGCTGTGGGGGACTATGGCTCAAGAAGTAGAGCAGTTGTCCACCAATCATGGGAGTCTGAGCATTTTGGGTACCAATAAAACAGAAAAAGGAAATGCTATTTTAGTGCAAACTATTTAGCATTATTACAGTTGGCTCACGAATTTCAGTGTGTTGTCTAAGGACACTATGAGATTTGCACAGGAGGAAGCGAGAATTAAATCTAAGGTTCATGGATGAGTGTGTCCACACATATTTTTAGGGGTTTGAAAAGGATCAATCTTAGTTTTTCCAAACACATTCTGAAAAACTGGCCCATGCTAGTCTCCTTAAACAAAACAGCAAATATGAACATATTTCTCGAGTACTTAAATCCTTTTTTATGGGTCCTAGTACAACAAAAGTAGCTTTGAAATTCTACTGGTTGTGTATAAAGTTTTTAATGGTTTGGCATCTGACTGTAGTCCAGCCAAACAACTGTGTTCATCTTGCAGTCATTCTCCAAATATGTAATGTCAGTCTTTACGCTTTTAGTTACTGCGAACCTTCTCTCTGGAATAACTACCAGAGGACCTGAGAGGATTTACAACTGTTTATATATTTAAACGAAAGCTCAATTAGTTTTTCCAGGCATATGACGTTTAAGTAGATATAGACAGATTAGCCACAACATTAACCTAATATCTTTATTTTATGGAGTTCAAAGGTCATCATGGCAACTCTGAGCATTTTGCAGCTACACAACCCCATATGCAGCTAAGTGTGACGTGTGAACACTGTGCATAGGTGGTTGAAAATAATATACTCAAGTTAAAGTGAATGTATGAATAAAAAAAAATTCTAAGGAGAATTCAGCTTTGGAAAATGTCTGGAGTGGCATTTTTAACTCACAGTGGGAGATCGCCCAAGCGAGAAGCATCCTCACATGTGGCTTATAAATGTGCTCGAGGAGGCACAACATAATTTAAAATTAAAAAAATTGGGAATGGGTGTTTTGTTTGAAACACATCTGAGCTGTGCAACTAATAAAGAAATGTTTAATTGAGCAGCTGAGTGATAACATTATCACTACGCCCACTCATTTGCTTTTAATCATACGGAGGATTTGGCACAGTGAAGTGTGCTACACGCTCACTTAGTTTCACAAGTACTGAAAAAAAAAGTGTTTTAAACAACACTGGCTTTTGAAAATATGCTGAAATATACAGTAAATAATAACAAAGTAAGGGTCAAAGTAGTTAGTATGTGTGTGTAAGTGTTTTTCAACTGGTAAGGCTCAACTATTTGTTGTAAAACTCATGTTACATGGCTTTTGTTTCTGAGACTTATAGCAGGGGTCTCCAACCTTTCTTTCCCCTGAGAGGTACTTTTACACAATGAACATGGCTGAGAGCCACTCGTGTATTGTCACATTTATTCTGAAAGCTTATTTCAATCTTAACAAACTGATGAAGCAGTTTTCCTAAACCAAAACATTGCTATGCTGTCAGGGACAAAATGTTGGTGTCAAGAACTCACAATTTCACATAAATAATCACATAAAATATTTTTTCATGTATTTTTGCAATTAGTGTGTATGCCTTTCTTTCTATTGTATATTGTACTGGTTTGGGTACCAGCGGCGGCTTTGTGCATGAGCGATTAATTTTATTTTTGCAGTTTGGACACATATTTAACTGAAAGAAGCCACTGTACCCACCAACTTAAAGACTGCGAACATCATTCGTGTACAGAAGCACTCAGTGCAACAGACTTATAATCATTCAAGCATGTGACCACTACCACCAATATCATGAAATGCTTTGAGAAACTGGCAATGAAATATATTAGGGCCTCCAACCCTGCTGACCTGGACCAGTTCGCCTATAAAACCAATAGGTGCATTAAGGATCCCATCCTGCTCGACACTACTGTTACACACCTGGAGAACTCTAACACCTATGCGAGATTGCCGTTTGTTGATTTCAGGTTTGCCATCTCTGTGGTTGAATAAAGGACTTTCTCTCCAGACCACAGCACGTGAGACTTGGAGACCTCATCTCCTCTAACACAGTGTGTTCCACTTTTCACATGACTGCTCTCCTATTCATAACACAAATTACATATACAAGACGATACCCAACAATGACGAAGCAGCCTACACAGAGGAGGTCCAGGCCCTCACATCCTGGTGCCAGAACAATTACCTGATCTTCAGCACCAGCAAAACAAAAGGAGCTTGACATTGACTTCAATAAACACAAAAACACAACACAAGTCAGTCTTGGTGATCAATGTAGAAGAGGTGGGAGTTTGTAGAACAGGTGGGAGTTTTAAGTACCTTGGTATTCAACTCTCAGAGGACCTAACGTGGGTAGTGAACACCAAGGAGCTGGTGAAGAAAGCCCAGCAGAGACTCTTCTTCCTGTGGACCTTCAGGAAAACCTGGCTACCACAGAAACTCCCGATTAACTTCTACCAATGAACCAAAGAAAGTGTCCTAAGCTATGGCTGCACAGTGTGGGTACCCAGCTGCACCTTGGAGGAGAGGAAAGACCTGCAGCATATCACCTACACTGCACAAAAGATCATCAGTGAATTACATATGCTGCTGTAAAAGGACTGCTTCAAAGACACTTTTTGTACAGAAATCTGCAATGACAATAAAGAATTCTCTTTATATCTTAAATGTCAAATAATCACTTGTGAATTTCAGACATGGGACCGCTAGTTTGCCGAGTGACAAATTTGACAAATTAAGTTTTCAAATTTAAGTAGGAGTCATTAACCCTTTGGCGAACCATTTGGAACATGCTTGTGAGCGACGTGTTGGAGACCCCTATATTATAGTATATATTATACTACTTATATTACATATATTTGACTAATTCTAATTTTGTCTCATTAAAGGCTTTTTGGGTTTTTGTTTAACAGGTTGAGGGTTTAAGCCCAGGGGGTGGGGTTGAGGGTTGTGAACAGTCCACTGAGGCAGCTTTTGTCTGTGAGATTAGCAGACTGGGAAATTCAACCATTATGTGCTACATGTATAAAACGATTTTCCAGACATTTCCTGGAGTTCATATGATAAATAGGTTTTATTTTGAATTTTGCAGGTGAATAATGTATGTGACCATTGCCTTATGCCAGTTGGTTAGAATATATTAATTAAATTTATTATATATTAAACTTATTTGTTATTGTGATTTTATCAACTGTATAAAGGCTTACTGGCTCTACCTAACAATAAACACATTGTAAATACACATCCTAGTTAGTTAGAGTGATGTGTGCTTGTGGCTGCTTGGGAAGATGTCTTTTTCATGTTGTGTAATGCCTTAAGTGTAAGAGAATGTGAATTCTAAAATAGTTTCCAAAACTCGGCGTGAAGGTATCACACACTGCACAGTCACACAACCACTTACCTGCAAAGCTCCTTAATGGTGCTGACATCAATGATTCTGTAGTGAAGGTGGTACATAAACTGTGGCATGAACTTGTCCAGGAACCTCTTGTCTGCATGCACAGAATTTCCTGCAGGAAAATAAATTATCACACTATAGGAACCAGAATAACTAATATCAACAAGTGGCATTACAGTTTTCCTGCAGGTGTTAAAAAGTAACTCACCAGCAAGCGGACATTGTCCTGGTGGGGTGTGCTGTCTGACAAATGACAGAAATTCATACTCTGCTTGTTGCAGTGTGATTTTGCTGTCCCGTACAGCCTGGGTTAGTCCTGACTAAAACACAAATAGACTGGCTGAACAATAAGACACTTTCTGTTACAAACTACTTTAAAAGAAGACTTCAACTGTTACATGATTGAAATAAGCCACAGATGAGAAAAGAAAGAATTTCATACAGTTTGATTTGTTACACGAGGCTTGTCCTCAGTACACACAGTAGCAACAGCTCCTTTAGTTCAGCAGTTACTATCACCATGTGACATTGCTTCAGCTTTCTCAATCAACAACAAAAAAATACAGATATAACATTACATTATTTAATTATTTTAACCTCTGAACAAAAAAACCTCCCATCTGAAAACAAATTCTTAATTTATTCAAAAGCAAAATTCCTTAGTCACAGGAATAACATTTGATACTTTTTATGACCCTGATATTAGTGAATGCTGAGTCGCAGTTTAAGAAGTTTAACTACTTTTAAAAATTATTTTGTAAAGTAAATCTTATTATTATTTGTATACTACTAAAAAAATAATATTTTTTTTTTTCTAATCTCTGCCCTTTTCATTTTTCTTAATCGAGCTATCGAGCCAGTAAAACATTTTAGCTATTTGCCCAAAGGACAGAAGGAGCTTGGGATCAAACTGCTGACCCCACAACTGATGAATGACCACTTTATTCTTGGAGTGACAGCGACCTCATTGGCATGTACAATGTGACTATGTCAGTTTTGCACTGACAATTAATAGCAGCTGTCACTGACTAAGTCAGATTACCACAGGTTTTGTTGTGACCTGTCCAGACCTCGAAAATGCTAGTGAGTAGGTAGAAAATCCAGACCAATTTTTAGCAATTCAATTTCACTTGAGTCCACTAAGTGAGATTAACAAATGTTATAACCTTGATGATGTGTATGCAGTTTCTCAGCTGTCTGCCTCTCTGCTTAAGTTATCCACATGTAGGTGTTGAGCATAATAAGTTTGGCTAATTGCTAAGAATATGCTAAACCACTATCTGTCTGTCTGCTGAAACATAATAACTGAGCATGTTCTGGCAGAGCCTATTACCGGGCTAGATACTAAACTATCAAGTGTTATCACATGACAGTGTGAAGTACTTTCAATTTCTCTTAAAGCCACTGACCACTGCTTACCTTTCCATGGTGCTCTTTACACCAGTCTGACATGCCTTCCAACAGTTCGTCTGGCTGGTTAATTATCAAGTTGGGCCCCTGCCAATTGAGAACAGATCAGTTTAAATTCTATGATAGACAGATGGAAGAGGCAATGAAATCCAAGTATCCAATAAAAAAGGGTATTTATGTTCTCATTACCTCAGCTAAAATGTTCAAGTCCAAGTCTGTAATAATGCATGCCATTTCAATGATCTGGTCTTTCTCAATGTTGAGACCTGTCATCTTAAAAACAAACAAACAAGCAAAAAAACAAAACAGGATGATTTATTTCTGTATGGCCCTTAAAAGAAGCATTCCTTCAAAGAGCAAGGATGTTTTTTGTTGTAGTAGGAATTATGACTGTTACATGCTGGCAGAATATTATGTCAATTAACCATTTTAAGTTGCCACCAATTGTAGGTTAAAGTGTAAACTTACTTTTACACATTATTAAATAAACTGAATTCTTTGCAGTTGAGTGTGGGGATAGGTGTGAAATAAATGTTCATGGAAAGATGTGACATACTATGAGTACAAAGTTTAAGGGCTAATGGACTTCCCTCTGACTTTAAAAGTCCACCTAATATCACAGTTGGTAATCTTTTGTTTTTTGTAGTCAAATATATTACAGGGTTACGATTAATGATTACAATATTGTAATGTATTGTTAATGTGTCCATACAACGAAGAAAATGTTCCCCCCCTTTTCCTCTGTTGCTGTTAATCTGCAGAGACACAAATATAGCTAAATATAAGATAAATAAATTAAAATTTCTGCATTTTCTATCCTTACACAGTTAAAAATATGGAGTTGAAGCTCTTGCCATCCTTTATGGCCTTCCTAAGTTGATATCCACATCTGTTGTAGTTGTCAAAACAACTGTGTGCTTGGAATACACCCCAGACCTAACAATTGATTAAGGGTTTTTGATTAGGGAATTTCTGCAGAGTCATCCTAGACACCACATCATCAATGCACTTATTGATTTATTCAGTGACTGCCTATGCATATTTGGTGACATTGTTGAGATCATTGCTGCAGGCTGCCTCCTGGAAAATGTCCCAGTGTGTTGTATTGGTACAGTCACTCAGCTGCTTCGTCTGTTCACATTTTATATCAGAAACATCAGACCCCTCACAAAATATACAACCCAACTCATTGTACAGGCACTGGTCATATCTTGTTTTGATTATCGCAACACTCTGTTAATGGGGTTACCAGTATGCATAAGACATAAAGCAAATCTCTTCAGCTCAATGATCCCACGATGATTGAAAGAGCTACCAAACTCTTCACACTCAGCAAACTCACTCCCATTATAACAAAAAAAAAAACTGCTGAAAACAGAACTCTTCCACACCTCCCTATGCAATTATGCATTCTATAAAAACAAAAAAATAAAAATACAAATACAAATTATAGCGTCTGCTAAATGACTACATGTAAATGTAATTGCCCATTAACCAAAGTTAGCATCCAGCCACTTCTTAGCTAAAGTTACTTTTGGCCAGATATTAACATAACCAGTCTCTACCATCAATGTCATAACTGTATTCTCTAATCCAGTAGCTCGATCCTTTTGTCTGAAACCTCTTCAGAATGTATCTTTCTTGGATTGTGCAGTTTTCAACTCCATTAAATGTTGGATTACGTTTGACTTCAGGGGTTGAATAAATGTATCCAAATTGTTCAGTAATATTTCTGAATAAGTTAACACCTTTCTCTTCATATTGATTAAGTAACAGTAACTGTCATGCAATTACAATATTCAACTGCAATGTTACTGTTACTATAGTTGAAAAATGGAAACACATTACAAATAGGATCAAGGCAAAAGGATAAAGCAACTGGATTAAAGGACATATTCTATACACTGAAGGCAGTGTACTTAGGAAGTAGTTGAATGATACGACTGAATGATTTGACTGGTAGCTGCAATAGCTGTCTTTAAGTGTTTGTGCGTAAAGTGTCACTAGAAAGCTGATGTAAATTTGAAGTTCAATGTTCTTGTTCAATGATATTCACAAATAAAAAGCACTGAAGACAGTTGCCATTCTTCCCAGGAATGGGGTGCCCCAGCACATTTCCTCCAAGGTCAGACTGTGCAACAATCAGGGAAACAACAAAAAACAAAAAAACTATTCCAAGAGCTACATCTCAAACCCTACAAGTATCAGTGAGAATATTACATGGTAAGGTCCATGGCTTCATTAAAAAATGAATTGACCGGTATTGTATAATAATTCTACAGATACATTCATGACAACAAGAACGACTTTCTGGGATTACCAGACACCCCCGTTTAACTGACTATGAGGTATTTTACATGGATGTCGCAAACTCTGGCTAGTTTCTAGCATGCTCGTTGTTGTAACATGAGAAATTAAATTAGTCCCATCACTAGCTAGACCATGCAGTAATTTACATTATCCAGGAAACGTTATTTACACACGGCTACTTTCTAAGTTGTAATTTTAACGTTAACGGCACAACATTATAAAAAAACGTAAATTTAATGGGTGAACATCGTCATCATTTCATGCACATCTAGCTAACCACTTTAGTGTAACGTTAGCATTAGCTCGTTAACGTGGGTCAACTGAAAGTAGTTAAGGTTAGCATTAAGTTACCCACACAGCTAATAGTTGGCACCGTGTTTAATCATACGACATAACATTACCTCCAGGTCCACCCAAATCATTCTCTGGGACATCATAGCGGACGTCATGCTGATTCTCCTATACAACTGAAAAGCAAAGTTGAAACCGCTTCTGGAACTGATTTCGGGACGTGTTCCCGTTGCTTTACATGAGTTTATTAAACTCCTAAAATGCACGTTTTTCTGTAACACACTAATGCAGTCTGAACGATACGCGTCAAGCCGTCTGGCTGTAGTAAAAGCCCATACCGAAATCCGCGGACACGCCATCTGCATCTTAGACCGTCTTCCGATCTCAACTGTCGTAAAAACGTTCTTCCATGTCCGACGCTATGCACATAACTGCCTCTTATAATGTGCCCATAATCCTGCCCCACACAAACGATGTAAACATTTCTACATAATGGCTTGCCATCAGCGAGATGCAAAATATACGTCTTCCTACATTTACATTTAGTCATTTAGCAGGCGCTTTTATCTAAAGCGACTTACAAGTGAGGTACAAGGCAAGCAAAACACACAATTCATTTGAAAATAACATTTTGAAAAAAATTCTCAATTGATAAACTTATTTAGTGTCCACTTGCAAAGATATAGTTAAGTGGACTGCAGGTGTTTCTATAAAGATATTTTAGCTTAGTAGTGCAGGTTACATTTGCTTTAATTATTTGAAAACATTAGAAGCTACTTTTAATAAAATGCACTCCAGTACTACTCAAGAGGTGAAGAGGCGTGTGCAAGCAGGTTGGAACGGGTGGAGAAAAGTATCAGTTGTGTTGTGTGATAAAAGAGTATAAGCGAGAATGAAAGGAAAGGATTTCAAGATTGTGGTGAGACCAGAGATGTTGTACAGTTTAGCGACAGTGGCACTGAAGAAAAGACAGGAGGCAGAGCTGGAGGTAACAGAGCGTAAGATGTTGAGGTTTTCTTTAGGAGTGATGAGGATGGACAGGATCAGGAATGAGTACATCAGAGGGACAGCTCATGTTAGATGTTTTGGAGATAAAGTCAGAAAGGCCAGATTGAGTTGGTTCGGACATGTTCAGAGGAGACATGGGGAATATATCGGTGAAAGGATGCTGAGGTTGGAGCTGCCAGGCAGGAGGTCTAGAGGAAGATCAAAGAGGAGATTTATGGATGTAGTGAGAGAGGAACTGAAGTTAGTTGGTGTGAGAGAAGAGGATGCAGAGGACAGGGTTAGATGGAGGCACATGATTCGCTGTGACGACCACTGAAAGGGAACAGCCGAAAGGAAAAGAAAAAGGAGCACTCCAATACTACTCAGCCTACTACTTGTTAAGAATTAGATATAGGCCAGAAAGTTACACTTGTTGTTTTACCTAGTAACAGGATTAAAGGGTGACTTTCAATTTTCAACCAATTTTCAACTTGTTCTCTGTGACTTTAGTTTACAGTGTAAATGTACATGAATGCTTTTAAACTTCCCTCTGACTTCTCCATATTAAAATATTTCTCTGCTTTTAGGAGACACATCACTTTGAGGACTTTTTTATTGTTAGGAGTTAAGATGATGTCATCTGGGGGAGCTCTGAGCAGGTTGACCATGATTACAAACTCCATAGTGATATGATAATTCCTGCTAACTACTAGTATGCTATTGTGTTTGTGCAGTAGCATTTTACAATGAATGTGTAAAGGTCTTGATCGAATCTTATGGTCATTATTGGAGGCTGCAGGTGGTGATGCTGCAGTGTATAAAGTAATGTTAAAATCATTTTTTAAATATCATCACCCTTCAGAATAATAATGTTTGGCATCATGCATATTAAAGCTTGTGTTCATGTTTTCCAAGTTTCCAGGCATGTTGCAGAACTGTGAGAACATGAAAAGGATGGCACATGAAAAAGCCATGCTACAGGGAGTCAGCTTGTACAGTAAGAAATGCCAAATATAAATTAAAAGACTGAAATGTACTGGACTGATAAAATTTTCCTTCCCCCTCAAAAGATTCTTTTGATACTTTTTGGCCATGCAGTGAATCTTTCAGTGGAAACTGTAAATACGGGTATTAAATGTAAATTTCAAATAATTATCCCAAATAAATAAAATTGGCAAGCTCAGTTTCATAAACGCTGTGATTATGCCAAATCTCAAATGGTAAATTGGAAAAAGTGTCATTTTACAAAACACAACTCCCATGTTTAATTTTTTAAATGTCTTAACTCAAAATGACGATTACAAAAATATAGGACTGATCAGGAAACATTTGTTATAATGAAGAGACAGAAAATGCCATTTTGTTAATTTGTTTAGGTACAAATACAAAGCACCTTGTTTATTTTTTAATATGTTTTTTGTAAGTTAACTTTTTTAAGATAAGAAAAACAAGTTTGAGTTTTAAACATTTAAAAAAAACTCTAAATTAATATATATTTTTAAAGTGGGGCTTAGGGTTAGGATTAGGGTTAGTAAAAAATACATTTGTATTTATATTTAGCTGATAAAATGACCCTATTTAACTAGAATAATGCAGAAAAAAGAAGAAAATCAAGAAACTTCCTTGCTGTAGTGAACAACTTCCAGAAACAGCAACAATTTCCTGCCAAGGCTCTCAGTCTGCCATCTTGTCTGCAGCCAGGTTCTTTTGTAAGTGTGGAGAGTTCATGATTGTTTGTCTTTTATCAGTTTAGAAATGTTGTGCATTTTTATGACACATTATGCAGAAAACTAAGAAATTCCAAAAATTGCCAATACTTTTTATGATTACTATATGTCCTTCATGTGCGTAAAATTGGTCATCCCCTCTTTTCATATTGATATGCTGTACATACATCAAGATGCTGCTAAATAAGAGCTTAAGAGGTTAAATAACCAATTTATACGTCTTAATATTTACATTTAGGTTGTTCCAGATGTGTAAGCCAGGGACAAAAAGTATACTAAACACAATGCATTATTAAGCCATTTGGATAAATAATAGAAATGTTTGTATTTGTGAATGTGATGATAATGTCCTCAGAATTTAGCGATGAAGCAAGACAAAGAAGAGACAAAAGAGAAACACAGGGGCTGCTGAGCCCAAGATACATATTTAATGAGCCTACCTTTGTTCCACTCCATGCTATTTCAGAAGGTATACACAGTCAACATACATATGATCATGTGTCTGTGGTGTTTGTTTTTTGGTCATGCTGCTATTTGCTACAGGAAACACTAGTATACAGAATATTGAAGGCAAGCGTGGCTCAATTAGTTATTAAAACACCTCTTATTTTTTCCACTATTACTGTATGTTCAATAAAGTCATGAAAGATCATGACTCTTTGTATTGCCAGCTTAGAAATAGAGTTTGTTGATATTTATGATGCCATATCCTGAATAATTTATGCAGAAAACCAGGAAATTGCAAACACTGCGTTTTATAGTATTTCACAACTGTAACATTATGCTTTAAGTTTGTCTATATAATCGTTAGTATATATAATTGTATAAAATTGTATAGAGAACATAATAATGGGTGATTTACTAGTGAAGTGCTTATTGGGTTGTTTGTATAATTTTGTATTATGTTGTCCCTCAAGGATACATTAAAAAGGTTGCAGACTTGTTGCCCCAGCTATACAGAACTTTTACAGAACCTATACAGAACCTTTCTCACAGCTCAACCCAAGGCATCAGCAAGTCACTATGTTTACAGATATGTGCAGTGTGCAAAAGAGTGTTCAGTACCCAGTACATTGCAGCCGAAAAAAAAATCTGTCCTGCTACACTTTGTGTTAGAATTTCATGAGGTGTCTGTCATCCACAAGACACACTATGAGATAAAATCAGGTCTGATTCAACAACTGATTCCTGTTTTCAGTCCAGTAACCCTATATCTGTCAGGTTGGGCTGTCATCGGGCTTATATCATGCAGTCTGAACCTGGCATAAAACCCTTGAATCTAAAAGTGAACCCAAGCTATTTCTTTTGTGTCACAATGAATTTATATATAATGCATCAGTAAAAATGGGAAAATACAATGATGTTTTGGGAATTTTTATGTTTGTACATTTCTGCTATAGTTTCATCTTAGTATACTGTACTATCCTGATGTCAGACACAGTATGTTTGTTAAATTAATTTAAAATGGTAAGAGATGTATGTGGAATGTTCTATATGGTGAAGCCTCGTGATGAGAACTGACAGTAAAGCAGAGAGAGAGAGAGAGAGTGAGAGCGAAAGAGAGTGATGTGTGGGCGGGTGCTTTGTTGGCAGACTCCTGAGCAGAACAATATTACCCTTTTGGCTTTTCATACCTCTTCGATTTCCGTGCAGCGGACCACAAAGCAAGACAGACAGATTACATTAGGGAACCCCCCCCCCCCCCCCCCCCCCCACCCCCCCGCAAATGGGAGGGGAGGGTGAGCCCAATGTTAAGAGACGCTTTGCTATATTAAAGCAAGAAGATGCAGCTTCAGCGAATGAGGATGCAGAAATTGTAGGCTGCCTGCCGTGGTGGAGACGACAGTCATCTTCACTCCTCCGTCTGGTCACACAGTATTTAGTTACTGTAAAGTCCTGTCAGTCATACGGACATTATTGATACTCTTATATACCCTGTTGGGAGTTGCTGGACGTCAGGATGCGTGCTTTGCCTCTCTACATACTGTTCTTGGGTAAGTTAATTGCACCTTCCTGGCTGCAGTTGTGACCATTAGATTAATAATATGTATTGCTGTTTGCATTTGTGGGTGAGTTGAGGTAAAGGTGTCAAACGACTGTCTTGGCCACCCTTGATTAAGATGTGTTTTAGCAGAGAAATGTTCAACTGCTTGAGTTGATATTTGAAAAAAAAAACAAAAAAGGCTCTTCATCTTAGAGACCTATTACAAAGGTCAGGCTAACCCTATCAGATTGTAGGAAAATAATAGAAATATTTGTGTGATGTCACTGCTGTAGTTTGTAAGTTGCAGAATTCTGTAATTATAGAATATACATGGATGGATGTGGAATATACACTAATCAGGCATAACAGTATGACCACTGGTGCAATTCAGTGCAATCCCATACAGTGGCTCTGCCATGATTTCTATTTTTACAAGTGCGTTTTAAGAATAGGTTGTTCTAACGTTTTGGCCCCCTCATTCATTTTAAATAGGGTACATGGTACGTGTTGAAGTATCCTAAGTCAAGAAGCTAAACCCAAAGTTATCTGCTTTGGATAAAAACATTGCCAAACAAGTAAAAAAGTTCACTGTTGTCCAGGCACATATAAAAACTATGACATCTAATTTAATGGTTGTTGATTATTGTCATCTCTTCTGCTTATGTAATTTCTAGGTTGATGTCATTTGTAGGTTGACATGTGCAAGCACACCCAAACCTTGCTACTGTGACCTCACAGGGCCATTATATCACAATTAGTCCAGTTGTCCACAGTTTAATGGGGGATTTCATTAGTTGCATTATGGGAGTACGTTCAGCAGACCATGGCAAAAATGGCATGTTCTACCTCATGGCACTGCCCATTTCTCTATGGAGTTGGACAACTTGTCCTAGCCTAAGCCACAAATTAAATGCAGATGAATTAATTTGATGGATATATTAGATTTGAGTTAATTATGAAAACAGTTTGATTTTGTCTGAGCATGGAGCCACTAAGCTTTACATATTTAACAAGTGACAACATATTTGAGGTTGGGCTATGCAGTGCTGACTTTGTCAAAATGCACCCCAGGATTTCCAAAACTTACTAGTCTGAAACCAATTATCATCTTATAACTGCCTGCACTTGTGTTTTTGAAAGTTAATTTGACAGGAATTTTATACATATTTCATGTTAAGACCAGAAAGGTGGCTTGAAAAAAATGAATTAAAGTTGCAAGACTTATGTGTCAGGGGGATGTAGAATTTAGGCTCCCGTGCTGATTGGGTTGAACAAGGGAGTGTATATCTTCCTTAGGACTTTTTTCTTTCAAATAGCTGCTTTCCACTACCTCTATTTTACTCTTTTTTACCCTTCTTTCTATGTGACCTTTATGATACTCACTTTTGGTTCCCTCGTGTCCAATGTTATACTGCCAAACATCATAGACATCATCAAAAATTAGCTGGATCATGTGCATCACATGTCATCTGACACACACTGTCAGATGTTTTGACTGAAGTGATCACACAAACAATGAGTTCAACTGTATATTTCCCCTTGTCTCTCTATATAAAGTAGATAACCAGCAGCAGTACAAAGGATCTGTCAAGTGTGGAGATGACAGAAGTCTCCAGTGCCAGAGGTTAGGATGTGACATCTTGCCGTGCTCTGGTCTTGAATCTCTGGCAGCTGCCCACCCTTGTCAAGCCTCTATTCTTCTATCTTTCCTTCTTTCTCTTCTCTTCTGCCTCTGTAATGTGTCTGATAGATGATGCTGCAACTATATACTAAAACAGATTAAGGCTGTTTGGTCGGTATTCGGGTAAACATCAGACTGTTAGTGAATGTTCATTGGCCTAGGTTTTGTGGTGTATTCTGCATGACTTGATTTAGACAACTTTTGGCTCAGGCAGAGCCAAGATCCAATGATCCCAGGGTTGTTGGTTCGATTTCAGGTTCCTCTGGTTACTTGTTAAAGTGTCCTTGAGCAAGAGAGTGACCCCAACTTAGTTGGAGGCCAGCTGCATGTACTTAAGCAACCAGGGTATCATGTTCCTTAGAGAAACCAGCTTTATGAGTTACTGTGTTTTAATGCACTTAAGAAACCTGGTTAATGGAACTCTGTATATACCTAATTTCTTCTCCACCTGTGGTTTATTACTGTAGTCAAGGCTCCAAGAATTAAACTGTACAATGATATATATGGTAGAAAATGCTGTTTTATGACTGAAAAGAGGATAAGCAAGAAAATAAAGAAAGCTGAAACATAGTGTTACTTGTCTGACAAAACAAAATAATTGAAAAACGACTTATTCATAAGCACTTTGTGTTAGTTTCATTTTCAGTCAGACTTTGGCCAAACTTTGATGTAAAAACAAAGCGGCTTCTCCCTAAAAAAATTACCTCTCACGTATTTATTCTTTTACTGCCCTTTTGTGAGCCTTTGGCTATGCACATGTGCTGTTTAAAAAAGGCTGATTAAAAACCTGGTGATGAACATGAAAGAGAAATCAGTATTCCCTGGGTAATTTCTGTCTTGGGATAATCAGGTTGCCTAATGCCCTATTCTGATTTCAGAAAGCAGCTTCATGATATAAAGCTTTCCCAAGAAAGCAGACTGTAACCTGGTTACTTAAGTGTAAACTCAACTGATTTAACATGTTAGCTCTCCCTCTTAAGCAAACCCTACATATCCTTTAGAGCTTATCACTGTGGTGTGTTCAAGCCCCACTTGTTTACCCAGAAAAAGGTGTACTCGTACAGTAAACACTTAGTATATGTCCTTTGCTGACTAGATTACACTAAGAAAGAAAGTGTATATGTTTTTTTTCTTTAATACAAAAATTTATTCCAAATCTTAATATACAGGTTTCCATATGAAGTATGTTGGATTGCTGTTGATAGTTGCTATCTGAAAGACTCTATTTTCCTCTTTTATTTTCATTTATGGCATTGGGTTAACAAGGACTGGCTACCCGTGCTGTTGACCTAGAGGGTACTGGTAGAAATTGGGCTATAATGAGGATACGGTTAGATGGAGGCAGCTGATTTGCTGTGGTGACCCTTGAAAGGGAACAGCCGAAAGGGCAAGAAGAAGATAAGTTCTACACTGATGCACAGCAATGAATGGCCAGGCTGAACAAAGTGACCAATATTTTTTCTCAGAGAGCAGATGCATGACATTGTCCTGTGGAACTCAATTGGGCTGTGTGTGTGTATGCAGGGATGTGAAAGAGGTGGGGGTGGGTAGGTTAATGAGCTGAGTGCAGCAGCAGTGGGCGGGGGGACTTCCCCTTACTGAGCACTTGTTCAGCTATCTGACAAAAATCACAGTGACACATCCTCTCAACCTCTTCACATCTTCCCTTTTCTTCCTCCCTCATTGCTCTGTCACTCCAAAAAACCAGAAGCATCTATCTTCTTCTCATATAGAATATATGGAGAATTGGAAAGCAGCAATGCAATCCATACAAGGCAGTGGCTGTTTATAAAATTATCCATGTTGCACACAAAGAGGGTCAAAACCTGTATTATCACAAAGTAAAGTATAAATGAATATTAATGCTTACTTCGAACAGTTTATCAATATTTTTTTATTTATATGAAGATGTTTATGTAAAGGATTTGAAACAACTTAAAATTATGGACCACTTTCCAGAATTTAGAGGCTCTTAATCTGCCAAATTGCAGTAATTGCAGAATGCAATTGCAGTATAAAAACATATATTTTCCCTTTTTTTTTCTCCTCAACAAAAAACTGTAAAATTAACATTGTGCGACTGTGGCACAGGAAGGTAGAGCGGTTGTCCACCAATCTCGCAGTTGTTGGTTCAATCCCTGGCTTCTCCGGTCACATGTCGAAGTGTCCTTGAGCAAGACACTGAACCCCAACTTAGTTGCTCCCGGTGAGTGTTGGCCAGCTGCCTCATCAGTGTATGAGTGTGAGTGTGAATGGGTGAATAAGAAGCAGTATAAAGCGCTTTGAGTGCCAATAGGTAGAAAAGTGCTATATAAGTGCAGACCATTAACACAATACAGAACATAGCAGGTAATGTGTGTGTTTGCGTGGGAAAGTGCACCTGGTTTGGAGGATTGAGGAGGGGTAGTAAGGAAACACAAAATAGGTCTATTCATAACAAAAATGACAGTTTGGGGAGGAATAAAGAATAAGGGTACAGGACAGGAATACATGTACTAAGCCTAGAAACAAGTTGTAAGCATATACATTGGTACAAGGAAACAATTAAATAATAATAATAATAATACAAAAAAAGGGGTTAGGGTTGTGTGACTGAATACCTAGTTAAACTGAGGCCCAATTAGAGGAGTTGTTCATGGGGCTCCAGGGTGGTCATGCTTGTGTTTTGCGTTGTTTGTTTGGCTAAGTCTGTTAACGGTGTTGCTTTTGGCTCAACTGTCATTGTTTTGCTCCGAGTGACCAATACTGTCCCGCCCAGATCAACCCCAAATGCCTCTGCTTTAGGAGCCAAAAGCAGGCCATTCAGTAAAAAGGGGGTAAGAGAGAAAAATAAATAACTAAATTGAAAAGGAATAAGTAAAATAAGTATATATATATATATATATATATATAATAAATGAATAAATAAATAAATAAAAAGGAGAGGCAGGGAGCATTGGGAGAGCTAGAAAGATATACTAACTTTTATACCATGGAGATAAAGTATTGAGATAAATTGAAATGATAAGCTAATATTATTATTAGCTTATTAGGTAGTGGCAAAAGGAGTAAAAGAAATTGAAGAGAAAATCTTCAATAACTTGTACATGCCCATATATGCATTGGCATACATATACATATGGTAAATGGTCTGCAAATCACTTTTCTACCTATAGGTACTCAAAGCGCTTTAGACTGCTTATCATTCACCCAGTCGCACTCACAATCACACACATTCACACACCGATGCCTGGCACCTCCAACCTCAGCATCATTCTACTGATATGTTCAAAGTTCTCATCTCCGAACATGTCCAAACCACCACAACCTGGTCTCTCTGACTTTGGCTCCAAAAAAAACATGAGCTGTCCCTCTGATGTCCTCATTCCTGATCCTGTCCATCCTCGTCACTCCCAAAGAGAACCTCAACATCTTAAGCTCTGCTACCTCCAGCTCTGCCTCCTGTCTCTTCTTGTTTCTCACTGGTCGTACCACCATCTTTCCTTTCATTCTCCCTTATACTCTTTTATCACACAACACACCTGGCACTTTTTTCCATCCCTTCCAACATGCTTGCACACGCCTCTTCACCTCAATTCTACACTCTCCGTTGCTCTGAACCATCGACCCTAAGTAGTTAAAGTCCTGCACCTTCTTTACTGTTACCCAGTAACATCACCGTTCAACTTGGGTCCCGCTCATTCACACATATGTGTGCTGTCTTGTTCTGGCTAACCTTCATTCCTCTGCTATCAAGAGCATACCTCCACCTCTCTAGATTTCTCCTTCGTCTACTCCCTTTGCTTGTTACAGATTACAATGTCATTAGTAAACATCATAGTTGTGAGAGATTCCTGTCTAACTTCATCTGTCATCCTGTCCATGACCAGGGCAAACAAGAAAGGGCTTAGAGCCGATCTTTGATGCAGTCCCACCTCCACTTTGAACTCTTCTGTCACACCTACAGCACATCTCACTGCTGTCAGGTCTGACACACTCCAGCCTTCTTCATACAATAACACAACTCTTCTCTCAGCACCCTGTCATACCTAAATATATGAAGACACAATGCAACTCCTGTGACCTTCTCTGTACTAAAGCAAATACTGCATCTGTTGTACTCTTTCTAGGCATGATACCATATTGCTACTCACACATGCTAACCTCTGCCCTTAACCTAGCTTCCACTACTCTTTCTCACATCTTCATTGTATGTCTCATCAGCTTAATTCCTCTGTAGATGTCACAGCTCTTCACATCTTTCTTGTTCTTAAAAATTGGCACCAGTACACTTCTCCTCCATTCCTCAGGCATCCTCTCACTCTCCAAGATCTTGTTAAATAAACTTGTCAGAATCGCTACTGCCACCTCTCCTATACACTTCAAACCTCCACAGGTATCTCATCAGGATCAACTGGCTCACCCCTCCTCATTTCACTCTTACTACTCCCTTCAGAGGTCACCACAGCAGAACGTGTTCCGCCTGTTGATTTGGCATAAGTTTTGATGCCAGATGCCCTTCCTGTCGCAACCCTCCCATTTTATCTGGGCTCGGGACCGGCACGAAAGTGCCCTTGGTGGCTGGACGGGCCCACATCTGGTGGGGTGGGATTCAAACCCGCGGCCTTCTGTATCCTAATCCAATGCTCTACCACTGAGTCCTCTCTGAAAACTACAATATTCTACCTTTTTCAACTTCCACAACTTCTTCCTCTTGTCTATCTTCATCTCAGTTCAATTCAATTCACCTTTATTTATATAGCGCTAATTCACAACAAAGTCATCTCAGGGCACTTTACAGAATAAAGTCAAGATTATAAAGATGTATAGAGAGAACCCAAGAATTCCCCCTGGAGCAAGCCATAGGCAACAGTGGAGAGGAAAAACTCCCTTTAACGGAAGAAACCTCCAGCAGAACCAGGCTCAGGGTGGACGGCCACCTGCCTTGACCAGTTGGGGTGAGTGGAAAGTGAAGAGAGAAAAGAACAGAGCAACAAAAAGCAAAAACAAAACATCAGGCAGGGTGGTAGGACCAGTAGCTGCACGCTGGAAGACACACAGCTTCAAAGCCAGGGACACCTGCAGAAAGGGAAAAAGAGAGGGGGACATAGAAGGACAAAGACAACTGCGGGAGAAAACACACAGAGTTAATGACATACAGTTGTGACAATTGCGGGGTGAGAGGAGAGAGGGTCAAGAAGAGGAAAGGAGCTCAGAGCATTGGGGGGTGGGTCCCCCAGCAGTCTAAACCCATAGCAGCATAACTATATAAACTATATGCTTTATTAAAGAGGAAGGTTTTAAGCCTAGACTTGAGAGTAGAGCGGGTTTCTGCTTCCCAAATCTGAAGTGGGAGCTGGTTCCACAGGAGAGGAGCTTGATATCTAAAGGCCCTGCATCCCATTCTACATTTGGAAATTCTGGGAACTGAGATTCAGAGATTGAAGTGGTCTTCTGGGATGAATTGGTTTTTATGAGCTATGAGTCTATAAATGATTGAGCCTGACCGTTCAGAGCTTTATTTGTAAGAAGCAAGATTTTAAATTCTATTCTAGATTTTATGGAAAGCCAATGGAGAGAAACTAGTGAAGGTGACATATATATTCTCTCTTGCCAATTCCAGTCAGCACTCTTGCTGCAGCATTTTGGATTAATTGAAGGCTTTTTAGAGATTATTATGACACCCCAAAAGTAGGGATTTACAGTAGTCCAACCTATAAGTAACAAATGCATTGACAGGTTTTTCTGCTTCACTTTGAGACAGGATGCTCCTAATTTTGGCAACTTCCCTTACGTGGAAGAAGGCCGTTATAGAGATTTGTTTTATGTTCTTTTTCTTTTATGTTTTATGTTCCTTGCAGTATTACTGGAGGAAAGACTTATGCCATCTAGAGTAACAATATGGTTGGAGAACATATTTTTGAGATTTTTAGCTTATCAGCATAGCAATGGAAATTTATGGGGTGTTTTCTAATAATGTTGCCTAAAAGAGACATATATAAAATAAAAAGTATTGGTCCTAACACAGAGCCATGTCGAACTCCATAGCTAACCTTTGTGTGAATGCAGGATTCATCATTAACATGAAAAATTTGAAATCTCTCAGATAGATGCCATTTAAAAATTTACATCTGCTGTTTTCCTAGTTATAAGTTACCTGAGCAATAGTATTTTGTAAAAACGAAACATAAAAATGAGGTTTATGTTTTTCAGCTATATATTTATCTTTAAATGTCTAAATAACTATGAACACAGATCTACTGATAAGAAGAGAAGAATAATAGGTTGCATTCATAAATATCAAGAAAAACAAACAAACAATAAATAGATTTAGTATAAATAGTATAAATAATTTTAGCTTATGGACATGAGCTGCACATAGTTATAGCAATACCAGTATAACTCCAGTGGAGAGGAACAGAAGTTGTGGTATTTAACAGGTCCAAGGATGAATAGAGAGTTTGCTTGTGGCTTTATGTAATGCGTTCGAAACCCAAGCTTCACTCTGATATTAACATAAAAAAAGGGGGCATTTTACTCAACAACACTATTGCATTCCTAAAAACAATGCAAACAGGTATGAAATTACTATTGTTAAATACAAGTTAACATGTTACAGATTTAGCAATTGAAAGACATTTTTTTGTGTGGTATGTCTGGTTGCGTTCTGTCACGAATGCAGTGATTTTAATGCAGAAAAAAGTTAATTAAATCCAAGCTGCTATCCAGCTGGCTAAAGCTCACCGGGAGTAACTAAGTTAGAGTTTAGTGTTTTGCTCAAGGATACTTCGACATGTAACTGGAGAAGCCATGGATTGAACCAACAACTGCGAGATTGGGGACAACCGCTCTACCTTCCTGCACCACAGTCGTACAGGTCTACAGATCATCACTGTTGGACAAACCACGCAATTGCTGGCGGTGAAAATTATGTGCACTGTAACAGACTGTTTGTAAATGTAGTTAAATGTTACATTAATTATTTTGTTTAGTTTTTACTCATCATGCGCTGTGGTCATGTTTTACTGTGCGTGGTTTTGTTGTCAGATCAGCTGGAGCAGCTCCTTTGTCATTTCAACATGTACTGCAGTGACTTTTCCACACAATGAAAAATAATTTATAAAAAAAAGTTATGCTGTAATTTTCCTTATAGTTTAATATTCACTTAAAAAGCATCTCTCTCTTCTCCTGGAGTGATCACAATGTCAGTCTCTAAAGCTGCAGGTCTGACCTTAACAAGTTTAATATAATTTTACCGTGAGATCCAAGCTGCCAGCGCTGATACAGCCCTACTAAAGTGCAAGTCCCAGTATGGGTCTGGGTCTTCCCAGGGTCTGGGCCTTTAAGGCTCAAAGATGTTTAATTTCCATCCCAGGACTGACGCTGTTTTAAGTTTTCATGCCGATATCCCTGCCAGAGGACTAGTGATCGGTTTCCGTTGATGGCTCATGTTCACAACATTTTAAAATATTGTAATTAACTTTGGAAGATAAAAGCTGGTGGCAGCTGTTGACTAAACTACCACAACCTCCTCCCACTGCTGTCAATGAGATTTTACGTTTATTGAAGGGTGAATGTGCTGAATGATTTTATCACGGTGTGTAGATTTGTTAGATCGGTGTTAAAAAAAACAACCGGCTTTTTGTAAGAGCAGAGAGGCAGAAAAGCCCATTTCCATCCCCAGCTGTGCTGGCTCAGTTTATAAATCAGCTGTGATTTTTATTAATTTTTTTAATTTTTAATTTTTGTCCTTTGGGCTTATCCCATGAGTTCAGGGTTGGCACAGCGGATCATTGTTCGGATGTTGATTTGGAACTGTTATTTGTAATTTTTTTTATGCCAGATGACATTCCTGATGCAACCCTCCCGAATTTCTACCTGGGTTGGACCAGCACTGAACAGCAGAGTATGGGAAAGGGCTGTTAGGGGTTCAGTGTCTTGTCGAGAGAGAATCATCAACAATAATAATAATAATATCTCCTCATAGGCTACTGTGTGTCCAACATGTAGATCAGTGTTGTTTAGAACAGTTTATTTTTAACTAATCTAATTATGAAACTAATCTGAAGCTGTTTGACAGAATAATCACTGGTTATTAAACAACCAGCACGATCCGCCTGTGTTGAACTGTTTAATGATCATGTGTTAGTAATTAACCGTACACATTACCAACTAAGCTACAGCCGAACCCCTTAAAAATTTAACACTCTCAGAACATGTGATGTAACACTGTTTATTTTGGTATCACTTAAAGACTGTAACTGCTGTTTTTCAGGGAAAAAAAATCACATGTGTTCAGGCTAAATGTGCGCTGTTATTAACATCTAAAAGCCAGTTTCAACTGGTCAAACTGTGTCTCTAAAAAAGGAACACAGGCAGCGGTCTGTTAAACCTCCTGTCCCACATTGTTAGATTATTCATTCGTTGTACCAGTAAACTATTTAAGGCACAAAATCTTATCACATTTTCTCATCACATTTTTTTTGTTTACAATGAATATAATGAGAGTAAAAAAGTAAAAAAACACCATCAAGTTTAAGTAATTCCCAGGTAAAACCAGTTTTTAGTTAAGAGTACAGTTATACAGTAACACCGCATATAAGCCTCATTGTCCTCCTTAGATGTTTTTGAATTTATGTTCCATTAGCAGCAAGTATGAATTAACTGTCATCATAGTGAATTGATGTTTGAAATGTTTGCATTATTAAACATTTGATAATGACTGTATTATCAAAAAATTACTCATACTGGGTCAAAAGCCAGGGAGAAAAAGTTAGCTTTCAGCTTTGATTTAAAAATAGACAGTGAAGAGGCCTGTCTAACTTGCAAAGGCAGTGGATTCTACAAATAAAAGCCTGCAACAGCAAATGCCCTATCTCCCCAGCGCTTCCGCCATGTCCTTGGCACATCAAGGAACAGCTAGTCAGCTGACTTGAGCGACCGGGAGGGGAAGGGTACATATAGCAGCTTAGAGAGATAGGGCTGGTCGAGACCATTTAAAGATTTAAAAACATAAAAGAATTTTAAAATGAACAGGACAGAACGGACAGGCAGCCGGTGTAGCGGGGCTGAAACGGGGGTAATGTGCTCTCTTTTCCTGATTCTGGTTAGCAAACATGCAGCAGCATTTTGTACCAGCTGAAGATGGGACAAGTGAGAGACACCAAAATACAGAGAATTACAGTAATCCAGCCAAGTTGTGACAAAAGCATGGATTTTTTTTATTAATATGACATTTGCTAGATGTCGTAAATGAAAAAAGCTGGCTTTTACCACTGCAACAACTTGCCGATACAAGGTAAAACCACTTTCCACCTTAACACCTAAATTTGTGACACTAGGTTTAACAAATTGTGTCAAAGAATCCAAGTCTAAAAGAGACAAAAGACAATAACCTCCGTCTTTTTTCATTAAAATGCAGGGAGACACTACATCAGTGAGATTATGGAATAACCATTCTTTTCTTTCAGTAGCACAAATATCTGGGTGTCATCTTACCCTATTCCAATCTATCTTTAAAAAAAGGATATGTACCACAGGCCTATAAGGTAGCTGTAATTAAACCACTACCTAAAAAAACCCTGTCTTGACCCAGGTGTTTTAGCCAATTACAGACCAATATCTAATCTCCCCTTTATTTCTAAAAGTGTGACCACCTTTACATAATTAATTTGTATGAAGACTTTCAGTCAGGATTTAGAGTTCATCATAGTACAGAAACAGCACTGGTAAAGTCACCAAAGATCTTCTCATGGCCTCAGATAATGGACTCATCTCTATACTTGTTCTGTTAGATCTTAGTGCTGCATTCGATACCATTGATCACAACATTTTGTACAGAGACTGGAACATGAAATTGGGATTAAAGTAACTGCAGTAGCTTGGTTTAAATCTTATCTATCTGATAGATTTCAATTTTTTCATGTTAATGATGAATCCTCCATGCGCACAAAGGTTAGCTATGAAGTTCCACAAGGATCTGTGTTAGGACCAATACGTTTCGCTTTATATATATATATATATATCTGCTTTAGGCAACATTATTAGAAAACACTCCATAAATTTCTTTTGCTATGCTGATGATACCCAGCTATATCTGTCTATGGAACCAGAGGAAAAAAAACAGTTAATCAACCTTTAAGCATGTCTACTAGAAATAATTATATCATAATTTTTTACTTCTAAACTCAGACAAAACTGAAGTCACAGTATTTGAGCTCAAAAATATCATGTCGATCCATATGTCCATCCATACCTCACCTACGGAACATTGCCAAAATTAGGAGAATCCTTTCTCAAAGTGATGCTGAAAAACAAGTCCATGCATTTGTTACTTCTAGGTTGGAATACTGTAATTCCCTACTTTCAGGATGCTCAAGTAACTCCCAGCAGCAAGAGTGCCGACTGGAATTAGCATGAGAGATCATATTTCACATTCACTAGCTTCTCTCCATTGTCCTCCCATTACATTTAGAACATTTAGAATTTAAAACCCTGCTTCTTACATATAAAGGTCTGAATGGTCAGGCTCCATCATATATAGAAGACCTCATAGCACTATATCATCCCAGTAGACCACTTCGATCTCAGAATGCAGGCCTACTCCCAGAATTTCCAAAGGTAGAATGGAAGGCTGAGCCTTTAGCTATCAAGCTCCTCTCCTGTGGAACCAGCTCCGAGTTCTGATTCGGGAAGCAGACACCCTCTCTACTTTTAAGTCTAGGCTTAAAACCTTCCTCTTTAATAAAGCATATAGTTAGTTATAGTTATGCTGCTATAGGTTTAGACTGCTGGGGGACCCCCTCCTCCTGTCACTCTCTCGTCTCCTCTCACTTCAAAATTGTCACTACTGTATATTAACTCTGTGTGTTTTCTCCCATATTTGTCTTTCTCTTGTCTCCCTCTCATTGTCCCTCTTTGCAAGTGTCCCCGGGCTTTGAAGCTGTGTGTTTTCCAGTGTGCAGCTACCTGTCCTACCAACCTGCCTGATGTTTTGTTGTTGCCCTTTTTCTTTTCTCTCTTCACTTTCCACTAAACCCAACGATCAAGGCAGATGGCTGCCCCCCCGAGCCTGGTTCTGCTGGAGGTTTCTTCCGTTAAAGGGAGTTTTTCGTCTCCACTATTGCCTAGGGCTTGCTCAAGGGGGAATTGTTGGGTTCTTTCTCGTTTTTTTTTTTTAATTTTGTCCTTTCGGCTTATCCCATGAGTTCAGGGTCGCCACAGCGGATCATTTGGCAGTTTTTACACTGGATGCACTTCCTGACGCAACCCTCCCCGATTTCTACCGGGCTTGGACCGGCACTGCACAGCTGGAGAGGGGAATGGGCTGTTAGGGGTTCAGTGTCTTGCCCAGGGACACTTTAAATTATAGCCAGGGCCGGGGATCGAACCACTCACCCTGTGGTCCGTGGACGACTGCCTTTACTGAGTTACAGCCGCAGTTGTTGGGTTTTCTCTATACATCTTTATAGTCTTGACTTTATTATGTAAAGTGCCTTGAGATGACTTTTTTGTGAATTGGTGCTATATAAATAAAGTTGAATTGAATTGAATTGATCTGCATTACAGTGAACTTTATCATTTACAGTTGGAGTTTATAAGAATGGAGCCAAGGGGGAACAGATAGTGGGGAAAAAAGCAGAGGCACAAGAACTGAGCCCTGCGGGACCCCATACAAGGGAGGAGCAGAAAAGGACTGAACATTATTAATTCATTTCCTCTAGAAAATCCTTCAATTGGACATATATAATTTTCTCCAGAATTCTTGAGAATATTGACAGTATTGGAAATGGGCCAACACACAGTGTGATCCAGACCTGGCTTTTTAATTAGTGGCTGCACCATAGCATGTTTACAGTTTCTTGGGAAGACACCGGAGGCAAGGCTGCTGTTAATACCAGCAAGAAGAGAAGGCCCCAGAGTAGTGATAACCTAAAAAACTGAGGTGGAACAGCATCAGTGGGGGAACCTGAGGGCTTCAAATATCTAACAGTGGAGGTTGCACTGAGGCACAGCAAAGCTGAGCAGGTATCTCTGACAGGTAGGGGGGCAAAGTTTCCTGACCATCATGCTTAAACTCCTGGCCGAGATTCAGAGATCCAGTAGTGCATGTTGATTGTACACCAGCAGAGCATTGATAACATAAACTAAATTATCGTTGAAAATTATCGGTTATCTATTGTTATTGTTCAAACCTCTGATCTAACATCTCAACTTGATGAACCATCTCAGTTTAATACATGCCAGCATGGAGAATGAATGTTGGTTTCTTCTGACTTGTATCTCTCAAAACTTTCTATTTATACTCAAACCCAAGAAAGGAACCACAAAACACAAAACATGAATTAAGAAACCAGCGGCACGCAGTTGACAGTCACCATTCTTGTCCCTTTTTAGGTTATTGTTCAAGCCAGTTGTGAAGCAATAAAATCCTTTTATGGAACCTAATCCCATGGACCCCTTATTTACTACATTCCTTTGGGCCTTATAAATAACAAAGTGCCTAAAGTGATCTTAAGAATTTTACTAAACATGACACACCCTGTGACTTCTTGTCCCCTCTGTGACCTCTTCAATAAACCCATCTTGTTTGCCTATTTACTAATTACCCAACTATATGACTAAATTTAATCTGTTCGCCCACAGCTGACAGCTTGAACTTTTCCCAGACAGCATCCCTCAACAACCTGTCATCACTGGAATATCATGCCATTATGATTACAGCACCATGTGATTGTGATGTATCATCCACCGGGCCAGCTGTGGAACTTCTGTGATGAGCTTGACATGCTGTTGTCCAACTTCCCTGAAGACGACAGTCCTCTCATTATCTTGGGAGACCTGAACATCCACCTGGACAAACATCGAGTGGCTGACATGTTTACTCTTTTAAACACGTTTGACCTGAGACTGTTCCCCCCTCCCCCGACCCACAAAGCTGACAACAACCTGGACCTCATTCTCACCCGGAACTGCACCACAAACAAAATCTTATTCACTCCTCTGCATTTATCGGATCATTTCTTCTTCAGCTCAGAGTCATCTTCCCTAGACCTTTGCATTCTCCCACCATATTTGTAACATTCCACCGTAACCTCAGGTTTCTCAACCCAGAGCAGGTCTCTTCGCTAATCTCTGCAATTTTGCCCCTAATACAGGACCTCTCCACCCCAGATACAGATGCAGCCATGGATAACCCTTGCAATACACTCTCACGTGTCTGAATAGTCTCTGTCCCATGTCTTCTAGACCCACTCGTCCTTCAGTTTCTAATCTCACCTGAATCCCTGAGCAATGCACCACGCTCAGGAGTGCTGAGAGGTAGTGGCACAAATCCAAGACTGCATCTGCTCTTGCTGCGTATCAGGGTTTGCTCAGCAACACCATGGACACCATAAAGCTGTTCTCCACATTGAAATCACTCATCTACCCACATCCACCTCCTCCATCCACCTCTACCCACTGCTACTTTTAAGTCTAGGCTTAAAACCTTCCTTTTTAATAAAGCATATAGTTAGTTATAGCTATGCTGCCATAGGCTTAGACTGCTGGGGGACCCACCCCCGAATGCACTGAGCTCCTTTCCTCCTCTTGACCATCTCTCCTCTCCTTTCACCCCGCAATTGTCACCACTGTATGTCATTAACTCTGTGAGTTCTCTCCCGTAGTTGTCTTTGTCCTCCTCTGTCCCCCTCTCTCTGTCCCTTCCTGCAGGTGTCCCCCGGCTTTGAAGCTGTGTGTCTTCCAGCGTGCAGTTACTGGTCCTACCAATCTGCCCGATGTTTTGTTGTTGCTTTTTGTTGCTCTGTTCTTTTCTCTCTCCCCTTTCCACTCACCCCAACCGGTCGAGGCAGTTGGCCGTCCACCCTGAGCCTGGTTCTGCTGGAGGTTTCTTCCGTTAAAGGGAGTTTTTCCTCTCCACTGTTGCCTATGGCTTGCTCCAGGGGGAATTGTTGGGTTCTCTTTATATATCTTTATAATCTTGACTTTATTCTGTAAAGTGCCCTGAGATGACTTTGTTGTGAATTGGCGCTATATAAATAAAGTTGAATTGAATTGAATTGGAGCTACCTAAAATCATTGGGTAACCTTTAGTTATTCTTTAGAGCTATTCAGCATTTTATTAATGCATTTGCACTGCTAAACCACTCAATTCAATCTAATTCAATTAAATTCAACTTTACACTTTACAGAATAAAGACTATAAAGATGTATAGAGAGAACCCAACAATTCCACCTTGAACAAGCCCTAGGCAAGAAGAAACCTCCAGCCGAACCAGGCTCAGGTTGGGCAGCCATTTGCCTTGACCGGTTTGGGGGAGTGGAAAGTGAAGAGAGAAAAGAAAAAGAGCAACAAAAGCAACTACAAAACATCGGGCAGGTTGGTAGGACCAGCAGCTGCACACTGGAAAACACACAGCTTCAACACAGAAGTTAATGCCGTACAGTAGTGACAGTTGTGGGGTGAGAGGAGAGGAGAGAGTGACAGGAGGAGGGGGGTCCCCCAGCAGTCTAAGCCTTTAGCAGCATAATTATAACTAAGTATAAGCTTGATCAAAGAGGAAGGTTTTGAGCCTAGACTTAAAAGTAGAGAGGGTGTCTGTTTCCCGAATCAGAACTGGGAGCTGTGTCCACAGGAGAGGAGCTTGATAGCTAAAGGCTCTGCCTCCTATTTTACTTTTGGAAATTCTGGGAACCGCAAGTAGGCCTGCATTCTGAGATTGGGATGATATGGTGCTATGAGGTCTTCTATATATGATGGAGCCTGACCTTTCAGAGCTTTATATGTAAGGAGCAGGGTTTTAAATTCAATTCTAATTTTAATGAAAAGCCAATGGAGGGAAGGTGAAATATGATCTCTCTTGTTAATTCAAGTCAGCAGTCTTGCTGCAGCATTTTGGATTAATTGGAGGCTCTTTAGGGAGTTACTGGGGAAAGTAGGGAATTACAGTAGTCCAACCTAGAAGTAACAAATGCATGGACTAGTTTTTCAGCATCACTTTGAGAATTTTGGCAATGTTCCGTACGTGGAAGAAACCTGCTTATTACCGTATTATTATTACTTAAAGGGCAACCAATTTTTTACTTGCTTTCTATTTCTATTGCTTTAGTTTTGGGTGTAAATGTACATTAATGCATTTAAACTTCCCTCTGATTTCTCTCCTTCTAGCTGAAAAACACATCTATCATTAGTAGTTTGTCATCTGGTGGAGTTTTGGAAAACCAGGTTGACCATACATACAACCTGTGGGCGGCTGTAGCTCAGTTAGTAAGGCAGTCATCCAGGGACCACAGGGTCAGTGGTTCGATCCCAGGTCACGGGTATGAAGTGTCCTTCAGACACTGAACCCCAAGTTAAAACTGAACCCCATTGAACCCCCAAGTTGCTCCCGGTGGGTCAAGTGAGCCCCTTGATAGCAGCCGCCATCAGTGTGTGGGTGTTTGTGTAAATGGCTGAATGGGAACCAACATTGATAAAAAGCGCTAAATGAGTTACCATTTACCAACTCATATGAGTTATGAGCAACAAGATGACATAATCTCAACTGAAGTATATCATCTGGTAATGTCAGGTCAAGTACTTGAGTACTTTTTATACAAGGAAATCAGAGGGAAGTTTTTTTAGAACCAAAAGAAACAAGTTCAATATCAGCGAAGGTGTCCTTCAGAAATGTACTTTTCCATCAATACACATAAATGTTGATGCAGACCTATGCTTATTTACATACACAAATGTATTTCTTTTATACTTGCATGGTAGACGTACAACCCCAATTCAAAAAAAGTTGTGAGGATGTGTAAACGTAAAGAAAAATAGAATACAATGATATAAGATGATAAGATGTGATAAAAGGTCTGTACTGCAGGCAGGCCAGTTCAGCACCAGCCTCCTCTCCTGCAAAGCCATGTTGTTGTGATGCAGTATGTGGTTTAGCATTGTCCTGCTGAAATGTGAAAGGCCTTACCTGTAAGAGTCTTTTGGATGGGAGCATATGTTCCTCTAAAACCTCTATGTACATTTCAGCATTGGTGTTGCCTATCCAAACGTGTAAGCTGCCCATGCCCAAGCACTAATGCACCCCCATACCAATAGAGATGCAAACTTTTGAAGTGCCCACTGGTAACAAGCTGGATGGTCCCTCTCCTCTTTGGTCCACAGGACATGGAGTCCATGGTTTCAAAAAATAATTTAAAAGTTTGATTCTTCTGACCTCAGTTAAGTTTTCCTTTTTGCCTCAGTCTATTTAAAATTTGCTTTGGCAAAGAGAACACTGCATAATTTATGGATCCTGTTCACATATAGCTTCTTGTTTGCATGATACAGCTTCAGCTTACATTTATGGATTGTAAACTGTGTTTACAGACAGTGTTTTCTCAAAGTGTTCTTGAGCCCATGCAGTGATGGGCCAGTACAGAATCATTCCTGTTTTTAGTTTTTAGTACTTTATATATCCAGTCATCTTACTGACCTGTTGCCAATTAATTACCAACTTAATTAATGTCAACCAGTCTGGCTTCAAGAGGGGTCACTCCACAGAAACGGCACTCCTGACTGTCGTGGAATATCTTCGAGCTGCAAAAGCCATAGGTCAGTTTTCTGTCTTAATTCTACTTGATCTATCGTCAGCCTTTGACACTGTGAACCATCAGATCCTCTTATACACACTCTCTGACTTAGGCATCTCTGGATTAGCTCTAGACTGGCTTCGTTCTTACCTATCACGACGAACCCTCAAGGTATCCTGGCAGGGGAATCTTTCTCACCCTCATAGCCTCTCTACCGGTGTGCTGCAGGGCTCAGTTCTTGGTCCTCTTCTTTTTCCTCCTATACTACATCCCTGGGTTCCATCATTCACTCACATGGTCTTTCCTATCACTGCAACACCGATGACACACAGCTCATTCTGTCTTTTCCACCGTATGACTCCACTGTCTCATCACGCATTTCTGCCTGTTTCTCAGACATCTCAGCCTGGATGGTAGAGAGACATCTTCAACTCAACCTCTCCAAGACCAAAGTCCTTGTCTTCCCAGCCAGATCTTTGACACAACACAACATCAGCATCAACATTGGATTTAGAGGGATTGTCCCCACTAAATCAGACAAAGCTCACCTAATTTTTAATCAGCCAAAAAAGACCCATGTCACACCACTCTTTAGATCTCTACACTGGCTTCCTGTAGCTACTCGCATCAGGTTCAAAGCTCTGTCTCTTGCTTACAGGGTGGTTAACTTGACAGCCCCCACTTACCTCAACTCACTCATTCAAGTCTACAATCCTTCCCACCCGCTGCGGTCTGCCAACGAACGACCTCTGGTGGTCCCAGCACCGCACAGAAGACACCAGGCAAAAGTTTTTAGCGCAATGATCCCAAAATGTTTTCTCTTTGACTTAGATTTTTGCTTCCCTTATACCTCACTTGTAAGTCGCTTTGGAAAAAAGCATCTGCTAAATGACTAAATGTAAATGTAATTAGTTGTCAAATGCTCCCATTTGATTTTAATTAGTGGCAATTACTTTTCCATCCTTTTGTTTCCCCTGTTCCAACTTTTTTGAGGAGTGTTGCTGCCATTAAATAAAAAATGAGCTAATATTTTCATGAAATGGTACAATATCTTTTTCAACATCTGATGTGTTGAAACAGATACCTTCACACAATGCATTGTTAAGATTTAAGATGTCTGCACATCGGGTCTCTGCGAGCCTCTGTGGCCTTTAGTTACTCATAATATTGTTCTTTGCATAGATCTGCATTGAAGTTTCCATCTCCTGATGGAGAAGTATTATTCCACTTTCACTCTTCACACTCACCTGACCCCTCGCTATAACAGTTCCTTCCCTTTACTCCATTAATCACCACTTATTCTTTTACGATCTCATCTCATCTCCTATAGTGCTCTTGTCTAGTTTCCTTGTCAATGCTGTTATTTGTTCATTTACTATTGCCTTAAAGCTTTCTAGTTTTTATCAGTTATTGTTATTGTTATTGTTACAGTTTATCAGTTATTGTCTTTAGTTAATACATTTTATTTGGCTCCTTGACTGTCTGCTTGTCAGTTATTGTGTGTTGCTGAACTGTCCTACCTTCCATATTATCCTTGGGCCCAACCTACAAGTCCCTTATACTTAACATATAAATTCTGTACAAGTTTATGTTTGGATGCTAATGCTATAAACTTTTCTGTCACCTGCTACTCATCCTTTTTTACCTCTTTGAGCTGGTTCTTGAATGTTCTCTTGATTTATGAACAAAGAACAAGTCACAAAGTCCAAGAAACACGAGGCTCAGAACTTGGAGCTCTCCCCAGTGAGTTTAATGTTGTCCCCTCAGACCACAGATTCTCTTCCTTATTATTCTAAGGGTGTCATGATCTGTTAGGTTTAGTGGGATGCATTTTAGTTTCTTATAATTTGTCTGGTTTTCATTCGGGTTTGCGTCCTTTTCTTGTTGTTCAGTTTATTTCTTTTTCCGATCATGTTTTCGGTTGTACCCTCCTGTTAGGAGCGTTTTCTGTTTGTCATTACTTTCTTATCAATAAACGTCTTTTGTTAGTTCAGTCCCTCTCACAGTCTCCTCACTTGGATCCACCCTCGCCCTAATTGTGATAAAGGGAGCATGAGGGTCTTTTAAATGTAAAAGAAGTTACTGAGATGGCTGTTCTTTCTGCAGGTTCTCTCCTCTCTCTAAAGAACTTCTTAAGTTCTGTTAAAAAGATCTCCTGGATCAAGGTCGTTCATTCATTCTGCTCACTTTGACCAATAGGAGTATATAGGATTAGGAGGCTCAGATCATCACTAGTTTTTATACATTAGTGGTGATCTGAGCCTCCTATTCCTATTTAGGTTTATCAAACCAGTGTGTGTAAATGTCCCCTCTCTATCCACACTTTCTGACCTTGTGTGAATCACTTTGTATTGAGCAAAATGCCATGATGCTTTTGATGGATGCCTACCATTAATATGATGGGTTGCAGGCATCAAACTAGGTGCCTGATTAAAATACAGTGAATGGGATATCTATGCATCCACAGGTCTACAGGACCTTCAGCAAGACTCCTTTACTACTACTATAGTATAAATAAGGAACACCAAATGCATGTAAACATTGAATGAATTGTTCTTTGATCTGTTTCTGCTGTTGATTTGTTTCTTGGAGGAGGCAATGCAATCCAAATATTGTTCAAACTATAGTTTACCATTTTTTAGATAAGGCTAAAATGTGCATACTGCTGTTCACTATTGTTTGTGGAGGTTGCGCGCACACACAGTTCAGTATAATTCCTTATGGAACGATTGATGTTTTTAATCTGGTAATTAAAAATTGTTCAGAAGGAATCTTTCATTAAAGGACCATTCTTGTTATCATCAAACCTGATGGCATGCTCATTGTATCAGCCTATTATGCTACAGAAGATGGCTTCCTTGTCTTTGTAATCCCTGACCAAGGGTGAATTCTAGTTGGTTTGCAGGACAAGACAGTGACAAGGCAGTGACTAAGTCTGCTGCAGTGACAGGCAAACAGAGGTGCTGATGATTGCAATGTTGATGGTGATGTCAGTGTGGTGCTGGCATGTCATGGCTGTCCTCATTAAAGCTTTTGAATTCTTAGCAAACTTTACAGCTGGATGTGCTGCCTGACCACATAATTAATAAGAGAATGGATTGGTTGAATACAATCAGAGGTCACGGAAGCACAGTGCATCTCTCAAGGCTACATGGTACATTTAAAACACGGGCTTAGAGTGTGAGCATGTCTGTGGTGTGACAAAGGAAGATGTTCCTAGAAAGACATGGCATTCATACACTGACAGCAAAATAAAATACAATTCAACAAATCTAGGTTATAGAAATTAACCACTATAACATGTATTTAACCTAATTAACATTAAAAACAATGCAAGATAATAAGGAATGAAGAATTATACGAATGGTTAAAGCATTTCTCTACAGAAATGCTCTAGTGAATGGACATGAAGATGGACTGACAGCTGCAATAACTTAATGTCACTTCTGTGTCTGGGAGCAAATGTGTTTTTGTTTTTTGTTTTTTTTTCAGCCAATTAAATGCTAGCATATCTGAACCATTTGTCTTGTAGACAGTTTCAGTGAGGGAACATGGGACATGTCCATACCATACCTTGTTTAAGTCCCCTGCAGATTCTTTTATCTCCACTGCCACAAACACTGTGATGCTGTGAATGTCTTTATTTTATATCAGGGAAAAGAATCGGTATTCTGCAAAACATGACCTTATTCTTTGTGAAATTGTAAACTTTTTTTTCAGCCCATGTAAAACCTAAAGGGGTCAATTTTTTTATAAAGAGAAATTAAAGAAAAGAACATTTGAATAAAAAAAATTGAGGCCTCTTCTTATTAGAACATATGAAAAGCAGTTGGAGTACAGGGGTTTATTACTGGATATCTACTACAGAATGAGTTTGAGTGAATGAGAGAGTTTAAGCAAATGGGACACAGTGGAATTATGGCTGAAGGAGAAGGGGACTAGAGTTGAAAAGGAGAGAAGATAAGAGCAACTTAAAGTGGATATATAGGTCATCTACAGGATTCACAGCAAATATCCGTGGAACTCTGAGACATCTTTGCCCATATTTGGACTATTTCTCTTTCCCCCATAGTGTTGCAGAATTACAAAATTGTGCCAAATAATTCAGACCATCAAAGATGTCTCATCCAAGGTCTTATTGAGAGTTGCCATAAGTGCTGCAACTACAAACTATCCTGCACATTTTTGAGATACTGGATGGACTGGCTGCACTCACTGATCACAATGTAATTTACTTCAGTACAAGCCCAGTTCAAAATGTTTGTCTGGGTTGCATATTAAAAACAAATGTTTTACATAAAGGCTTATAAATGAGTCTGTGCTACCTTAATAAAAGCATGAACAGAAACCAGCCGAAATGTTCAAACTGAAAATTGATCAAACAACCCTGCATAAAAAATTAATTTGTTGCACAGATGAAATTTTTTCAAGTTCTCAGGCAGAGCGTTCCACAGCCGTGGAGCAGCTACTGAGAAGGCTCGGTCCCTCATTGTTTGAAGTTTGGATCTGGGAGGGTAGAGGCGATAAGTGTTGGTGGAACGAATGTGTCTAGTTGTAGTTTACAATGTGAGAAATTCCTTAAGATACTGTGAGGCATTTCCATGGATACACTGGTGGGTAAGTAGACAGACTTTGTAACCAATGCGAAGGTGGATAGGAAGCCAGTGAAGTGTCCGGAGAACAGGAGTGATGTTTTCGGGTTTCCGCACCCTCATAAGGGGCTCCTGGCGGCGCTGTTTTGAAAATATTGGAGCTTTTGAAGGCTCCTGCCGGAGATTCGAATGAGAAGTGCATTGCAGTAGTTCAGCATGGAGGAGACAAAAGCGTCTCAAACTTGACCCCCAGGTTGTTAAAAGAGTTGGAGATGGTAATGGTCTGACCAGAAAAGGAGATACAATTAATGGGTGAGGAATGAAGCTGATGGGTGGGGCCAACTAGAAGGGCTTCGGTTTTGGTGCTGTTCAGCAGAAGGAAGTTCTATCATTCACACCTTAATGTCCTCCAGGCAGCAAGTGAGAGTTGACAGAAGTGATGGTGGGGTCGGGCTTAGTCTCACCTAGACCTGAGTATCCTCAGGGTAGCAGTGGAAGGAGACTCCATGCTTGCCAATTACGTGGCCCAGTGGGAGCATATAGATTTTCAAAAGGGTTGGCCCAAGAATCGGTCCCTGTGGCACCCCACAGGTGACCAAGTGTGACTGAGATTTGGCATCCCCTAGGGCCACATACTCAGCTCTATTTGTGAGATAGGAACCAAACCACCCAAAGCAGTACCAGAAAATCCAACGGTATGCTGCAGGCGATGGAGGAGAATTTTGTGTATCAACTGTATCAAAAGTGGCAGTGAGATCCAGAAGAATGTGAAGAGATGGGAAGCCCTGACCAGGGCTGTCTCTGTGCTGAGGGAGGGGCGGAAGCCGGATTGAAATTTTTCGTACAGATTGTGACTTTTGAGGTGATCTTGGAGCTGGGCCAAGACAGTTTTTTCCAAAACCTTTGATAGGAATGGAAGATTGGAGATCGGATGATAGTTTACTATGACTTCAGGATCCAGGGAGGGTTTTTATTAAATGTGGCGTAATTATTACAGTTTTCAGTGATGTTGGGACTGTGCCACTCTGGAGGGGGTAATTAATGATGCTGGTGATGAGTTGGCTTATATTTGAGATATCTTTTAGTAAGGGGGTGGGGATAGGGTCCAGGGTGCACGTCGAGGGTTTCATCCTCTGTATGATAACTTCAACTTCTTTTACATTAGTACCTGAAAACTTTGACAAGCAGCCTTCTGGCCTTGAAGTGGGGAGGTCTGGGGGTTGGGGGTTTACGACAGACAGTGAGGAGCGGATCGTTTTAACCTTAGTGGTGAAATGTGCAATGAATTTGTTGCACTGCTCCTCTGTGTGGTTGCTCCCAGTGTGGGTTTGAGGTTTGAGTAAATAATTTATTATGGAAAGATCCGGTTCAGATTTGTGATTCCTGAACCAGATACGAAGCTGTGGGTTAGAAGATAGTGTATAAGGGAAGTCCATTGAAATTATTTTGTGGTCCAAGACACCCAGGTCATATACTTGGAGATTAGAAATGGGGATAGAGTAAGAAATGACCAAGTCAAGGATGTGGCCCTTACTATAGGTGGGGACTTTCTGCTTCAGGTTTAAGCAGTCCAGCAGTTCTAAGAACTCAGCAGCAGAATGGTTAGGTGATGTAACATGGATGTTCAGTTCTCCAAGTATCAACACGTTAGGTGATGATGTACAGAAAATTGAGAGAAGTTCATACAATTCTCTGATGAAACCCAAGTGTTGCTTTGGTGGCCGGCAAATAAGAAGTAATAATATAGAGATTTGATGTTTACATTTAATTTCCAGACATTCAAAGGTAGACAGATTTGGAAGAGGGAGGGGTGACAGTTTCAGATCTTCACGGTGGATTATGAATATGCCCCCACCAGAGCCAGTGGTGCGGATTTTTCAACGTAGGTATATCCGGGCGGGAGAGTGACCCCACAGGTGTAGATTATGTTGTTGTATAGATAGTGTGTTAATAAATACCACAGAGTGGTGGTCTATATTGAAGACAATCTAACACACAGACAGATGACGTGATGTGACTAACAGAACCAACGCCGAGATGTGACATACATGTTAAATGACATTACTACAGTCACGGCAAAAAATATCGACATCTTTGCAATTCTGTCAGAAAATGCAACCCTTCTTCCAAAATTTTTTTCCAAATATAAATGGTTTTCACATGCTTATTTCATTTGTTTGCACTGGAACAACACAAAAAACCTAGAAAAAAGTCAAAAAAATCAAAAATTCACACTGAACTCAAAAATGGACTGGACAAAATTATTGGCACCCTTAAATTAATATTTTGTAGCCCCCCATTTGCATTTGCATCTGCTCCAGGTCATTACGATTTGAAGGATGACTTCTCCTAACTGCTGTTTTGAGATCTCATATCTGGACTCATTGCTGGCCATTTCAGAATTCTCCAGCGCTTTGTTTGTAACCATTTCTGAGTGCTTTTTTCTAAGTGTGTTTTGGGTCATGTCCTGCTGGAAGACCCATGACCTCTGGTGGAGATGCAGCTTTCTGACACTGGCCACTATGTTGCACCCCAAAATTCTTAATCATAATCATCAGTAATTGTAATCATCAGATTTCATGATACTGTTGACACAGTTAAGGCATCCAGTGCCAGAAGCAGGAAAGCAACCCCAAAACATCTTTGAACCTTCACCATGTGTGACTGTAAGGACTGTGTTATTTTCTTTGAAGGCATCATTTCTTTTTCTGTGAACAGTGTCATGATGTCCTTTACCAAAAAGCTCTACTTTTTTTCTCATCTGTCAACAGCATGTTCTCCCAGAAGGATTGAGGTTTTGTCACATACGTTTTGGCAAACTCCAGTCTCGCTTTTTTATGCCTTTGTGTCAGCAGTGGTGTCCTCCTGGGTCTCCTACCATAGCGTCCCTTTTCATTTAGATGGAGACGGATATTGCGAGCTGACACAACACTGTAGACAACCAAAAGAATGACAATCCAGAGTTGAGCCTAGGATGCAGGGGATCCAGTCCTACTTGCATCTCTGCAGTATCCTTACAACCATCACCCCCCCACAACTCTCACTTACCTATAGAGACTGTGTCTATTCCCCGACCTAGTAAATTACATAAACCAAAATGACCACAGGAGGAGTTAATCATGATAACCTAATAAAAGTTAAGACTACTCCTCTTACAGAACAAAACCCCAAAACAATTAAATGTGGATTATTGGAGTAGCAGCAATCAGATTCCATTCTAGCTTACCAATAAAACCTAGACCTAAACATAGTTATAACTCAATCCTTTATTCAGTTTTTGATTGAATTTTCAGATTTTCTATCTGATTTAGTGATTAGTACAGATAATATCATTACATTGGGTGACTTTAACATTCATGTAGATGCTGTCAGTAACTGTCTGAGCACTGCATTTAATTCATTATTAGATTCAATTGGTTTTTCCGAAAATATAAATAAACCCACTCACTGTTTTAGTCACACTCTAGACCTCGTCCTGACATATGGCATTGAAACTGACTTCTGTCTGACAATTTTCTAATAACATTTGAATTTACAATAACGGACTATACAACAGTTAGGGAAAAAATCCACTATAGCAGATACTTAAGTAAAAAAGCTGTAAACAGATTTAAAGAAATTATTCTTTTATCATTTGCTTCACAATATGTAAATACAATGGAAAGTAGCCACCTTAGTGTTACTCCTGCACAAGTTAATTATCTTATTGAAAATTCTGCAGCCTCACTATGTTTAATAGTTGATAACCAGTAGAGGCGATCTCCGTGGTATAGTTTGCACACACGCAACTTAAAACAGGCCACACGGAAGTTAGAAAGAAAGTAGCGTTCCAGAAATTTAGAAGAATCTCATTTAGCCTGGAAAAACAATACAATGTACAAAAAAGCTCTGTGATGCCAGAATTAATAGAAGAAAACAAGAACAACCCCTGTTTTCTGGTTAGCACTGTAGCCAAGCTGACTAAGAGCCATAGCCTAGTATTCCCTTAACTCTAAGCAGCAATGACTTCATGACTTTCTCGATGAATAAAATTGTAGCTATTAGAGAAAGAATTCACCAGATCCTCCCCCCAAATATTACAAATAGGCCCCTATCCCTCTTAGAATGCTTTTTACCCATAGATCTCACTGAGCTAAGTTCAGTTATTATCTCATCTAAACCAACAACCTGTCCGCTAGACCCTATTCCAACTAAACTGCTCAAGGAAGCCTACCCTTAATAGATACATTTGTATTAGATATCATCAATCTATCTTTAAAATCAGGATATGTAACACAGACCTATAAGGTAGCTGTAATTAAACCACTACTTAAAAAAACCCTGTCTTGACTCAGGTGTCTTAGCCAATTACAGACCAATATCTTCCATTTATTTTTAAAATCCTTAAAAAAGTAGTCGCAAAACAATTATGTGACCACCTTTACAGGAATAATGCACTGGTAAAAGTCACCAACGACCTTCTCATGGTATCAGATAATGGGCTCGTCTCTAAACTTGTTCTGTTAGATCTTAGTGCTGCATTTGATACCATTGATCACAACATTTTATTACAGAGACTGGAACATGAAATTGGGATGAAAGTAACTTCACTAGGTTGGTTTAAATTTTATCTATCTGATAGACTTCAATTTGTTCATGTTAATGATGAATCCTCCATGCGCACAAAGGTTAGCTATGGAGTTCCACAAGGCTCTGTATTAGGACCAATACTTTTTACTTTATAAATGTCTCTCTTAGGCAACATTATTAGAAAACACATAAATTTCCATTGCTATGCTGAGGATACCCAGCTATATCTATCTCTTGAACCAGATGAAAAAAATCAGTTATTAAGCTTCAAGCATGCCTACAAGACATAAAGGCCTGGATGTCACTACTACACTACAATTGTCACTACTGTATGATATTAACTCTGTGTATTTTCTCCCATAGTTGTCTTTCTCCTTCTCTGTCTCCCTCTCTGTCCCTCTTTGCAGGTGTCCCCGGGCTTTGAAGCTGTGTCTTTTCTAGTGTGCAGATACTGGTCCTACCAACCTGCCCGTTGTTGTTGCTTTTGTTGCTCTTTTTCTTTTCTCTCTTCATTTTCCACTCACCCAAACCGGTCAAGGTAGATGGCTGACCACCCTGAGCCTGGTTCTGCTGGAGGTTTCTTCCGTTAAAGGGAGTTTTTCCTCTCCACTGTTGCCTAGGGCTTGCTCAAGGTGGAATTGTTGGGTTCTCTCTATACACCTTTATAGTCCTGACTTTATTTTGCTTTAAGTGCTTTGACATGAGTTTGTTGTGAATTGGCGCTAATAGCGCTTAATATAAAGGAACTGTTGTGCCCTGTGTCTGCAGATCCACTTGAATTTGTTTGGAAGTTAATCAGGGTTCTTTATGGTACGGTACCAAGACATTGAGAATGTGTTGAAGTTAAGTAGTTACATGGTTCTCCTTTTAAAGTTGTATTTATAATTATTTATTATTATTACAACCTTGCAGTTGTTGGTTTAATCCCTGGCTCCTCTGGTCACATGTCTTGTGTCCTTGAGCAAAAAACTGAACCCTAACTTAGTTGCTCCTAGTGAGTGTTGGCCAGCTGCATAGCAGATCCCCCATCAGTGTGTTAGTTTGTGATTATGAGTGTCAATTGGTATAAAAGGCCTATATAAGTGCAGACCATTTACCATTAACCAACCCTCTAAAGGTGGATTATGAGACGGGGTGGTTGTAATGTTTTGGCCACCCTATTTAAAATGAATGAGGTGGCCAAAACATTAGGACCAGCTTTTCTCAAAATGCACTGGTTTGATTGTTAAGATCAAGGTACTGTACCAAGACACTGAAAATGTGTTGAAGTTTAATAGTAGCAAGGCTGCTCATTACAAAGTTGTATTTGTTATTATTAGACAGGGCATACACTTTCAAGTAGGCTGTATACTAGTTCACTAGAACCAGTGCTTTAAAAACTGTGCAGTAGTATAAAATTTTTTAGTGTAATTTGTTTTAATAGTGAAATTGTTTTGTCAACATATACTGATGTCTGTCTTTTTAAATGTTTAGAAAAATGTGGACACACTACAGTCAATAGCTGGACAGTTACATTTCAATGAACTGCTCATTTGATTCATCAAATAGCAGCTCATCACGCATTTCTGCCTGTCTCTCAGACATCTCTGCCTGGATGAGAGAGAGACATCTTTAGCTCAACCTCTCCAAGACCGAAGCCCTTGTCTTCCCATCCAGACCTTCAACGCAACACAGCAACATCAGCATCAACATTGGAGCTACAGTGATTGTCCTCACTAAGTCGACCAGAAATCTGGGGGTCATCATCAACGACCAACTGAGCTTTAAGAACCACATCTCCTCATTCTCTAGGGCATGGAGATTTGTCCTCTACAACATCAGAAAGATCAGACGGAATATACAACCCAACTCATTGTACAGACGATGGTCATATCTCATCTTGAGATCAACAATCAAACTCTTGCAGATGATCCAATACACACCAGCTCGCCTCATTTTTAATCAGCCAAAAAGGACCCATGTCACACCACTCTTCAGATCTCTACACTGGCTTCCTATAGCTGCTCGCATCAGGTTCAAAGCTCTGTCTCTTGCTTACAGGGTGATCACTTCAACAGGTCCTGCTTACCTCAACTCACTCATTCAAGTCTACAATCTTTCCTGTCCGCTGCAGTCTGCCAACGAACGATGTCTGGTGGTCTCAGCACCGCACAGAAGACACAGAGCAAAACTTTTCAGCGCAATGATCCCACGATGGTGGAACGAGCTACCAAACTCTGCACGCTCTTCCTATGCACTTAAATCTATAAAAAAAAGAAAAAGAAAAAAAAAACAAAACTTCTTTTCTACTCTTTCTCGCACTTGCATCTCGTGAAATGTGAACACTTTTCTGATAGGACTTTGCTTTGATGTTTTCTCCTTGACTTAGATTCTTGCTTGCCTTTGACCTCACTTGTAAGTCACTTTGGATAAAAGCGTCTGCTAAATGACAAAAAAAAAAACTAAATGTAAAAACATGAAGGTGTAAAATCCCGCATTTGAATCTGTTCTCTATTATAATCACTTATAATAACTGTTATGAAAATGTGTGAAATCAGACTTGACAGAAGGGTTTAAAAAAAAAAATTAGGAAATCTGTTTTTTTTACTGGCCAAGTGCAGGTTCAGAGTGCAACAAGATTGTTATCACTAGTAAAGTCACTATGGGATATTTGGATATTGATAGCTGTTTTGCTGTTCATTGTGTAATGTATTACTTTATGTATTAGTTGTGTTGTTTGAGGAAACAATTGTGTTGTGTTTGAGTTTCATGTTTTAATGTTTCGTTATTATAAGAAAACTTATATAAGCGATAATAATAACTATAAGCAAACATTTTTATTTTTTATCATTTCCCCAGTTCTGTTCTTTCTCGCTCCTTTTCTCTTATGCTCTCTTCCTATGGTAACTGCCCATCCTACGTGGGAGTATTATCTGCCACTCCTATTCACTCACTTCTAATTCCATAGTTTTCATTGTTTATAGATTCCTTGCTATAACCTGGTCTAACCTGTTTTCACCAGTTATGTTAATTGATTTTTTTTTTTTTTTTTTTTGCTGTATTTAACTCCTGTTCACCTTTCAATCCCCGCTGGTCCTTCTTGGTTCTTTTAGCTGTTGCCACAGTCACATTAGCTTGCCTTTTCTTTCTCTGATCGTTTTATTCTCCATCTGTCATCTTTTGTCTGTTTCTCCTACTCACCTCATCTCAGCTAAACTCCAGCTCTCCACCAGCCGCACATCTTCTCAGCTCTGCTCCCTCACTTTCTTCTGCCCCAGTCGACCATCTTCTGGAATCCATTATCAGGTTTTGTTCACTTCCTCAGTTGGCCCCTGTTCCCCAGTCCCCACTTAGTTATTATACCTTCTCTGACACCATGGTCATTGTAGTTCCACTTAGCATTTACCTTTTTAATTTATTTATAGTTTGCTTCTATCTGCCCCCTGTTATCTCTACCTCAACAGTTTTAGTTGGAGTTATTGTTCCTCCCCATTCCTCCTCCAAATTTATCTTATTCTTTTCTTTTCTTTTGGTCATTGAGTTGTTTTTGCCAGCCACTAGCTGTAAATTTTGGTTAATAAGGGTCTTTTGATTTTTCTTTGATTCCAGTTTAGTGGATCGTGCCACCTCCCCTTGTCATTATGCATTTCCACATTTAGATCCATACTACTTTAAGGTTCTTTGTCGCACGCAAAAAAAAAATCCACCCTCTCAGCTCAGGCTCATGCCCCCTTAAGAACTTGGGTCAAGAATTCCAAATCTTCAAAATATGTTTTAAAAATGTGACTTTAGAGTGTTTTCCCTACATTTTATCAAGGGTTTTTTAAATCATGCACACTCTCTGTCTACCTGTTCTCAGGTCATGCCTACAGACACATTGTTCTGGCAGATAGAACAACTTTGATTCAATCTATGAAGAATGGATTTGGAGAGTAATGGATTGAGAACACGTACCTTGCGCATAGAGACCCCTCCGGATTCTCTGAATCTTTTGACTATATTATATATTGTAAATGGTGGGATCTTCAAAGTCTACCCAATTTTATGTTGAGGAACTTTTTTCTGAAATTGTTTAGTTTGTTTTTAGATGCAATTTGTCACAGATTTTATTTTCTTGTTTAACAGTTTTTCTCTTTGGCTTGGAAAATGTCTGTCCACTCAAAATCACACTTTCAAGACCCTGCTAAAGATAAACCCTGCTGCACTTTGTACCTGGACTTTTTTTTTTTTAAATGGCCTGTTGAAATACTGTAAAGAGATTTTGTATGAAAGTTACTTCATTCATTCTTGTGTGCAGTTCTTTCTGTGCCTATAAATGTACAGCATGACTTAAGATTAGATTATTTGAATAAATCAAAATCAGAACCTATTCTAACTGTACTACATTAGATGTAATTATATTTTCCATATTTACAAACAGAACAAAATAATTTTTTTCTGTCAATTCTGATGACATTTTGTGTAATTAATGTAAACAAATATTTAAAATTAAGTATTTTGTTTTTAGCATCTAAGGTAACTTGTGGGGCTACTGTGGCACATGAAGGTAGAGCAGTTGTCCAATCACGCAGTTGTTGGTTCAATCCCCGGCTCCTCTGGTCACAAGTGTCCTTGAGCAAGACACTGAACCCCAACTTAGTTGCTCCCTGTGAGTGTTGGCAAGCTGCATAGCAGCTCCCTCATCGGTGTATGAGTTTGTGTGATTTTGAGTGAGAATGGGTCATAAGAAGCAGTGTAAGGTGCTTTGAGTGCCAATTGGTAGAAAAGTGCTATATGTAGAACATTTAACTTATGAAAAGTCTATATTAACTTTAATATAGACTTTTAAAACACTTTTAAAAGTAATCTGTTATTGACTGAAGTAGCGCAAATAATATTGCTTTACACTACAATAATCCTATTCTAATTTGTTGATTTAGAGATAAAAAGTCATGTTAGATTTATAATCAATTTCCCCACTAATTAACCAATCTGTGAGTCTTTGGGTCATCCTGAACTGTTTCACTACAACTGCATCTGGCCCCAAATGTAATGTCTCTTAAAATAATCACAACTTTTTAAGTAGGCATTTCATTTAGTGGGACAGTAAGACACCTTTTTTGTTTTTTTGTTTTTTTTTGTCGTTTCGGCTTATCCGTGAGTTCAGGGTCGCCACAGCGGATCATTGTCCGCATATTGATTTGGCCCAGTTTTTACGCCGGATGACCTTCCTGACTCAACGCTCCCTAATTTCTACCGGGCTTGGACCAGCACTGCACAGCTGGGGCTGGGATTGGGCTGTTACGGGTTCCGTGTCTTGCCCAGAGACACTTCAACATATAGCCGAGACCAGGGATCGAACTGGTGGTCCGTGGACAACTGCCTTACCAACTGAGCTACAGCCGCCCCCTGTCAGTAAGACACCATATTTATTTATTTATTCATCTATTATGTTTTTCTGTTTATCAATTGGTTTTTGTTTTCTTATTTGTCCTACAGTATTTTAATGGTACTTTTTGTATTTAGACTGCTCAAATAATTTTTATTTGAGAAGTTTATCTAAACATTAGAGTGTGATTGCTGAGAACTATTAGTGACAAAACTCAAAATTAAGTTCTTAACTTCTGGCTAAAAGTTACTAGATTTGTCACTTGTCACTTTTTCGCTGACAAGCTCCAAAAAGTTGTTACATCACTACAAAGTCGCTAAGTTGATAACAAACTGTCACATTTGCGTAGACACTGTTCTAAAGTCACATTTTCAAAACAGTTAACACACAGGTTAAGACAGAAGCTCACACTAACAAAACAACAACAATTTTTTTCCCTAAAAAACATAACTTGTGTGCAAAATTTTATACTCTTTTAGTCAGCCAGTAGAAAATGAACAACATAATCCCAATCCCTGCTCTGCATTTTTTTTAGATCAATTACTCAATATGATACAACCTGTGTACTGTGTTCCTTCTCCAGCAAAAAAAAAATATTTTTTTATATTTTTTCATATTGTTTAAAAACTGAATACTGTAACTACTAAAGTAAAAAAGACAGAAAAATAAAAACAAACCAATTGAAAAAAATATTGTAAAAATCTAAATGTAAAATGAAAAAATTCAAAATTTCACATTTAGTTCATACTGGTCTGGACTGGACTGGTCAGTAATTGAAGAATTTTGTGTATTTTTTTTGTAATTTTGTGTGCACCTGAAAACAGTTTAATGTCGGAAGTTGGCGCTAAGCCTCATCCTTTGTGAGGGTGTGTTTGAAGGGATGAATGAGAAAAAGGTAAAGCGCTTTGGAAAAAAGAGCATTTACTATTCTATAGTAAATGTACTATACTTTTGTTTAAGAACACTTGACACTTGACCAGAGAAGCTGGGGATCGAATCAACAAATGCGGGATTGGTGGACGACTGCTCTACCTTCCTTGCGCCACAGTTGCCCCTTTAACTTAAGCGCTCTGCTTTATCTTTTTTGTCTCTCTACAGTTCTGCTGGCTGTGCTGACAACATGCGCCCAGACAGAGATGAAGAGGCTTGTTGGAGACAATGTCACATTGCCCTGCCACCATCAGTTCTGGGTGGGTGAGGACCCCACTCTGGACATTGAGTGGCTGCTTCTCAAGCCAACCAACAGACACAGAGTAGTAAGTGTCTCGTTATGTTATTGTAAATGAGAATTGGTTCTCAATTAACTCACCTAGTCAAACAAATAACATAAATAAATATATTAAATGTTTATTCAGAATTAAACACACTATGGGGTGAGTAGGAGGTAGAGCAGTCATCCACCAACCCCAGCTTAGTTGCTTCCAGTGAGTGTAGGTCAGCATAGCAGCTCCCCCATCAGTGTGTGGGATTGTGAGTGTGAATGAGAATGAAAATGAGAATGAGAAGAAGTGACAAACAAGGTAGCAGTGCTTAGATAAGCACTATATAAGTGCAGACCATTACTATTTTACAACTAAGATGATAAGTTCGTACAGTCTTAGTTTCATCAACTGTCCCATAGATTTTTTTTTTTTATCTAACAATGAAGGTCAGTTTTTGCTCTATTAGAGATTTTTAATTAATGGAGTGTTTGTGTAAATCTTTCCCACAACCTAGAAAAGTAACTTATTATATCAATGTAAAATCTATGGAGCAAACAGGAGTGCACTGAAGGGGCTGGTGCTGCTAAGCATCTGCAGTGGGCTGCCCAATCTGAAAGCAAACCAATAGGCCAGAGAACTTTTTTGGGTTTAACCATATGTGATTCCAGAATCCAATTCTCATAATATGTTCTTGTGCAAAATACGGATTGCCAATGGGAAACAGGTGCTGCTCAAGCCTGTGGGCAAATTAGAGCACACTAAGATTTTTAAAAGGGGTTCCCTAAAAAATTGATATTTATATGACAAAAAGATATAACGAGACTGTATAAAGAGAATAATTTTCTAAACTTGAAAGCCTATAAACATTTTTTCTAGATTGCTGAAGAAAATACAATTATAATAAATGACCTGAAGTTGAGCTCTTATATAGACTGGTACCCTGCCTCTCCCCAGTGACATCTGGGATTAGCTTCAGGTTTCACATTGTCTCACATGTGTCTTACCTTGTTTACCTTGTTTGTCATATTACATACCCACCAGGTCATTTTGCTTTCCCCACCAGGTGATCACCTACTTTGCTGGACGTGTTTTTGACCCCAGTAAAGCAGAGCATGGCCGTGTAGCCTTTGCTGGAGATTACTTGAAAGGAGATGCCTCTCTGCTGATCAGTGACTTGTCTCTGACAGATTCAGGAGAGTACAGTTGCAAAGTCAAGACTGGTGCACAATACCACTGGAGCACAATCAGCCTCATAGTTCTAGGTAAGTTGCAGGCAAAACTTAGGTTCAATAAAGACTCCAATAAAAACACACAGGAGGAAAGACTCATAAACTGTACAGCTGACATAACATCATATTCTGAGAGACCACAGAGTGTGCGTTTGAAAGTTCACACCAGTGAGGCCCCCTCTCACATTCTTACTATGGCCTAGTAGAATGCACTCTCTGGACCTTTTATTGGGTAAACCTGTATGCAATCCAATACAGCAGCTCTGCCATGAATTCTACTTTTACAATGTTATGATTCCTCAGTTTCCAAGTAGAAACTGTCAAAAGGATGATAATTCTACTCTCTCTTAATTATAGAGGTCATAGTGGTGGGTGGTGGAGTCATACTTGAGTGCATTATAAGAAGAGGTCTAATGTTTTGGTCACTCTTTTTATAATGAATGACCAAACTGTTATGTACCTATGGACTATGCGTAATATCTCTGCAATTATACTTAACCGCTTACTTTAATGAGAAAGACAATTTGGCTGGATTATTGTAATAAAATTTTGACTAGGGAAACTTAAGTAATGATATCTGTAATTTGTAACACTTAAAAGCGTATCGCGTCACTTCCTGTTTCTGCACACTCTTGGGTTTCTACCGAAGGATTGTTTACTGATTAATTGTAGCTGTTATTTTTACTTAAATAAGTGGTTTCTTCGCACAAGAATTAATACTTAGTCGTAACATACGCTTGTATTACAAAAGCACCTGCTTTTGCAAAACATAACCAGCTAAAGTTTACAAATTCCACATTTATCTTATATTAGCTTCGTTAGCTTAGCGGTTATCCATTAGCAATGGCTTCTCTGTCTCCCTCTGTTTCTCCTTCTCTCACTTGCTCGGTGTGTCTTATGTTCAGTTTTTCCTCTGCCTCCTTTAGTGATAATGGTATATGTAATAAGTGTAAGGTTTTTGCAGCTTTGGAGGCGAGGCTCACGGAATTGGAAGCACGTCTCCGCAACATGGAAAACAACTCAGCTAGTCAGGCCCCGGTAGCTGGTGCGGGCCGACCTAGCGTAGCCCCTGCTAGCTGTCCCCCGGCAGTTCCCGAGCAGCCGGGAAGCCAGTCCGGCTGGGTGACGGTTCGTAAGAGATCTAATGCTAAACAGACGCCTGAGGTTCACCACCAGTCGGTTCATGTTTCTAACCGATTTTCCCCACTCAGCGACACACCCGCTGAGAAACCAACTCTGGTAATTGTCAGCTCTATAGTCAGAAACGTGAAGTTAGAGACTCCAGCGGCCGTAGTCAAATGTCTTCCTGGGGCCAGAGCGGGCGACGTTGAATCATATTTGAAACTCCTGGCTAAGGATAAACGTAAATACAGTAATATTATTATTCACGTGGGAGTTAATGACGCCCGATTACGTAAATCGGAGGTCACTAAAATGAATGTTGAATTGGTGTGTAACTTTGCAAAAACAATGTCGGACTCCGTAATTTTCTCTGGCCCCCTGCCAAATCGAACCAGTGACGACATGTACACCCGCATGTCGTCATTCAACCGCTGGCTGTCTAGGTGGTGTCCAGCAAACGATGTGGGCTACATAGACAATTGGATACGTTTTTGGGGAAAACCTAGGCTGATTAGGAGAGATGGCATCCATCCTACTTTAGATGGTGCAGCTTTCTTATCCAGAAATATGGCTGGTTTTATTAAACAACCAAATGTATGACAATCCAGAGTTGAGCCTAGGATGCAGAGATCCAGTCCTACACGCCTCTCTGCAGTGTCCTTACAACCGTTACCCCCCCACAACTCCCACATACCTATAGAGACTGTGTCTGTTCCCCGACCTAAATTACATAAAGTAAATATGACAACAAGAGGAGTTAATCATAATAACCTAATAAAAGTTAAGACTACTCCTCTTACAGAACAAAACCCCAAAACTATTAAATGTGGATTATTAAATATCAGATCTCTCTCTTCTAAATCTCTGTTAGTAAATGACTTAATAAGTGATCATCAATTCGATTTATTCTGTCTCACTGAAACTTGGTTGCAGCAGGAAGAATATGTCAGTTTAAATGAGTCAACCCCCCCAAGTCATATTAATTACCATGTTCCTAGAAGCACAGGCCGAGGTGGAGGAGTTGCAGCAATCTTCCATTGTAGCTTATCAATAATTCCTAGACCTAAACATAGTTATAACTCATTTGAGAGTCTTACTCTTAGCCTTTCACACCCAAACTGGAAAACTCAAAAACCACTATTATTTGTTACCGTGTACCGTCCTCCAGTCCCTTATTCAGAGTTTTTGATTGAATTTTCTGATTTTCTATCTGATTTAGTGCTTAGTACAGATAAAGTCATTATAGTGGGTGACTTTAACATCCATGTAGATGCTGACAGTAACTGCCTGAGCACTGCGTTTAATTCATTATTAGATTCAATTGGTTTTTCCCAAAATGTAAATAAACCCACTCACTGTTTTAGTCACACGTTAGACCTTGTCCTTACGTATGGAATTGAAGCGGATAATTTAACCATATTTCCTCATGACTCTCTTCTGTCTGACCATTTTTTAATAACATTTGAATTTACAATAACGGACTATACAACAGTTAGGGAAAAATTCCACTATAGCAGATGCTTAAGTGAAAAAGCTGTCAACAAATTTAAAGAAATTATTTCTTCATCATTTGCTTCACCATATGTTAATACAATGGAAAGTAGTCTCCTTAATGTTACTCCTGCACAAGTAGATTATCTTGTTGACAATTCTGCAGCCTCACTACGTACAATACTCGATAGTGTTGCCCCTCTAAAAAAGAAGGCAGTAAACCAGCAGAGGCGATCTCCATGGTATAGTTCACAAACACGCAACTTAAAACAGGAAACACGAAAGTTAGAAGAATCTCACTTAGCCTGGAAAAATAGTTTAAAAATGTACAAAAAAGCTCTCAGTGATGCCAGAACAGCATATTATTCATCATTAATAGAAGAAAATAAGAACAACCCCCGGTTTCTGTTCAGCACTGTAGCCAGGCTGACTAAGAGCCATAGTTCTGTTGAGCCTACTATTCCCTTAACTTTGAGCAGCAATGACTTCATGAGCTTCTTTATGAATAAAATTGTAGCTATTAGAGAACGAATTCACCAGATCCTCCCCCCAAAAATTACAGATAGATCTTCATGTTCAGTGCTAGAGTCATCCCTGTTAGACTGCTTTTTACCCATAGATCTCTCTGAGCTAACTTCAATTATTACCTCATCTAAACCAACAACCTGTCTGCTAGACCCTATTCCAACTAAGCTGCTCAAGGAAGCTTTACCCTTAATAGATACATTCATATTAGATATCATAAATCTATCTTTAGAAACAGGCTATGTACCACAGGCCTATAAGGTAGCTGTAATTAAACCATTACTTAAAAAACCCTGTCTTGACCCAGGTGTTTTAGCCAATTACAGACCAATATCTAATCTCCCCTTTATTTCTAAAATAATTGAAAAAGTAGTCGCAAAACAATTATGTGATCACCTTCATAGGAATAATTTGTATGAAGACTTTCAGTCAGGATTTAGAGTTCATCATAGTACAGAAACAGCACTGGTAAAAGTCACCAACGATCTTCTCATGGCCTCAGATACTGGACTCATCTCTATACTTGTTCTGTTAGATCTTAGTGCTGCATTTGATACCATTGATCATAACATTTTATTACAGAGACTGGAACATGAAAATGGAATTACAGGAACTGCACTAGGTTGGTTTAAATCTTATCTATCTGATAGATTTCAATTTGTTCATGTTAATGATGAATCCTCCATGCACACAAGGTTAGCTATGGAGTTCCACAAGGCTCTGTGTTAGGACCAATACTTTTTACTTTATATATGTCTCCTTTAGGCAACATTATTAGAAAACACTCCATAAATTTCCAATGTTATGCTGATGATACCCAGCTATATTTATCTATGGAACCAGATGAAAATAATCAGTTAATAAAGCTTCAAGCATGCCTACAAGACATCAAGGCCTGGATGTCCCACAATTTTTTACTTTTAAACTCAGACAAAACTGAAGTCATAGTATTTGGGCCCAAAAATCTCAGAGATATGATGTCCAACCATATTGTCACACTAGATGGCATAAGTTTGGCCTCCAGTACTACTGCAAGGAACCTTGGAGTTATTTTTGATCAGGATCTATCCTTTAACTCACATATAAAACAAATCTCTAGAACAGCCTTCTTCCACCTACGGAACATTGCCAAAATTAGGAGCATCCTGTCTCAAAGTGATGCCGAAAAACTGGTCCATGCATTTGTTACCTCTAGGTTGGACTACTGTAATTCCCTACTTTCAGGATGCCCCAGTAACTCCCTAAAGAGCCTGCAATTAATCCAAAATGCTGCAGCAAGAGTGCTGACTGGAACTAGCAAGAGAGATCATATTTCAGCTTCACTAGCTTCTCTCCATTGGCTTCCCATTAAATGTAGAATAGAATTTAAAACCCTGCTTCTTACATATAAAGCTCTGAATGGTCAGGCTCCATCATATTTAGAAGACCTCATAGCACCATATCATCCCAGTAGACCACTTCGCTCTCAGAATGCAGGCCTACTTGTGGTTCCCAGAATTTCCAAAAGTAGAATGGGAGGTAGAGCCTTTAGCTATCAAGCTCCTCTCCTGTGGAACCAGCTCCCAGTTCAGATTCGGGAAGCAGACACTCTCTCTACTTTTAAGTCTAGGCTTAAAACCTTCCTTTTTAATAAAGCATATAGTTAGTTATAGTTATGCTGCCATAGGCTTAGACTGCTGGGGGACCCACCCCCCAATGCACTGAGCTCCTTTCCTCCTCTTGACCATCTCTCCTCTCCTCTCATCCAGCAATTGTCACCACTGTATGTCATTAACTCTGTGTGTTCTCTCCCGTAGTTGTCTTTGTCCTCCTCTGTCCCCTTCTCTCTGTCCCTTTCTGCAGGTGTCCCCCGGCTTTGAAGCTGTGTGTCTTCCAGCGTGAAGCTACTGATCCTACCAATCTGCCAGATGTTTTGTTGTTGTTTTTGTTTGAGTTTTTCCTCTCCACTGTTGCCTATGGCTTGCTCCAGGGGGAATTGTTGGGTTCTCTTTATATATCTTTATAATCTTGACTTTATTCTGTAAAGTGCCCTGAGATGACTTTGTTGTGAATTGGCGCTATATAAATAAAGTTGAATTGAATTGAATTGAATTGAATTAAAAGATAATATTTTGAATATCTAAAAATAATATTTTACTAGTTATATTACTAGTCTGTATCTGAAATTTTTGACCAGTCAATATGTCATTGTAGTTTCTAAATTTTAGTTTTGAAAAATCCAAATTCTGACTATTAAAGTATTTACTATTATATGTCAACTAGTCATAGTTCCTTTTTGGATATCAAAAGTGATACCATAGATTTCAATGTCTTATATTATATTTATAGAATTCACATATCTACAGTGTTTTTAATAACTGGTCAAAACTATAATTTAAGACATCTGCAATAATTAGTTAAAACTAGCCTATCAAATTATGGTCTAATAAAACACTGCACTGATGACAATAATGCAATAATTTGCCACATAAAAATCTTTACTGTTATGGTTGCCACAGAGCGGTTAACTTTTTTTCACAAGCACTTTAAATGTTTAAAGTAATTATTCAATAAAGACATGAAAGATTATAATTTTTTATTTGTTGTTAGCTTGAGTACATTGTTTGTCTATACTTGTCTCTGCAGTCTTAATAATTTGCTGTAGAGACTTCTTGTTTTCTAAGGTACAGCCAGAGTGATACTGTGATGCAGTAAGTGATGACAGACAAAATGACTGTAGCTTCAGCTTCTTGAGTCTTGGATGATCTCTTTTGTCTAGGTGGCATTGAGGATCAGATACTTGTCCCAGCTCCAGCTCACCAAGTTCTCCACTTCTGCTCTGCAGGGTGACTCATACTTATTGGTTATCCTGCCTACCATGATAGTATCATCTGCAGACTTGATAAGATGGTGTTCATCTTATGTTAGGGTTTGCAGTCAAGTGTATAGAGGGAGAAGGGAGGGGTTCAGCACACAGCTGTGTGGAGATCCTGTGCTCAGTGTGATGGGGGCGGAGACATGCTTCCCCACGTGCACAGTCTGTGGCCGGTAGTCATTCAGTGTCTTAATTGTGACTTATTTGAGGCACACTGGTATGATGACCTGCTCCAGGGCATGTTTCTACACTCCCTGGTGTTTCCCCTGGACCTGTCCTGGCACTCCATCTGATCCAGCCTCGTGTGGGTTGATATTCCTTAGTACCTGTCTGACCTCATGGGGGTTCAGCACCAGCGCTCCTGGTGAATGTCTCTGTGACTGCCAACATGTGAAAGTATCTGTGTTTGAATTTAATTGTATATTTGCAGTAAAGCCATCTAAACCACAGTGCTGGATGGAGGGCAAAATGTTGGAGGGTGGTGATATTAAGATGAGCTGCAAGTCTGCTGATGGCTCGGATCCAATCCATTACAAATGGGAAAGAATACTGGAAATGGGCAAATATATTGGCAACCTGCCTCCACTGGCCCTGATAGGTAAGTTCACTCACATGCTGAGTCTGCCTTTAGGTTACACCAAGACTCCCTCTATGAAACCACTGAAGACTTCAATATATTCAAGATGTTAGAGCTAATTAAGACAAGGGGTCTGGTGGATCAGCAGGGAGGTGCCTGACTGACTGACCCACTTTAGGCTATTTTTTGGTTGGCCCAGATATTGCCATCCTTTCATAGGGGTCACCGTATGCAATTGCCAATTTCACAATATATATCGGTGCGCCTGCCCTGGTGGTTCATCAGTCGAATGTTTCTATCTGTAAGATTCTTCTAGTCCTAGTGCTTATTTATGTTGTGTCACTTCTGTTAAATGTAGAAATATGTAGAAATTCAGTCTCAAATCTAGCCTCTTTAAATCACCATATAAGACAAGAATCCACTGTTGAGTTGCGTTTTCTCTTTGGTTTTGCTCAGATTTAAAAAATCCGGAGATTGTGACATTGAGGAACTTGAGCAAGGACAGTACTGGAGTCTACAAATGCACAGCCAGCAATGATGTGGGAGAAGAGAGCTGCACAGTGGAGGTCAAAATGCACTGTGAGTGGAAAACATCTGCAAATGTAGATTCACAAGGGAAAGCATACACAAATGTTTGTCTAAGAGTAGTGGGAAATATCAGTGTTAAAATGTATTCACACTCAGTACATACAGTCCCACAAATCCATTAACAAGATTTCTATATTTATAATTTCATCTAAGCTGTATGGTTGGGGTTTGCTCTGTGTTTGGGATGTTGTTTAATTTACATTATGTGAAGAAACAGGACATGCAGCCTCCGGGCATAAGAGCTTAATTTTATTTTATTTTTTTACCAATTTGACCTGATTTGCTATGCATAGAACCATTAGAAGATAAATAAGCACTGTTTTGAATTGGAAAATTATAAAACTTTCTTTCATTAGAACCCCTAAAGAAAATATAAACCCTTAGTTACACGTATCAGCCAAAACATTAATACTAGTGGTCTTAATAATGTCATTAAGGACAAGGGTCAGCATGATCACTCAGAGCTTTCTGCAACTAAACAGCCCCATATGCAGCATAATGTAATACACTGTGCAGAGGTGATATGTATGTTAGGTTAATTGGTTACAGTTGTCAGTGTGAATAGTTTACTAGTAGTAAACGCCTCACGGCCTGTGACAGCTGGGATATTTGATTCAATTCAATTAAATTCAACTTTATTTATAAAGCGGCAATTCATAACAAAGCCATTTCAAGGCGCTTTACATAATAAAGACTACACAGAAATGTAGAGAAAACCCAACAAATCCCCCTGAGCACCCTTAGATCAAAACAAATGTCAGTTTGAAATATAAGATAAGTAATAATAAGAAAGGGTTTAATCTCCCGAAATCGAATAAACTTTTTCATCTTGAAAGAAAATTGCCTATTTTCGCTATTTCAATAAATCAAGAGTCAAAGTACAGACTGCTAATGCAGCCTAGAAATCTTTCTCTTATCAGGATTACA